>NC_133459.1:51534444-51847500 GCF_048565385.1 Saimiri boliviensis
TGTGCTTATCTCATAACCCTTATTGCAGAGCAGAGGACTTTTAACATCTGAGATGATTGCACTGTGGATGAGAATAAGGTGGTATAACTGATGTGTCTTGTCAAAGGACCCAACATTTCCAGAACTTTCATTATACTCTATAACCGTCCTGAGGGAGAGCAGGGCCAGGCATTGGCCCAGAAGCTACAGACCTGTCCTGCAGCCATCTTGGGATGCATGTGCATGGGGCTACCTGTTTTATAACCTATGTTTTTCTTTTGACAGTATGTTCCATGGCCATAAATCTAAATCCTTACCCTCATTTTTAATACATAGTATGCATTCATATGTATTTGTCTTAATTTAAGTAGCCTCCTATGATGAATATCAGGTTTATTTAACATTTTCAAGTAAAACAGTGCTGAGCTAAATTTCCTTTTGCACTCAATCTTTAAGTATTTAAACTAGGATCAATTTAATAGAAATAAAGGAGGAAAATTGTTGGGTGGTTGGATATATGCATTTTGCGTGTTGATACATATTGCCAAACTACCTACCAGAAAGAGGGTACTAATTTACAAACATTACCAATTCATGAGAATGATTCTTTTTTCATTTTAAAAAATTTATTTTTATTTTTGTAAAGATGGGGTAACTATATTTTTGTAAAGATAGGGTAACTCTCCAACATTGTTGGAGAGTAACTATGTTTTCTTTATACCTCTGATACTGTGTTGGCTAGTTTTTTAAAAAACCTTTGGCCTGGGCATGGTGGCTCACACCTGTAATCCCAGCATTTTGGGAGGCTGAGGTGGGTGGATCCCTTGATATCAGGAGTTCAAGAGCAAACTTGCCAACATAGCAAAACCCTGTGTCTACTAAAAATACAAGAATTTGCCAGACATGATGGTACATGCCTGTAGTCTCAGCTACTAGGGAGGCTGAGGCAGGAGAATCTCTTAAACCTGGGAGGCGGAGGTTGCAGTGAGCTGAGACTGCACCACTGCACTCCAGCCTGGGTGACAGAGCGAGACTCCACCTCAAAAATTAAAATTAAAAATAAATAAATAAATAAAGTCTTTGCTAACCTAGTAGAAAAAAATTTCTCATTGTTTCTTGAATTTTTTTCATTACATGTATTCCTATAAAATAAAGTTGCATTCTATAAAGTCTTAGCTTAAAAGTTTTGGTTTTTTAAAATGCTGCCAATGTATTCCTGCAGAACACATAGGATAGTTGTATCTGACAAGTTACTTCATTTATTTCAACCCTATTCCATCTAAAAAAAAAAGTCAAATAAATTAACGTAGAGATTATCTACTATGAAGTGTGAGGTATGGCAGCATATCAGTCATTGAATACTTACTTCATTACTGGAATTAACAAAGCAGTGTGGTGTTTATTTTACAGTATTCTTTTAGCTTTGCAAATGTATGCCTCTTGCTCCATTTTAATTCTTTTCTTCCTAACCTCCCTACCAACCTTGTTCCCTTGTTTTTTTTCTCCTTCCCACGATTGTTAGTTTCCTAAGTGTTTGCAGCTCTAGCAAGTAAAAGTCTGGGAATCTTTTGTCAATTCATGAATTTTCTGTATTACTAAAGGCAGCCTAGCAAAAGATTTTATTTCCACTTCTGTCTTTGTTAGCAATTCTCCATTGCCCTTCTTTGAATTCTGTCTTAATTTTTTTGTCCCTATTAAGTTTGCGACAGGACCTACTCCTTAACCTTTTGCCTACTCAGAAAGAAGTACTTTTCTTCAAGTAAGGAGGCACTCAGAACTTTCTTAATACTAATGATCTCCAGTTTCACAATTGTATTTTATTTTCCCTTTTAACTCTCTCTCCTCATCAGTTTCCTTACCCTCTCTCACTCCCACTTCAATTGAAAATGTTTTATTGTCGAAGGGATGTGATTTTATAAGAGGATCAGTTGTTTCTGAAAAGTAACAGCAAGTGCAAATTATTCTCTATCTATTTTAAGGAGGTAGGAGGATAAGTAGTAAGGTTATAGGAATTTCTCTTCAAGTGTGCAGGTAGAATTTCTAAATGTTTGCTGGTGTTTTCCTGCCGTAATTTGTTGGTGTCTGCACATAGCTCTATTCATGAGGCATTGTGCAAGCAGATGGCATAGATACACCTGGAAATAGTCATTCATGGACCACTGGCCGTAGAGGAAGCCTACCTCTCAGATGGCCTAGCACGCTAATGTTATTAACCCCTTCTCATAGATTATTTTCATAGAAACTTGAGAGATAAAAGATTTTAAGGAATGTGAAGAAGACTTTGAACTTTATTTTAATTCATTTTTTGGTGGCAAATACAGCTCCACTGTCATCGGCTAAAGTTTAGAAATGTTGATGTGACCTACAGTTTGACTGTGGTATGGTTAAGTGGAAATAGCATTGAATTTGGGATTAAAGCAACCTGGGATTGAGTTCTGGTTGTAATACCCACTAGCCATATATCCCTGCCCCTCAGGGAACACAGAGAGACGTGGAAAATTATTTCTAGAAGAAAAAAAGTAACATGGGTTTATGTGCAGAGGGCCATCAAAGTATGGTGGAGACAGAGACTCCTTCCCAAAAGAGTTAGCATGTGAGACTTGATTGATGAGGTCAGGGTGGGAGTGGGGGCTTAGAAGAAGTGATTGTCCTAGGATGGGGCAGGAGTAAAGGCATGGAGGCGTACAAGCACTTGGCACATAAGTTCAACATGCTCAGTATTGTTGGAACATAAGAGGAAGAGGAAGAGAAAGTGGTTGGAGGTAAGAATAGACAAATATCTTTCAGATCACGAAGACTCTTGGATAATATGTCTTTATCCTGTTGGCTGTGGGGAGTCACTAAGAAGTTGAAGCCTGAGAATGACAGACGGATATGTTAGTTAGGTGGACTACTTGGCAGCAGCACAGAGGAGAAGCATTCTTAATCTTTATGACCCTCAATTGCTTTTTCTGCTTAATGAGCTAATATTAGTGTCTGCCCAACTATTTGTATAGCCTTGTGAAGATTAAAGAAATTATATATATAAAAATATTAGAAACTTGAAAGCCTCTCAAAATATTAGTATTGTTGTTGGTAATTTTTTCTACAGTTAACTTACATTAATTTAAGTGAGCTCTTTTGAGGGAAGTCAACATAAGAGAATTTCTTTTTCACTTAAAAGAAAAGCCTGACAGTAATTTTGGTTTCTTGGTTTAACTAGAAAAGATTGGTAGTTAATTTCAGGATACCCATATGTAAGAGATGCCTCCATGACTATTGAGATAAGTAGTCCCTCACTAAATATTTTAGGACAAAACAAGTGTTTTGTCCTAAGACCCATGTCCAAGATTCCAGGTAGGCTCAGGGGGTATACCTACGTATAAGAAAAAGATTGACACACCCAGGCTGGGCATGGTGGCTCACGCCTGTAATCCCAGGCATTTTGGGAGGCTGAGGTGGGTGGATCACTTGAGGCCAGGAGTTTGAGACCATCCTGGCCAATGGTGAAATCCCATCTCTACCAAAAATACAAAAAAATTAACTGGGCATCGTAGTGTGTGCCTGTAATCCCAGCTACTTGGGAGGCTGAGGCAGGAGAATTGCTGGAACCCCAGAGGCAGATGTTGCAGTGAGCTGAGATCGCATCACAGCACTCTAGCCTGGGAGACAGCAAAACTCCATCTCAAAAAAAAAAAAAGAAGAAAAGGTTGACACACCCAGTAGGTTGACCAAAATTAAAAAAGACAATAACAATTGTTTGTGAGGATGTAGAGAAACAGGAAACCCTCATTAATTGCTGGTAGGATTGTAACATGATGTAGCCACTTTGGAGGGGTGCCTTAAAAAATTAAACATCACTTTATGACCTAGCAATTCCACTTCTAGATATGTAACCAAGAGAAGTTAGAGCCTATGTTCACACAAAATCTTGTACACAAATGTCTGTAGCAGTATTATTCCTAATAGGCAAAGTGGAAACAACCATCAGCTGCTGAGTACATAAACAAAGTATGTTACATCCATACAATGGAATATTATTTAGCTATAGAAAGGATTGAAGGAGGCTGGACATGGTGGCTCATCCCTGTAATGGGCAGATCACTTGAGGTCAGGAGTTGGAGGTCAGCCTGCCAACATGGTAAAACCGTTTCTCTACTAAAAATACAAAAATTTTTAGTGCTTTTTTGGGCACATGGTTCTTGCCTGTAGTCCCAGCTACTTGGGAGGCAGGAGAATCACTTGAACCTGGGAGGAGGAGGTTGCAGAGAGTTGAGACATGCTACTGCACTCCAGCCTGGGTGACAGAGTGAGACTCCATCTCAAAAAAAAAAAAAAAAAAAAAAAGGATTGAAGGACTGATGATGTGTGTGTCAATGTGGATAAACTTTGAAAACATCATGCTAAGTGAAAGAAGCAGTCACAAAAGACCATATGTTGCATGATTTCATTTATATGAAATGTCCGGAATAAGCAAATCTATAGAGACAGGAAGTAGATTAGTGTTGCCAGGTGCTCAGGGATAGAGAAGACAGGGAATGACTGTTAACTGGTATGAGTTTCTTTTGGGGTTAATAAGCATGCTGTGAAATTAGATAGTGGTTTTGGCTGCACAACCTTGAACATACTAAAACAACTACTGAATTGAATACTTCAAAAGAGTGAATTTTATGGGATGTAAATTGTATCTCAATGCTGTTATAAAACAAAACACAACAAGAAGAAATAATAAACTTAGGCCAGGCTCTCTGCATACATAGAAACAGAGGTTAGTATCTAATGTCAGTTTATGTAAGTTCCTCAGGGGCAGTAATTGTTTGAGTGTTTCAGATACTTATCACAGTGTCTGAACATTTTAAACACTTAAGTCTTTCTTAAAATAATTAACATTATGATACCAAAATGAAGAATTTTGTGTATAAATTATTGCAGACATGTAAGGCTAAAATAAAGATGAAAGGAAATAAAAGCTATTAGAAATTAAAGAGAACTCAACAGGTAGCCAGTTCCAAAATAAATAGTAAAAGATTAGTATATTTTCTATATATCTGCAATAGCCTAGCCATAAAATTTAATGCAAATATGTATTATTAACAAAAACAATATAAAATACCTAAGAATAAACTTAGCAAGAACTGTACAGAAGTCTATGTTGGAAAAAAAAAGACGTTATTTTCACAAAGGATATTAAAGAAAAGGTGAAGATATACCATATTCATGGCTGGGAAGATTTAATATTGTAAAGATATTACCTCTCCCCTAAACAGATCTGTATATTTTATGTAACCGCAGCCAACTCCAACAACATTTTGGGAGAAGAACTAAGTGATTATGAAGTACATACAAAGGAAAATGTGTCAAAAAAATCCAAAAATACTCAAGAATATTTGGAAGAGAGGAATTATAATTGAGATTTGCTGTGTCAAAGAGTCAAGTATATTATAAAGCTATAATATTGGCACAGAAATAGCAGCTAGATCATAGAATAAAACAACAACAACACAATGCTAACATTCATTGAGTACTCTGTGTGTTTTGGGTATTTACATGGCCCTCCTTCAGCTCTATGAGGGTAGTTACCATTTTATTCCCATTTAACATAAGAAAACTGAGATTCAGAAAGGTCTAATAACCTGGCTAACTTGTTGATAACAATCAACAGGGTATTGGTTAAATAAAATATGGTATACTTTTACAATTAAAGACTATATATGTGACCATTTAAAATTATGTAGAATGTTAGTGACACAGTAATTAGGATAATTATATTAAACAGAAAAAGTAGATTATAAAACAATATGATCCCATTTAAGAGATATATATATATATATATATATATATAAGCTTTATATATAGCATATATATACCATATTTTATTTAATCAGCACCCTGTTAATTGTTATTCAGGCTTATGCAGATTTCTGGCTCTTATCACAATGCTGTGAATAACATTCTCATATCCAATTTTTTTTTCCTTTTTTTTTTTTTTTTGAGATAGAGTTTTGCTCTTATTTCCCAGGCTGGAGTGCAATGGCATGATCTCGGCTCACTGCAGCCTTTGCCTCCTAGTTTCAAGCGATTCTCCTGTCTCAGCCTCCTGAGTATATGGGATTACAGGCACCCGCCACCACACTGGCCTAATTTTTGTATTTTTAGTAGAGATGGGGTTTCACCATGTTGGTCAGGCTAGTCTTAAACTCCTGACCTCGTGATCTGCCCGACTTGGCCTCCTAAAGTGCTGGGATTACAGGTGTGAGCCACCGCACCCAGCTCTATATCTAAATATTTTTACAGAGCCTCATTTATTTAAGGGTAAATCCCTAGAATTAAACTTTGCTAATTAAGAACACCAAATCTAGGAATCAAAATAGGTTTGAATTTTTCCTCTTGTACTTCTACAAACCTAGGCAAGTTATTAGACCTTTCTGAATATATATATAAAATATATATAGCATATACATATATATAAATCTTATATATATGTATCTGTTAAGTGGGATCATTGTTTTTTAATCTGTTTTTTCTGTTTAATATAATTAAACATCCCATTTAAGACACACATACACACACGTATATATATATATATATATAAAATCTTTTCTGTTTAGTTAAACAGATACCATTTAAAAGAGAGATATATACATACATATACATATGTATATATATATCTTTAATGAGATTATATTTTATAACCTACTTTTTCTGTTTACAGAAAAATTTTCTTGTTTTTGGTACAAAACTCATATTATTTCTCTGCATATATATACCAAAAATTATTTTCTTTGAGTAAAATTATGAATGATTTTGGCTGGATGTGATGCCTCACGCCTGTAATCCTAGCACTTTGGGAGGCTGAGGCAGGGAATCACTGGAGGTCAGAAGTTCAAGACCAGCATGGTCAACATGGTGAAACCCTGTCTCTACTAAAAATACAAAAAATTAACCAGGCATGATGGTGCGTGCTATAGTCTCAGCTATTTATGAGGCTGAGGCAGGAGAATTGCTCAAACCCAGGAGGCAGAGGTTGCAGTGAGCCAAGATGGCACCACTGCACTCCAGCCTGGGTGACAGAGTAAGACTTGGTCTCAAAAAATATATATGTATGAATGATTTATATTTTCTTCCGCTTGCTTATTTTCTGATTTTTCCATAGTGAGATAAATGTTCCTTCTCTAAAAAATTTTTTAAATAAAATTATGTTGTTTTTGTTTTTGTTAAACAAGGTGTGTGAGGTTGTTGTTATCCTTTCATTATTCACAATGCCAGCTGGCTTAGCCGCTCCTCTGTGCTCCTGCGGTCCCCTCTGTTTCCCTTGATCCAGTGTATTGTCATGGTTATCATAGTGTATTGTCATTATTTACTTTTCTGACTCCTATTTCTGTATCCTTGGTGCCTGTAAGAGTGTTTGGCTCAATAAACGCTTCAGTAAGGAAAGACTGGGAATGAAGCATGGAAAAAAAAGAGGAAGGGAAGGAGAAGGGAAACCCCTTTGCAGAGATACAGGTCTACCTTTTTTTTCCTGGTATTTAGGCCAGCTTCTTTTCCCAATATCCAAAAGCAAGTGGTGGATGGAATATTACTCATAAAATTCTTTTTTTTTTTTTTTTTTTGAGATGGAGTTTTTCGCTCTTGTTACCCAGGCTGGAGTGCAGTGGTGCAATCTCGGCTCACCGCAACCTTCACCTCTTGGGTTCAGGCAATTCTCCTGCCTCAGCCTCCTGAGTAGCTGGGATTACAGGCACGCACCACCATGCCCAGCTAATTTTTTGTATTTTTAGTAGAGACGGGGTTTCACCATGTTGACCAGGATGGTCTCTATCTCTTGACCTCGTGATCCACCCGCCTCGGCCTCCCGAAGTGCTGGGATTACAGGCTTGAGCCACCGCGCCCGGCCACTCATATAATTCTTTATGCCGATAGAGAAAATGGGTTGAAGAACAACAACAATAGCAAAAGGCCTTGATTTCAGAACCACTTGTCTAAGTTCTGATTGCAAGGAACCAAAAATACATGAAGGGCTAGGCATGGTGGCTAACCGTTGTATCCCAGCACTTTGGGAGGCTGAGGCAGGAGGATTGCTTGATGCCAGGAGTTTGAGACCAGCCTGGGCAACATAGGGAGATCCTTTCTACAGACACAACACACACACACACACACACACACACACACACACACACAACACACACATACAAATACACTAAGCCAGTTGTGGTGGTGCATGCCTATAGTCCCAGCTACTTGAGGGAGGCTGAGGGTATAAGGATTGCTTGAGCACTAGAGATCAACACTGCAGTGAGCCCTGATTGAGCCACTGCACTCCAGCCTGGGTGACAGAGTGAGACCAACCCTGTCTCAAAAAATACATAATTTATATGTTTATGTATATATATATATATATATATATATATATATATATATATATACACCCCCCCTTTATATGCTTATATGTATGTTACACACGTGAAGGGCAGGTTGGTTATCTCTACATTTAGAGAGGCCAGAGTGAATCTTTCCCAAATTATTGAAACATACGAGGGCTATTTTGGCAGAAAATGCTGCCCCATCCCTCCTTCCCTTCTACCAGTTTTATCTAAAAAGCCCTTTTTGGTTTTTTAGAGACAACGTCTTGCTTTGTTGCCCAGGCTGGAGTGCAGTGGCATGATCATAGCTCACCTAATCTGGAACTCCTGGGCTCAAGTGATCCTCCCATCTCAGCCTCCTGAGTAGGTGGGACCACAGGCATACACCACCATGCCTAGCTATTTTTTTTTTATTTTTAGTAGAGAGCAGGTCTCACTATGTTGCCCAGGCTGGTCTCCAATTCTTGGACTCAAGTGATCCTCCCATTTCTGCCTCCCAAAGTGCTGAGATTATAGGCATAAGCCACCATGCCTGGCTTAAAAAACCATTTTTAATAAAAGACTTGGCAGATGTGGGAGTTGTTGCCTGGTTGCCTTTCAGACTTTTCTGGGTAAAAGATCATAAGGGACCTGGGGACTGCTCCCTGGCCTAGATGATCATATCGTGTATCTATTTAAACATTAATTTGCTTGAGAAGAAAGCCAGAGAAATGGACTTAATGTAACTCATAGTGTTATTTTTCTTTCCAGGAAGGAGAACAGTTTGTGAAGAAAATCGGTGGTATTTTTGCCTTCAAGGTGAAAGATGGTCCTGGGGGTAAAGAGGCCACCTGGGTGGTGGATGTGAAGAATGGCAAAGGATCAGTGCTTCCCAACTCAGGTTAGTTTGGGAATGACTTCATTCCTAGGAGTACCGACAAGTTTACGAAGGCTGTCAGCTGGGAAAATGGGAGTCTGCTTTGCTGTTCCGAAAAAGGCCTGGCTTTTTTTTTTTTTTTTTTTTTTTGTGACAGAGTTTCGCTCTTGTTACCCAGGCTGGAGTGCAATGGCGCGATCTCGGCTCACCGCAACCTCCGCCTCCTGGGCTCAGGCAATTCTCCTGCCTCAGCCTCCTGAGTAGCTGGGATTATAGGCACGTGCCACCATGCCCAGCTAATTTTTTGTATTTTTAGTAGAGACGGGGTTTCACTATGTTGACCAGGATGGTCTCGATCTCTTGATCTCGTGATCCACCCACCTCGGCCTCCCAAAGTGCTGGGATTACAGGCTTGAGCCACCGCGCCCGGCGCAGGCCTGGCTTTTAATGTTAAAGAACTAGTGGATTCCAGGGAACAGGAACAGGTCAAAGCCACCTCCTCCAAAGGATTTAGAGGCTGCATCACAGAGTTGCCAGTGTTAGTCTTTGGAATTATGCAAACTTGGGTTGGAGTCTGTCCATGCCATTCACATATTCTGACCTTGAACAAGTTATTTAACTTTTCTGAGACTGAGTTTCCCCTTCTGTAAATGGGCTTAATAATAAATGGCACCTTTCATAAGGTTGGTATGCGGATTGAGGGAATTCTCTCTTAATTAACCTATCAGGCACATGGTCCAGTGCATGGCTAGTGGCCTTGGAAGATCTGTCTATATTCACTACTGCCAGTTATTTTCATTCAAATCTTTCTTGAACCCACTTTAGTCAGTTTTTATTCTCATCACTATCCCCAGACTGTTCCTGTCAAGGTCACCAGTGACCACCACATTGCTAAATTCAGTGGTTAATTCCCAGCCCTCATGTTATTACACTTAAATGTTTTCCTTACCTGCTGGCTGCTCCTCCTCTTACCTACTGGCCTCTATTTCTGGCTTCTTCCTGGCTTCAAATTTCTAAACATTGGAGTGTTCCAAGGCTCAGTTCTATTTGCTTAATTCCTTGGGGATCTTATCTAGTCCCATGCTTTAAAACAGTTTCTGCACTGATGACTTTGTCTTTAGCGTGGACCCAGCCACTGACCTACAAGGTGTATTTCCAGCAGCTTAACTGACAAGTTTACTTGGACACCTAATCGGTATTGCAAAAATGAGAAGCTGAACTCCTGATCTTTCTTCTTCTCCCCTCTAAGTGCGTACTCCTCCTGTTCTTTTCCCATAATTGGTAAACTGTTCCTGTGTCCTACTGGTTCCTTGGTTTGAAAACGTTGAAGTCATCCGTGGCTACTTTTTTTCTTTTACATTCCACAGTTTAACCCATCAACACATCTTATCCTCCTCTGTCACCACCACTACCCTGGTCTAAGCCAATATCCTTTTTTATCTGGTCTCCTACAGGTTCTTCTCTACACACCTGCAAGAGTGATTATTTAAAAACTTGTCAGATTGTTACCTTCCTCTGCTCAAAAGCATCCAATAGTTTTGTCACACTCCAAGTGGAAACAAAGTTCTTAAAATTGCACTGTGATCTGGCCCCAGTTTTCACTGTCTTACTGTGTCCTTACTTACTTGGCTCCAATAACATTGGCTTCCTTGCTGTTGCATGAATGTCGGATGCCCTTGGTTGGGGGCTTTCTACTCTCTGTTTCCTGCCTGGAATTATCTTCTCCCAGATATCCTTGTGGCTTATTCCTTCATTTTCTTTGGATCCTTGCTCACAGGTCACCTTTGCAGTGAGCCCCTCTCTAGCCACCCTTTTAAAATCTTACCCCCATTGCCATTACCTATTGCCATTTTCTGTCTTATTTTTCTCCAAAGCATTTATTACCATCTGATATACCATGTAATATTTTACTTACGTTCTTACTGTCCATCTCTCTCACTTGAATTATAAGTTCTGTGAAGACAGAGCTTTTTGTCTGAGATACACTGCTGCATTTCCAGTGCTTAGAATGTACCTGACACATGGTAGGCCTTCAAAAATGAGTAATTTAAAAATGGAAAACAGAATGAATGGATGGCACTGAGTAAGCATTCAGTAAGTGATAGCTGTACTGTGCTGTTGTGCTTCTCTTGTTGGAGAAAGCCTAGGGTAATTTAGAAACATGGTGGATTGGGACCAGCTTTTTGGAGGGCTTGCGATGCCATGATAGGAACTTCGAAAGTCCTTTGGTATAGAACCAGTATACGAAAGCTTTTTAATTAATATACATTACATCTTCTTATATAGAAAAGTGAAGTCAGAGCTGTATTTTAGAAGATGAAGCTGGTGCATTAGACCTGATGAATTGAAAGGGGAGAGATCAGAGGCAGAGAGAGCCACAGGAGGATAAATGTTTCCACTGTCTAAGTGAGTTTCCGCTGTCTAAGTGAGCAGATGGCCAGTGTAGGCATCCTCTTGAGTGTAGGCAGTGAGAGAAGTGAGTGTCGTGAGAGTAGATGCCAGCCATCCTGGAGGTGAAGGTAATGGGACCTGGGAATTGTGTAGAAGAAGCACATCTGTCAAGGGTGGTGAAATTTTGTTACTGACACATTTTTGAGGGAGATCCTGCAGGAAAGGATGACATTGGGAGCACAGGTGGAAGCAAGGTTACCTCTAGTAAGAAGGGATGGATGGAAACTTCTTTCTCTGAAAGGGTAGTTAAATATTCAGGGGCATTTTGAGAGGAGAGGAGGTTGGCAAGCTCCTGAAGTAGAGTATAGAGCTTGGAGTCCAGAGAAAAAGTTAAGAGCACCGTTAAGTGCACTGTTGAATAAGGGATTGATGAGAGATGAATGAAAGAAAAATTGAGCAGTAGTTAGGGCATCCATCTGGTGTGGGCAGCATGGCTTTGTTGTGGAAGGTTCCTGAGTTATACAGAGTCCCTTTTTTTCCTTCTAAAATGAATGGGTAAAAAAATGGCCATAACTGCCTTCTGTGAGCTGCCACTCTAAGGTGGGGTACAAGAAAAGCTAAGGGCTTTATCTGGATTCCAGCTTTTAGAAATAGAAAGAACTTCAGGAATTATGGTAGTGATTTTTAAAAAATGACTGAAGGTCAATGGTTACTTTTATATTTAGATATGCCCATACTGATACTAAGGTTGTTTTTAAAAAATTTCTCCTTTTCCTTCTACTTTGTTGTTGTTGGTTGATTGTTGGTTTGTCATCAAAGAGATAATATGCTGATGCAAAGCTGTTGAATGATTTTGGAAAAGCTGAGTTCCCTCAAGATAGGTTCTTGTTCATGTTCTTCCCACATTAGTTGCCGTACCCCAGATCCTAAGGGATCTTACCCTGGCACAGGAGAATTTCTGCTGAAACTGACACTTGTTGGCAGCCAAGAATGGTGCTGAAATACAGACTTAACCAAGAAAAGCCACCACTGGAAATTGTCAGCTCCTTTTACACCAACCAACAAATGGCTGTTTGTTAGACGTTAGCTGCATTAAAGCATTAATAACCTGTCCTAGTTTGAACTGGCATCTTAAGGAGAACTGCTACTTCATTCGGCATGTACATAATGTTAGGGGGTTTGTTTATTGTTAACAAAGTAAGATTTACTTAAATGTATTTTGTAAGATCTTGGTAATGATTATTGAGATGATTTTATTATGGATTTTTAGATTTTGTGCATTTTCCATTGTCTCTTTTTGCTGCTTGGGTACCTTTTAGTATCTTCTCCATGAGTTCTGCCTTTCCCTCATCTCCTTTGAAGCAACTCATGTAGCATATTTCCAGGAAGCCAACTTTGATTAATATAAGATAACATATTATTCATTCATTTCTTTATTTTGCTCCTTCAGCCCTTTGAGTTCTCAACCCTATCCCTTTATGGGCAGCACGATACAGAAGGCTTCAAGGTCACCTATCCCCAAGGTATACCAGAAAGAGCATAGCCTTTTGGAAGCACCCAAACCTGGGTTCATATCTAGGCTCTTTCACTTAGAGGCTATATACCTTCCCTGAGTCTACAGATTAGAAAAAAAAGTTATCTGGAATATGATGAGACTATTTTCTATCCATAGAACTGCTGTGGGGATTAAATGAGATAAGGAAGATAGAGCACCGAGCGTAGTAAGTGCTCAGTAAATCACTGCTTCCTCCACAGACCATATGTTAAACACTAATTTTGCATGGATATACAGGTTTGTGTAAGCCCCTCAAAAGGACTTTGGAAACTGGGAAACCATCTGGGATTCATCAAATGCTGATGAATTGGTGAAGGCACAGTTAAAACTGAGCTGTTGAATGTTTACATACTTCCTACAACAAAAGGAAGCAGTAGAGCATAGGAATTGGGAGTATGAGCTTTGGCAACAGGAATCTGAATTCAGATGTAGCTCAGCTACTTACTAGCTATGTGATCTTGGTCAAGTTATTTGACCCCTCCAACCCTCATAGGATTGTTATAAAGATCAGGTGAGACCAGGTATGTTGAAGTGTTCAGCATAGTGAGAGCTCAATAAATGCTGATGCTACAGCAGCAGCAGAAGCAGATTTTACCTCCTGAAGCCCCCTTTCAATGACCAAGAGTCCTTTCTTGGACTTTTAGGACCAGGTCCAACTATCTCAGTTTGTTTTTTCCCTCATGCTCTTTGATTTTATATATCTGCAATAGAACTGGATTTTCTAGGCTGTAAATTTGTTTATGTTTTTAAGGATTTAGACCTTTTTTTCCAATATTAAGAGAAAATTTTGTTAGCCCCTAAGTTAGGATGACCATTGAATCTCAGTCTTTTTAGGGGCAATCCCTGAGTTGTAAAACACATAATAAAAACTTTTTTTCTATCTTGTTTCAGTTATTGAATAATATAGGCATACTATGCTTTAATAGTTCATTCCAACTCTTTTATTAAGGCACAGATCATCTGATTGCCTGTTGTGCCATCATCTGGTCATCTTTTGAACTTCACATAATCTACTCACCTATTCAACAAGTGTTTATTGATTTCCTATGTGTCAAGTACTCTTCAAGGGCCTGTGGATGTAGCAGAGAATGACACTGACAAGGGTTCTGCCCCCTTGATGTTTTCATTCTACTGGACAAATATAGACAGAAAGAAAACACATACACATATAAGTAGAGTAGTTTCAGGTAAGTGCACTGTGAATAAATGTGACTTAATTTCAACTTTAATTTGAGCTAATTCTTAATGAGAGGAGGCAACTGTTAGAATCCTATTGTTATATTAATTGATTGCCTAAAATGTTGACTGCTGAAAATGTTGAT
This sequence comes from Saimiri boliviensis, assembly GCF_048565385.1. NCBI lineage: Eukaryota > Metazoa > Chordata > Mammalia > Primates > Cebidae > Saimiri > Saimiri boliviensis. The sequence goes on from NC_133459.1 coordinate 51,548,887, forward strand.
TTCTTGGTGAATTTTTCCTTTTGCACTTGAAACCTCTCATTTGGACAAGGTAGAGATGGCTGATTTAGCAATGAGATGTTAGTCTTTGTTGTCCAGTCTTTTTTCCAGTGTTTTAGTTTGATAATAAAATTAATATTTTAATTTTTTTTTTGAGACAGAGTTTTGCTCTTGTTACCCAGGCTGGAGTGCAATGGCGCGATCTTGGCTCACGGTAACCTCCGCCTCCTGGGTTCAAGCAGTTCTCCTGCCTCAGCCTCCCGAGTAGCTGGGACTACAGGCGCGTGCCACCATGCCCAGCTAATTTTTGTATTTTTAGTAGAGATGGGGTTTCACCTTGTTGACCAGGATGGTCTCGATCTCTTGACCTCATCATGATCCACCCACCTTGGCCTCCCAAAGTGCTGGGATTATAGGCTTGAGCCACTGTGCCCAGTCTATTTTAAAATTTTTGTATTATTAAAATTGCATACATTTGATGTAAAAAAATTAGAAAAGATAGAGAAATAAAACGAACTACCCTACCAAAATTCTACTGTCTAGGTTAGGAGTTGGCAGATTATGCCCTGCAGACCAAATCTAGCTCACCGCCTGTTTTTTTGTTTTGTTTTTTGTTTTGTTTTGTGTTTTGTAAAATTTTTATTGAAGTTTAGCCTGTAGTAAAGGGCATAATTCTGGAGTGTACCACCTGGTGAATGTTTACAAATGAATATACCTCCAAGGTCAAGACACAGAATGTTGCAAGCACTCCAGGAGCCTCCCTCCTGCCCTCCTCCTTCACTATTCACTCCCAAAAGGAACCACCATTTTGAATCCTATCACCATAGCTTGATTTTATGTATTTTGGAAATTCATACAACTAGAACCATAGAACAATGACATTTACTTTTCTATAGGTCTGGCTTTTGTCAGCAGGATAAGATCATTCATACGATTTCATGTGGCAGTAGTCTGTTTTCACTATGCGAATACCCCCGAATTTATTCTTTGTGCATTTGACATATTGTTGCATTGTTTCAATTTGGGGGCCTTACGAATAAAGTTAGGAATTTTTTTTTCTTTGAGAGGGAGTCTCGCTCTGTTGCCAGGCTGGAGTGCAGTGGCGCAATCTCAGCTCACTGCAATTGCTGACTCCCTGGTTCAAGCAATTCTCCTGCCTCAGCCCCTTAAGTAGCTGGGATTACAGGCAAATGCCAGCATGCCCAGCTAATTTTTGTATTTTTAGCAGAGATGGGATTTCACCATGTTGGTCAGGATGGTCTCAATCTTCTGACCTCATGATCTGCCTGCCTCAGCCTCCCAAAGTGCTGGGATTACAGGTGTGAGCCAGCGTGCCTGGCCATGAATATTCTTATAGATGTCTTTTAGTGGACATTTCCATTGTACTTATTTCCACTGGACATGTACCCAGGACTAGTTGATAAAGTACAGTATAGCCAAACAGGTGTTTGGTGTGGACATACTATTTTACATTTCCTTCCACATTATATGAGAGTTTTAGTTCCTCTGCATTTTTGACAGCACTTGGTACTTGACAGCTTTTTTTTTTTTTTTTTTTGAGACACAGTCTTGCTCTGTCGCCAGGCTGGAGTACAGTGGTGCACTGCAACCTCTATCTCCCGGGTTCAAGGATTCCTGCCTCAGCCTCCCAAGTATCTGGGACTACAGGCATGTGCCACCATGCCCAGCTAATTTTTGTATTTTTAGTAGAGATGGAATTTCTACTAAAATTTCTACGTTGGCCATTCTGGTCTTGATCTCTTGACCTCATGATCCGCCTGCCTTGGCCTCCCAAAATGCCGGGGTTACAGGCATGAGCCACCATGTCTGGCCTAGGTTTTTAAAAATCAGGTTAATTGATGTATAGTTTATAAACAATAAAATCAACCATTTTTAGATATATAATTCTGTGAATTTAGACAAATGGATACAGTTGTGTAACTATCACTGGAAATCAAAATATAGACAGACTGTTTACCCCAGAAAGTATTCTCATGTCCCTCCATAGTCAGCCCCCTCAGGCCCAAGCAGCCAGTAGTTTGATTTCTCTTCCCTGTAGTTTTGCTCTTCCTAGAAAGTCATACACATGAAATTATACAGTATGTAGCTTTTAGAGCCTGCTTCTTTCACTGAAATTTATTCATGTTGTTGCATGTATCATCTGAGACTTTGTTCCTTTTTGCTGCTGGATGGTTACCCCTCCACCAGTTGATGCACATTTGGGTTTTTTCTAGCTTTTGGCAATTATGAATAGAGCCACTATAAGCATTCATGTACAGGTTTTTGTGTGGACATAAGTTTTCATTTTTCTTCGATAAATACCTAGGAATAAGATTGCTAGTTTACATAGTATGTATATGTTTAGCTTTATGTGAAACTTACAGACTGTTTTCTGAAAGTGGCTGTACCATTTTACAGTCTTTCTGGTATTATGTTGACCTTTCATTTGTTCCACATCTTCACTGACACTGGGTATTGTCCTTTTTTGTTTGTTTTTAATTTCAGCCATTTGTTCCAGTAGGTATGTGGCACGCAACATGATTTTAATGTGAATTTTCTGATGATTAATGAAGTGAAGCACTGTTTCATGTGTTTCTTGACCATTTGGAGATCTTTTATGTAATGCCTATGTGTGTCATTTGCCCATTTTTATACCGGATCATAACTTTTCTAATTGAGCAGTAAAAGTTCTTTTTTTCCCCCCAATCCACTGTACCTTAGAAAGGAGTTCTTCATATAGTCTGGATACAAGTTCTTTGTCAGAGATACATGAGTTGCAAATATCTTCTCCTCCCTCTGTCTGCCACCTGTTGAAAATAATTGTATTGGAACACAGCATTTGTTTATATTATCTATGGCTGCTTTTGCACTACAAGGGCAGAGTTGAGTAGTTGTGATACTGACCTTCAAAGTCTAAAATATTTACTGTCTGATCCTTTACAGGAAGTTTGTTAACCCTTGATCTAGATAACTGTATTCATTTTCTATTACTGGCTGAAAACAATGCACACATTTATTAGCCCACAGTTTCCATAGATGAGTAGGCTGAGGACAGCTTAGCTGGGCTTAGAGTCACACAAGGCTACAGTCAAGGTATTGGTCAGGGCTGGGCTCTCATCAGGTTGCTGGCATAATTCATTTCCCTGTGGCCATGGGAATGATAGCTTTCTTATTTTACTGGCTATGTGCCAGAGCTGGCCCTCAGTTCCTAACGGCCAGTTCCCTGCCACGTGGCCCTCTCCATAGGAAGTCCACAGCGTAACAGTGAGCTCATTCAGAGCCAGCAGGAGAGCAAGAATGAGTCTGCTAGCAAGGTGGAATCATTTAATGTAACAAAATCACAAGAGTGACATCTCATTATCTTTGCCATATTCTGTTAGCTAGAAGCAAGTCACAGGTCCTGCTTACAATGGAGGGAAGGGGATGTACACCAGGAGGGTCACCTTAGACCTGGCACAGGTACTATTAGTAACATATTGGTGTCTTAAGTTTACAGATGTTTGTCTATATTTATATGATTGACTTCTGTTTTTAAGCAAAAATGGCATCATACAGTTTATTTTGTAACTGGCTTATATAACAGTATCATGAATAATGTAACATGAACATTTTTTTCATGTCAGTAAATCCAGATCCATATCACTTCTTATGGCTTGTATTGTACCCCATTATTTGAATATACCATAATTTATTTGATCAGGTCTGCCTTGTTAAATATCAGGATTGCTTGTGGTTTATGTCACATTTTTATAGGCTGCCATAGAAGTATATGTGAGTGCCCATTTCCCCACACTGCCTCAGTGCTGGGTGGAATTCTGTTGCAGTCAGTGGCTCTTGACAAAAATGTATATGTGAAACTGAACAACTCCTTTTCTCCTTCCTTCTCCTGTGTATCTGCTTTAGATAAGAAGGCTGACTGCACAATCACAATGGCTGACTCAGACTTACTGGCTTTAATGACTGGTAAAATGAATCCTCAGTCGGTAAGTAAGATGGAGCTTATATCCTGCTAGTAGGTAGGTCTTTCAGCCCTTTCTACCCCATCTCCTGACTCAGACTCTAAAGTACAAAGTGGTCAGACTTACAAAACTCAGTGTTCTCCAAACAAATGACAGACATCTATAGAGCCAGCTATGTGCCAGACACTGTCTTGTGTGCTGGAAGTTCCCAGATGAGTAAGAAATAGTTCCCATGCTCAGGGCACCCACAGATCTATAAAAGAGTAAATCCAGCCAGAGATCCAAGGTGCCACATCTGGCTTGTGATCGGGGAGAATGGAGACAGGAGCAGTCGTATCTCTCTGGGCCATCAGGAAGAACCCCACAGAGGAAGCAGCTCTTGAGCTTAGTGCCCAGGTGGAAAGTAGGAGTGTTCCAGGAAAAGGCAATGGTGACATGAACAAAGGCATGACCTTTTGCATTCTAGTTATTTGCCCATGCTCTTCTTTTTGCCTGGCCTGTCCTCATCTGACAAATGTGTTTCAAAATTAGCTCTGAGGTTATCTCCAAGGACCTCTTTCCAAGTTGCTGGGGAGCTGTAACCAGTCACTGAGCCACTTACTGGGCTGCCAGCTTAGTGCCTGTTGCGTTGTGTTAGTCGTAATGTGCCTCTCTCTTCCCCATTGGATTGTGAGTGTCTCAAAGCATCTTCGTCTGCAGTGTTGAATGGACTTGATATAGTGAGCTTTCTATCAACTTGATATACTGAGCTTTTCATTAACAAAAAAGAAACTAAGATGTTTCTTTCCAAAGTAACTTAATTTTTTTTGTTGTCTCAGTCTGGTTTGTTTTAGGTCTTATTCCTGTGGTTCTCTGGTAATTTGCAAGATTGGATAAAACAACTGACTCTCACGCCTGCTTTTTAAAAATGCTTTTTCTAAGTAGTCAAGCATATTTTAGTTGATGCCATGACAAGTGAGAGATTTGCATCTGTGATATTTCAGCTGAGTACACACCATTGGCATTGACATTTCCACTGAGCCTGCTCTAGAAATCTGGACAGAACAGAGGCCACCAGTATAGGAGCTGGCTGTCATCCTCCTTCCCACTCACTGCACGTGCCATGCACAGCTTTGGCAGGGTGTTCAGACTTCACACATCAGCTGCCTTCATTCTCTCAATTTATCTTTGTACTGCCCATTTTGGAGGGCAAGGTGTCAGCTTATTTTCCTTCAGCACCTGTTAATACCCAAAGGAATGAAAGATAAAAATGGCAGACCTTTCTATTAATGTGCTAATGGACTTCCCTTATTGTCAGAGGATTTCCAGAGGATTTGACTGGAAATCATTAAATGCAGTGGAAATTCTAATTTCAGTGTTTGGCTCCAGCAGAAAGCATCAATGAGGAACACCTAGAGGCCAGATTAAAATAATCTGTAAAGTGCAATAATAATTGGACTCTCTAAAGGGTGAAGATTCATATTTTCTCTATTGTTAGTAAATAAAACCTGATTTTCTTTTTTAACTAAGAAAGGGGAAAGGTGGTGAGTGTCTACTGTACTACTGGTCCATATTTTTAAATGACATATGTTAAATATATTGTGTTCTGAGACACCTGACCTTTAAGTCATCAGACAGAAGGCTTTATGCCATATAGAAAGGAAATATTTAGTTTGTCCAGACAGAGGAGGGGAAAAAAAAGGAATTAGTCACCCTTACCAGGAGGTACAGAAAAAGCAGAGCTCCTTACATCCCCATAGACAATGTGGAAGAGCTCCCAACTTCTTAATATAGTGTTGAAAAGGTAGGACTGGCTGGGTGCGGTGGCTCATGCTTATAAGCCCAGCACTTAGGGAGGCTGAGGCGGGCAGATCACAAAGTCAAGAGTTCGAGACCAGCCTGTCCAATAAGGTGAAACCCTGTTTCTACTAAAAAATACAAAAATTAGCTGGGTGTGGTGGTGTGATACTTATAGTATCAGCTCCTCGGGAGGCTCAGGCAGGAAAATTGCTTGAACCAGGGAAGTGGAGGTTGCACTGTGAGCCGAGATAGTGCCGCTACATTCCAGCCTGGGTGACAAGAGTGACTCTATCTCCAAAAAAAAAAAAAGAAAAAGCTAGGATTATCAAAACTTTTTTTTTCATCTAGCCCTTCCTTATTTTAAGCATTCAGTTAAAATACTGAGATCATGGCAGAGAAATTATGCTATGTTCCCAATTTTGCTGTTTCTCTTAAGTTTTCCTGGGATTTTGTTACATGGTAAATTTAGTAAACATCATGTGATCTGATCCCAGGCAGTTGTTAAATGGAACAAATTGTGGCTCTGCATTTCAGATTGGTTTGATTCTTCTTACTGAGCCAAAGAGTAACTCAAGCACCTCAGTCTCAGCAGGCTCTGTGTCCTCTGTAGGGATAACTCCTTTATCATTGGTGGCATTTCATCCACATTCACATTGGATTGAATCCCAAGAGTTTCTGTGTTTTTTTTGCATATGCTTTTTCTCCCAACAGCTTGCTAAAAATTTCGGCTCATATTTCCCACCTACATGGAATATTTTAAAACAAAATCCGTTTAGTATGAACCCACTTTGAGGAGGACAGGTAAAAACAGGTTCAATTTCTATGAGAAGGCATTTGGGAAAGCTGCACCTTTCTGCTGCTCTGTGAAAAGCGTGGTCTTTACAAATTCTTCCTTTTGAAGAATCTGGTTCCAAATTTATTCCAGAAAGCCAAGTTTCATATTTTAGAGAACGTCATGTGACATGGATAAATGAATGATCTCAGGGCCAGATAGTGTAGAAACATGAGCAATCTTAAAAATACACCAAGTAATGAATTTTCTTTCTTCTTCACAGGCCTTCTTTCAAGGCAAATTGAAAATCACTGGCAACATGGGTCTGGCTATGAAGTTACAAAATCTTCAGCTTCAGCCAGGCAAAGCTAAGCTGTGAAGAACTCCCTTTGACTACTTTTGAAAATCGAGATGAGATATATAGATTTATATCCATCTATTTCATTGTCAGAATTTAGACTAAGACTACACATTGGCAAATAGTGTGGAATAGATTTGTTTTTAAATGGGTGTGACCAATCCTATTTTTCCTAGGCTCTGGGTGAATAGAGCCTGTTGGTATACTACTGCTTTGCTGAATTGCCTACAACTGTGCATTACAAAGTTAATACAGTAATTATGGTCTGGGTAAAATTGAGTTTCAGAATAAAATTAGGAACAGTCAAATCCTAAAGCCTATGTAAACAAAAAAGCTTTGTTTTGCTTACAAAGTGTATTTAGGGATTATTCTGCTGAAGATTCAATTTAAGAGTTTTCCTTGGGAGAACTAAGAAACACAATACCAATAGCTGACCGGTAATTAGTATTGTGCACTTAATGTTCTTAATCAGTTTCCCATTAATAGTTCTTAAAATTAGTGAGATTAAAAAAATCTAAAAATTTTGCATTTTGTGCCATCAGAAACAGTATTTTATTCCCAAATCAAAATAAAAGAAACATGATCAGAGCTTGAACACAGGCTTATTTTTAAAATAAAAATATTTTTAAATGGGTTTCCTTCCTGAAAAATCAGTGTATTCGTCATAAAACACTATTAAGAATAATTGAACAATAAAGTTTGCTTTGAGATGCACAGTTTTCAAATTATAATCTCATATTTAAATGTATAAAGTTCTTAATCCTTTGTTGTAATTTGCATTTTTCATATAAGTTTAATTACCACGATTTATCTTTTTTCCTAGTTTTTCTAATAATGTTATTTCTTACAATTCAGTGAGATATGGGATAAAATAATGCTTTTGGAAGAATGTTTAATAGAAAATTAAAATAGCTTTTTCTGGTCTCTCTTGTTTTTATTGTGTACTTTTTGCTCAGGGTTCTCTAGATAATGCAGAATAAAGGGAAACTGGGAGATTTAGAAACTGAATGTTATCTGGACATAATCACTAGTTTATGATTGGGGAGGCAATGTGGTATAATAGAAAGAGTACTTGGCTAGGAGCCAGGAGACTTGCTTCTCTTAGGCAAATAACTGCCTGCCTGGACCTGTTTGCTAACCTGTTAGGAGATTTAAGTAGAAGGTCCCAAAAGTCCCTTTTGCTCGGAATCCTGCGAGTCTCCTGAGAGCCCAGTAGAATGGTCTGGGAATTATGGAGGCCTCACCTTTCTTTGTTAACTCATTACTTCACCCAAAGGTGGTCAGAGGTAGAAAACCAGCTGGTTTCATTAGTTTAGGTGTTTAGAGCCCTTGCTAATGTAGTCAGGACTACGGATCCGAGCTCCTAAGACCATTTAGCTTTGCATGTTCTATGACCAGCAGAAAAGCATTTGGTGATATGGCAAGAGGATACATTAAGCCATTAGAAGTTGATCTCAAGTTGCATAAAATGAATTCAGAACACAGACCTACTTCCTAATCATTGTAGTTTCTTACTCTGAGAAGACAAAGATTTCAAGAAAAGAGTTTCAACAAAATGTCTCACGTATCTGTACTTTGGATTTGCTGCATCATTCTGTTCTCAGTTATCCCAGATAACAAGAGATACCTGAAATAGGCTTTAGGATGAAACTAAAAAACGAAAAGGAAAAAGCAAAAATGGGGTAGAAATATGTTCCTCTATGATGTAATTTATCTACATAATAGAAAAGTACTTAGTGATAAAGTAGGGTTTTTTTTTTTTTTAACCCCTTCTGATATTGTGGTTAGGAGGAAAGAGATTAACTTTTAATTTGAGTTAAAACTGCTGTTACTAGTTGTGCTACTTGAACAGGTTAAGTCTCAGTGGCCTGATTGATAAAGTGGAGATACTGATAACGGCTTCCTAGGATTATGAGAATCTAGAGAGAGAACATATGTAAAGTACCTATAGCAGTGCTAGTTCAGGGTAGTCATTCAGGAAATGTGACTTCCCTTGCTCTTCTTATCCTTAGCAGCACCACTTGGTCCCGTGATATGTGATAATGACGTTTGTAGTGTACGTCCCACTTTTGGAGTCTTTCATTTGTTCATTTAATGAATATTTATTGAGTGCCTACCATATACAGGTTACTATGTAGAAAGTATAGTCCCACTGGAGATACTAGTGGGCTCTTCTCAAGGTGCTTACGTTCTAATGGGGAGACAGTCAAAGAGACAATTATTATAGACTATGAAGTGCTGAGCAGGAAATGGTTAGGGTGCTATAATAAGGAGTTAGCGAGGAACCTTGATAAAGTAGTTAAAACAGATGTCTTTGAGGAAGTAATGTTTAAGCTGAGATCTGAAGGTTAAGAGGGAACAAACTATGCAGAGAACATTGCATCAGAGGGTGGAAACAGGCTTGACTTGTTCTGAAAACTGCAAGGGGGCCAGTGCGAGTGGAATAGTGAGCAGGAAGGACGGGCCCAAGATAAGATCGGTTAGATACACAGAGGCCAGTTTTATTGTGATTTGTTCATTATGGTAAGGCTTTTTTTTGTATTTCGTTCTTAGTGAAGTCAGGAGCTGTTGATGGTATAGCTTTATAGATGTTTGTTTCTTATTGAGGCTACATATTCATCTTGCCGTCATATCCTAGGTCTGGAACCTGGACTAATGGAGTAGCCACTACCTGGAGCATCATGACTGTCAGGGCAGATGAAGAGAAAAAGTTGGAAGTGCATGTTGGCTCTTAAAGCTTCTGCCTGAAGTGATACATACCACTTTTGCTCCCAACTCCTTGACCAAAGAAAATTACACGCCCCACCTAACTTCAGAGACCTATCATGTGCCAGAAGGAGAAAGTAAGAGTGGGAATATTTGTGAAGAGAACTGATGACCACCAGAAGGCCTACAGACAGGGGAATGAAATCATTTAAACTGTCGCTATAGCTGCTGTGTGGAAAATGTACTGGTGCAGAGGGCTGGAGAGTGGATGTCCAGGTGCAAGAAGATGGTGTCCTGGTCTAGGGTGTCAGCAGTAGAGATAGATGTGGAAAAACAGGCAGAGGTGGAGCTGACGGAACTTGGTAACTGGATGTGGGGGCAAGAATGACTCCTAGTAACAGGCCAGCCAAATGGTGGATTGTGACTGGACTGGCAGTAAGACAAGGAGGTTTCAGGGAGAGCAGTTGAAATAAGTTTTGCTTTTCAATTTTAACTGGGAGGTGCCTGAGAAATTTGCAAATAAAGATATTGAGGAGACAGTTGGATATGATGAGCTTAGAGGTGAGGTCATCTTGGAGATATACACTTGGAAGTCACGAATATATGGGTTGAATTTAAAGCTACAGAAATGGAGATTACCTGGGTTAGGGAAAAGGAGGGTTGGGGTAATCCTTGAGGAACTTCGGCTTTTTGAGATCTTGTAGAGGAGGACAAAGGCCTAGAGAGGTAGAGGGAGAACTCCAAGAAGAGAGTATGGCCAAAATGGGAACGGTCAACTACGTTGCTTGATTAGAGAGGTCAAGTAGGATGATCTCTGAAAAGTGTCTACTGGATTAAACTTGGCAACATGAAAGTCACTGGTGACCACCGCAAAATCAGTTTCAAAAAAAAAAAAATCAGTGGATTTAAAATCAGTGGATTTTAATTTACCCCTTTAATAGGAGTAAAAGCTGTATTGGAATTGGTTTCATAAAGTTCTATGAAAAATAGGAACAGAAGAGTTCCATTTGGGTGATATGTTCAGTTTCCAAGTGATGAATATCCAGCAAGCACGTTAGGTAATACATACAGGTCTAAGCGAGGTCATCTTGCACATGTGTTCTCTGTGCCCAGCCTCCATTATCTTCCTCCCCACTCTTGCCCCCACTACACAGTCCACTTGGCAGATTCCTCATCATCCTTCAAGACCTACTCAGATACCTTCACTTTCAGGAAGCGGTCCCCATTTGTTACATAGAGCTAATCATTCCTTCCTGGTCATTTGTTTCTGTCTCCCACCCAGCAGAGAGGTCCTTAAAGGAAAGGACTGCCTCTCATGCATCTATTTTTGAGATCTCCAGCATCGTCTTGGCTTACTGCTAAATGAATGAAGGAGATAGGCAAATAACAATTTTATATTCACAGAGGGAGCATTTCTGAGGATGAGAGCCTAGTCACAGAATTACATTCTCTATTACAAAGACTTTTTGTAGCCCTTATGATGAAAGAGAACATAAAAAATTTTCCCTTAGACTAACTTTTCCTAATTTTTCTTTGCAAATATTGGCAGCTTCCCATAACAATCTTTCAACTTCAGACAAACAATTGCAAGTAGTCAGAAAAATCTGTTTATTAATGGTCTTATTTTATTTAATTTTATTTTGAGATGGAGTTTCCCTCTTATTGCCCAGGCTGGAGTGCAATGGCTGGATGTCTGCCCACCACAACCTCCGCCTCCCAGTTCAAGTGATTCTCCTGCTTCACTCTCCCGAGTAGCTGGGATTACAGGCATGCCTCCCCACGCCCAGCTATTTTTTTTTTTTTTTTTGTATTCTTAGTAGAGACGGTGTTTCTCCACGTTGGTCAGGCTGATCTCCAACTCCCGACCTCAGGTGATCTGCCCGCCTCAGCTTCCCAAAGTGTTGGGGATTATAGGCGTGAGCCACTGAGCCCTGCCGTTATGTTTTTAAAAACGAAGTGGGCTGGGCCAGGTGGCTTACACCTGTAACCCAGCTCTTTGGGAGGCCGAGGTGGGTGGATCACCTGAGGTTGGGAGTTTGAGACCAGTCATGCCAACATGGTGAAACCCCATCTCTATTAAAAATACAAAAAATTAGCTGGACGTGGTGACACGCACCTGTAATCCTAGCTACTTGGGAGGCTGAGGCAGGAGAATCTCTCTTTTTTTTTTCTCTTCTTGGTTCTATGAGAAATTAATTTTTATTTTATTCTCCTTTTTTTTTTTTTTTTTTTTTTTGAGACAGAGTTTCTCTCTTGCTACCCAGGCTGGAGTGCAATGGTGCGGTCTCGGCTCACCACAACCTCCGCCTCCTGGTTCAAGCAATTCTCCTGCCTCAGCCTCCTCAGTAGCTGGGACTATAGGCTCGCTCCAGCATGCCCAGCTAATTTTTGCATTTTTTAAAAGTAAAGACGGGGTTTCATCATGTTGACAGGATGGTCTCGATCTCTTGACCTCGTGATCCACCCGCCTCGGCCTCCCAAAGTGTTGGGATTATAGGCGTGAGCCACTGTGCCTGGCCATCTCTTAAACCTGAGAGGTGGAGGTTGCAGTGAGCCGAGAATGCACCATTGTATTCCAGCCTGGGTGGCTGAGCTCCATCTCAAATAAAAAAACAAAACCAAAAAACAGTGGAGTTGGGCATCGTGGTGCATGCCTGTAATCCCAGCACTTTGGGAAGGTTAGGTGGGCAGATCACATGAAGCCAGGAGTTCAAGACCAGCCTGGCCAACATGGTGAAACCCTGTCTTTACTAAAAATTCAAAAATTAGCCGGGTGTGGTGTCACACACCTGTAATTTCTCAAAATAAATAAAAAGTTGCATAGTGGGTTATTTGTGCATTAAAAGCATAAGTCTTGTTGCTGTACTTTTTCAGATGAATTCACAATCTCAGATTTCTACAATTTTTGTTGGATGTGTAGAGGAAAAATAAGGGAAAGCGTGGCTAGCATGTCAAGTCCATGTAGAGGTGGGGGTATGACAAAGGAGTCACTTTGTCATAGAAAAAAATATAGAAAGAGAAATTTCAGATTGAATACCATTGAATTTCCAGACAATAAAAATCGGTCATGAGTGGACTAGAGGCTCCAACCACAGAGATTTCTAGACCCAGCTGGCAAAAACAGGGCATTTCACTGTGGGAGGTGTACCTTAATAGTGGCTGAAAGATACCTGAACAGGTGAAAGTGGTATTTCATTGCAGCCACTCTGAGGATTTCTCCTTTCACAGTTGATCAAATCTTTTTTTCTTCTCTATGCTGCAAAGAGGACTTGAGGTCTTTTTGCTTACTTGTTTATACCCTGACCGAGTAGATGCTGCCTACCATTATTTGAGGAATTTTTTTAACATGCAGAAATTTATTCATTGGAACATTTTGTGATAATCTTTTGAGTTCACGTAATCAGCTGGCTTCAGAATGAGGACAGTTTGCTTTTATTAACTGTTTACATCCTTATGTTTTCCTCAAGAACCATTAAAATTTAATGGTCTCTATACTTAAGTGAATGGATATAGAATTACTTAGTTTGACTTTCAGAAGGTTTGAATTTTAGCCAAAGATTAAATTCTAGCTGCCCATGCCATGATTGCTTTTTGAACACAGAGAAGTTACCTGATGTTATTGACTAGAAAAAACAAAACAAAACAAAACAAAACAAAAAACGGTACAGCCAGATTGTACCTCTGGGCAAATTACCCTGCAGGATTCAGTTTGTTTAGAGACCACACTGACAGGAATGAGGAATGTTGGGTATGGTACTAGCATCTAATGAGGGGCCTGAAAGATTTATGAGCTATTAGGAACTATAGCCACATCTGGCCAAATTTTAGAGTTTTTCTCAATAGGGAGTTACAAAATCTTCTGGAACAGTCTAGTACCATATCTATCTGGAGACTGCTGCAAACAAATAGCTCTTTAGTTCTTGGTAAGAACAAAGAATATTGGGCCAGATTTCTGGCCCTTAAGAAATGTGGAGTCTGATTCCATTTGGCTGGAAGTTTAATTTGGTAAGGAATTTTAGCCAGACTTCTAGGGGAAATAATTTTTAAAAAATATAACCAAAACTTATTGCAAAAAGGGATGTGCATTTGGTCTATCTGTTCTATTAAAGGTCATTAAAACACTTTGCTGCAAGTATTCACAGTACTGTTTCCAGCAGCATGTAGTAAGTGCTTGATCTTTTTGTTTCTGAATTTGTGGCCATAAACCTTTACGTAGAATTGGGGGAAACTGATTATAGTCTGCTGTTTATTTAAATTGCAGGTAGTTGTCTAACCAACTACCAAACAGTGATGTTTCTTCCTTTCTGTGGAAGTTATTGTGTAATTTGCCTTTTGGAATATGGCACCTTCTGTTGTCTACAGAGCACTCTACCACTCTAGACACTAGAACAGAAATAGAAAATAATTTGATATGAAGGCACAGTAGTATAGGAACAACTGACTTATGCAGGCTGAAAGAAGCCTTAAGTTTGGCAAAATGATACCCCAAAGGCAGGGTGTGATATCAGTTCATGAATATTTGAGAGATGGAAAGACCAAAGAGGGAAAGGAATTATTCTGCTTAGTTATTAGAAGTAAGGGGAAGAAATATAGAAAGAGAAATTTCAGACTGAATACGATTGAATTTCCAGACAATAAAAATCTGTCATGAGGCTACTAGAAGCTCCAACCACAGAGATGTTTCTAGACTCAGCTGGCAAAAACAGGGCATTTCATTGTGGGAGATGTACCTTAATAGTGGCTGAAAGATCATCTGAACAGGAGAAAGCGGTATTTCATTGACAGCCACTCTTGAGGATTTCTCCTTTTGCAGTTGATCAAAGCCTTTCTTCCTTCTATATGCTAGAAAGAGGACTTAAGGTCTTTTCACTTGTTTCTACCCTGACTGATTCATAACTTACTTTAGAAGAAACATGACATACCTTTGGAAGAAACCATCTTCCAAAGAAATGAGTATTCAAAATCTTCAAGTTTATGTAGTATGAAAGCAGTCTGAGTTTGTTTTTTGTCTTTTTTTCAACCTTTTTAATTTACCTTAAGGTAATAGCTAGTTGGCTGGCTACAGTGTGGGAGACAACTCTTACTGGAGTTAGAACCTGAACACTGAGTTTGAATTCCGACCCAAGCACTCATTAGCTGAGTCACCTGAGCAGGTTGTAAATCCTCCCTGAGCATCCCTTTTCCAAAATGAGTGGGCAATAATACCATCAGGCTTGATGTGAAGATCAAGTGAAACAGTGTGTGGGAAAGTGCTGTGCCAGTTTTAGTTATTAATGTTTGTATTCATTTTCTATTGTTGCTGAAACAAATGATCACAAAGTAGTGATCACAAATTTATCATCCCACAGTTCTGTAACCTAGAAGTCTGGTTGGGTTTGACTGGTTTCTTTGCTCTGGGTCTCACAAGGCTGAAGTCGAGATGTTTCTGCCCTGGTTTCCTATCTGGAGGCTCCCACGTTCATTCAGATCCTGGGAGAATTCAGTTTCATGCAGCTTGTAGGACTGAAGTCCCTGTTCCCTTCCTGGCAGCCTAGGGGTGTTTCACCTTCTGGGGGCTGCCTTATTCCCTAGCTTATGACCCCCTTCCTCTTTAAAGTTAGTCAAGTCCTTCTCATGTTTCAGATCTCTCTGACCTCTTCTGCTTCATTTCCCCTCCCTCCAGCTAGAGAAAGTTCTCTGTTTTGTGGGGCTCATGTGATTAGATTAGGCCCACTGAGATAGTCCAGAATAAACTCCCTATTTTGAAGTCCATAACCTTAATTACATCTGCAAAGTCCCTTTCATCATGTAATATATTCAAGGTTTTAGGGATTAAGGTATGGATATCTTTGGTTGGGGGGGGGGCGGCATTCTGCCTATCACAGTATTTTAGGTATTTTAGGGTGAGAGAGGGGAGCTTACATAACATGAGATGCTTGCCTTGGAGGACTCACAATCCAGTGGAAGAAGGAGGAAAAACACAATACAGCAAGAAATTCTGTATTAATAAAGAGTCGGTACGAGATGTAGGAGCCCAGGAGACTCCTGTGTACTTGACTGGAGACTCCTTGTGTAATTGACTTGGAGGTTTTTTTCATTATTCTCTTCTTGTTCCCTAATGAATCTTGCCTTTCATCAAGATCTTTCAGATGGAATTCATATGCCCCAAACACCACCATGTGATTTGATTCCTTAAATGTCCAGAAAATCAAGCTGCTGCTGTGGCTCAGTATTTGGGACTCTACTGCTTAATAAGGTCTTCAGCCCACAGCTCAAGGTAGGAGGAATTATTTTCTTCTCTGATGATGAGGTATAACAAGAGCTAATTGCTCCTTGCCTCCCATTTTTCATCATCAACCCCCACCGAGAGCCTTCTTGGTCTTTACTCCTAGCTCTCTCTACTGTATGGATGTCTTTCCTCCCTCCTCTTTGGAATGTTCTTGTTTCTTATTGTTTTGAATTAGAAGGCACTTGTCCTGGGCAGTGCAGAGGTTTCTGTTTAATTCTTGCCACTTGTCATTTCTAGTTTAATAATTTTTCCTGGCTATTTGGTCAGGTCTGGGTGATAGTTTTGTAGTAATAGCTACAATTTATTGAGCACTTACCATGTGCCAGGTACTATGTAAAGTTCTGTACTTGCATTTTCCAATCTGGCCACACTGGGAGGTGTAGGTAGTATTTTTCTATTCATTTGAACCTAGCTAGGATTTGAACCGAGCTCCAACTTTAAAGCTTGTACTTGACACTGTGTAGTTCGGTAATATCAAACGGGAGCTGAAATGGAGGAGCAGCATGAAGGGACTGAAGCAGCACAGGTAGATTCAGGAAACCTCACTTTCAAACTTTGCCTTTACAATACTTCTGAAAGAAGATTTGCTTCTAGAGCACCAAGATTGCCTCCAGTTTTCCCCCAGAGACACTCAAAGTGATTCCTCCTGCAGCTGTGCCAACCACAAAGCACATATGGGCATTGGCTGAGCATTCCACAGAACAGCCTGTTTCTCTGGGAGGTGGTGGGGACTGGGTGTATGGTGTGCCATGTAGCTGGCCCCTGGAACACCCTGGCCCTAGCAGTTATAGGTATAGAGAGTATCTTCCCCACAAGGTTAATATGAATAAGATATTTTAAGGATTTAAGGTGGTGCCTGTCACGTATTAGGCACTCAGTATGCTCTGGCTCTCATTGTCCTAGAAGGGTTTTAGTTCGTGGGTATTCAAGTTAGCAGAATCCTGTCCTTTTAGCTCTACTTGAATCTAGGCTCAATGTTCAGGAGAAGACATGAGATGCATCTCTGTGTTGGTCCAGGTCCAATGCTGTGAATCATACCAATTCTTGTTAAGTTTGAGCTCTGAAAGGACTGGAATTTGAGGCCAAAGAAGGCAAAATATTTCCCCTCCCTATTCTTGCTAAGTTCTTGAGTTATTGGCATAATGGAAACAGAAAGTCCTAGGTTCAAATCCGGCTCTACATTTGCCTGCTCAAGTTACCTGCCTGTTTGCACCATGGGAAGAACTTGGGCTGGGAGAGGCGTAAACCTGGGTTCAAAACCCAGCTCTGCAAGTTGATGGCCGTTTTACTCAGTCACGTTTCCTTTCGGAGGCTCTTTTCTATGAAGTGAGGCAGCAGCAGTTCTTCCTTTGCAGAGTTGTGAAGGCAGAGCATAACGCATGTGGTATAACCAGGCTGCCATGGGGGTGCAGCCCGTGAAAGGTCTGGAGCTGCTTTAGAGGGGTCATTCATCCGTTCATTCATTCAGGTTTAGGTTGAGCAAGGGGGCCCACCTGTGACTTACATCCTTCTCCCTCTCCAGTGGAAGGGCAGCCAGGTGAGGCAGCTGTGGGTACCCTGCCCACGGCCAGAGCAGGTAAGGGGAAGAGGCCTGCTACACAGTGGAAGTGCCAAGTACCACCTAAGCCCAGCCCCATTCCCGGTTCCACCGCCGAAGCCCCTGGCGCCAAACAGTGTTGCTTCAGCTGGTAGTAGTTAATGCTCCTTTACTTGGAAACGTTTTCAGCTCCTGGGAGCAATATGGTGGCGTGAGGGCTCACTGTTCACCCGCCCTGTTTCTCTGTGACTGGGATCTGCATGCCCCCGACTCCGGCCCAATTTACCATTCTTCAAGCCTCACCAGGCTGTGGGCCCAGGGCCAACAGGGATGGGAGTGGAGGGTGGGGTGGAGCGTGGGGAACTTTTCCGGGAAGAGGCCCAGCAGGGTCTTGGCTGGCGGCCCCGTTAGCCACGGCCCAGGACCCCAGGGTGGGGGAGTGAACGGAAAGGTACTCATGCCTGGAGCACATCCTCCTTAACGGGGAAGATACAGCTCAGAGGCACTGGGTGGAAGGACCCCTCTTCCTGGCCCTCCTTTCAGGTGTCGGGGCCTAAAGGGGGTCCAGTTCCAGTGTGGAAGGCTGGGAACTAGGAAGCGTCGTGGACCAGACAGCCCGCCTTCCCGGACTCCCGGGTGGGGGTTCGGGGGCGTGGTGCGGCGGCCGGGGCTGAGAAGGGTCGGTGCGGCGGCTCTGCCTCCCGGGAAGTGGGGCCCGGCCAAGTCCCGCGCTGGGAGGGGGCAGGCCCTCTCCTGCCCGCGCCTGGGGGGACCCTACGCCTGTGTCCGGAGGAGGCCGGCGTCCAGCAGATGCTCGCGGGGGGGTGGGAAGTGGGGGAGGGGGCGGGAGAGAGGCGGGGAGGAGAAAACCCACAACAAAACTAGCGTCGCGGAGCGCCCTGCTTGACTTGAATGGAAGGAGCCCGAGCCCGCGGAGCGCAGCTGAGACTAGGGGAGCGCGTTCGGCCTGCGGGGCGCGGCACGGCGCCGGGGCGCAGCAGGTACAGGGTGCGGGCGGCCGGGGTGGGCCGAGGGGCCGGGGGCTGAGACCCGGCAGCGCCCTCAGACTTCCCCGCCTCTCCGGATGGCTCCAGCAGCTGCCTGGGGCGGGGCCGCCGCATCTCACCAGCTCTATAGGATCCTGCACTGAAGGCACAGCAGCAGATCTCCTCCTCTGGGGTGCGACCCCTGCGCAGTCACGACCTAGGCAGGGGCCTTCCCCTCTGAGCGGAGGCTGGTCCCGGTCCCCAGGCCCCTCCCGCTGCGCACATCTGGAAAGAATCTGAGGGCGGATGGGGGCGGGGGCTGGAGTAGGAGGACGCCGCGGGCGACAGGGAATGTGGGGGGCAGGTGGAACTGTGCAGGGTCGGGGACCCCAGTCCTGAGTGCTCCGACCCGGCGTATCTCCACGTCTTTCCACGTCAACTCATCCGGCCCCCTAGCGAGTCCAGCTTCCGATCTCTTTACAGATAGAGAAACTGAGGCCCGGAGAAGGGCAGAAGTTTGCCTCCAGGGCGCGTCGCGGCTGCGGAGTCCCCTCCAGTCCTCGGCTTCCCCGGCCACAGTGCCGCCCCAGTTTAGCGCCAACCACTAGTTGAGCCAAAGCTCTCAGCTGGCGGCCTGGAGTCCGTCTGTCTGTCTACGCGGCTGCTTCCCAGCCGGGACAACTGGACGAAGGAGGGGGTGGGGGTCCGCGAACCACGAGGAGCTAGGTCAGCGCCTTCCTGCGAATGCAGCGGAAGCCCCAGGTTGCAGGTGTCCGAGTCACAGCCCGGCCAGGGGCGGGGGACGAGATCGTGGCGTTGAATACCTGACGCGCCGTCAGGCGGGGGGCGGCGAGGCTCCTGGCAGCCTCGGGGCTGGGGCTAGGAGAGGCAGCCGCAGCCTTCTGGAAAGGAGCCGGCTCGGCCGCAAGGGGCGAGCGCCCTGGCCCGGGTGCGTGCGTCACTCACTGACCCCGTCCGGGAGGCGCGGAGGATGCGCGCCCAGCGCCTCGAGTGAATTTAGGGACCTGTCGGGCCCACACGACCTGAGCTTCGAAGTCTGCCCTTGGAATACCGGCTGGCTAGGGAAGGGGAAGCTGTGGTCTACCCTGCTCCAAGAGGCACCACCACTGGTGTGAACCGGGAGAGCCCCTGGCTGTTCCTGTCCCCTATCCCTTTCTTATATAGAAAGCTTCCACACTGGGAAGGCAGCGGAGAGGCAGGAGGGCTCATGGTGAGCAAGGAGGCCAACCGGTCTGCAGGTGCACAGCGCTCCGGCGGGGCAGGTCACTAAGAAGAGCCCGTGGACAGCCCTGGGAAAGAACAGTGCAGACTGGTCTGGGAGTTCTGCTTCCTCATGTCCACTCTTAGGGCCCAGGACCCAGTCTCCTCCAGCCTAGAGGGCAAGTTAAGAAGTGTCAGAGTCATACGACTGTGTTCATGTCATCTGTCGGAGCATACTTTATCCCTTCTGCCTGACTCTAGGGGAGGGGATTACTAATGGTGGCACTTTTAGGCTTGGTGGAGTCATATATGAGAGTGCTGACTGTGACCTGCTTGGAACTCTCAATGAGTCCCTGTCATCAACACCAGCATGGTGGTGGATGCCCTTGGCCACCTAGGCCTGCCACCCTGTTGACCCTTCCTTAAACACACCTTCCTTTCCTCCAGCCCCACCCCTGCCTTTTGGTCACACCCTACCTCTGCCTGGAGGGCTGTTTCTCCCCCTTTGTCCATTTGGAGAACTCCTGCTCAGTCTTCAAGACCGACTCAAGGCTCTGGGCAGGCTTTTACTCTTGGCCTTGCCTTTAACACACTAATTTGCAAACTGGAGGAGTCAGAGCAGATCGTATTGCAGATCTTTAGATCTTTTCCCACTCTGCCTTTCATAGCCATTCATTCAGCAAACATTTCCTGAGCACCCACTCCATGCTTGCGGAGATGGCGCAGGTTCAGCTGAGCCTTGAAGGTTAAAGCTGGGCAAGGTTGCTGTGGAAGCACCCAGAAACACCCTAACCCAGCCAAGGGGGCAGGAGAGTCGTCCTTGAGCAGGGGAATTGGAGTAGGAGCTTTCTAGGGATGGCAGCAATGCCAGCCCTTTGTGCTTGAGCTCCAAATCTGCAAACAGGAAGACGAACACTTAGTCCCAGGAGTTCTATGACAGTTGATAAGATGCAGCTGTTTGGGGCCCAGCACAGAGCAGGTGGTCAGTTGGTTTGCACTGGGTTTGAGTGGAGAAGGAAGGCAGTGCTAGGGCCTGAGGATCCGCCTCTTGATTTAGGTCTCCCTTCCCCTTCCTTCTTCTAGTGCCACCTTCGTCTCACTCTTCGGGCCTTGAGGTTTGGTTCCCTGGTGGAGGTCGGGGGAGACAGTGGGTCCGCCTTACTTTCTCAGTAACGGTAGAAGTAACCCGGGGTATGTCACACTTACTTGTTACCCAGCGGTGACAGCTGGGCCTGCTATTTCTTTTTCTTTTTTTTTTTTTTTTTGACGGAGTTTCGCTCTTGTTACCCAGGCTGGAGTGCAATGGCGCGATCTCGGCTCACCGCAACCTCCGCCTCCTGGGCTCAGGCAATTCTCCTGCCTCAGCCTCCTAAGTAGCTGGGATTACAGGCACACGCCACCATGCCCAGCTAATTTTTTGCACCTTTAGTAGAGACGGGGTTTCACCATGTTGACCAGGATGGTCTCGATCTCTCGACCTCGTGATCCACCCGCCTCGGCCTCCCAAACTGCTGGGATTACAGGCTTGAGCCACCGCGCCCGGCCTGGGCCTGCTATTTCATTTAATTCCCACAAGTAGCTCCCAACTCCATTTCTTAGACTAGTAAACAGAGTCTTGGAGCAGAAAGTGACTCGTCCGGGCTTACACAGCAGTCAGAATCGGAACCCATGCCCTTCTGTCTCTAAAGCACTTCACATGAGGAGTGCACGTCACACTGCTGGCTGAGCTGCCCCGCTGTCCAGGGGTTTGAGTTGTTCCTTACAGGGTGCACTTGAAACTCCTGGAGACCAGGGAGCTCCCCTGTTCTTCCCCACACACCTTCCACATGACTGGGAACAGAGAGGGGGCCTCACCAGGCTGGCGGGGGTGGTGGGCTTATCTTGCTCCATTCTTAGAATAACAGGGCTGGGTACAGTGGCTCACATCTATAATCCCAGCACTTTGGGAGGCTGAGGCAGGAGGCCAAAAGTTCAAGAACAGCCTGGGCAACATAGTGAGACCCCATTTCTAAAAATAAAACATTAGCCAGGTGCCAGGTATAGTGGCACATGCCTATAATACCAGCTACTTTGGAGGCTGAGGTGGGAGGATCACTTAAGCCCAGGAGCCCAAGGCTGCAGTGAGCCATGCTTGTGCTATTGCACTCCAGCCTGGGTAACAGAGTGAGACCCTGACTTAAAAAAAAAAAAAAGAAATGAACAAGTGGGAAAACTGAGACTCAGATGGGTCAGTGGTATGGCCAAGGTCACACAGCAAACCAGGTAGTAGGGCTGGACCTGCCCAGGACCTCTCAGTCCTGAGAGCGGCTTGCCAAGCTGGAGGGACCACTCTCCAAGCCCCGTCTGTCCTTCCTACCTCTCCGTTTACTCCAGTTTCCCCTCTCCATCCCTGTAGTCCAGCACCTCTCTCTCTGCCAGGGTCCGGCCCCTTCGCCCTCACCTGTCCCCATTGCACAGCCTCATGTCCACCCACAAACTTGCCTGTGTCACGCTCCTGCCCTTCAGTGGTCCTTGTCGTCCAATGAGAAGGCCCACACTGCCTAACCTGGCCTTCACGTGGCCTGGGCTGGTGGCTACGGTGCCTGTTTGTGTCACTCCCAGTCCCTATCCCCCACCAGACGGTCTTGTGAGTGTGGACTGTCTTGCCTCTGGGCCTTTGCACATACCAACTCCCTTGCTTGTGTGACCCTTTCCCTTTTGCCTGAAAGTTATCCCTTAGAATGGGATTATAATACTCAGCTTACACGTAATGCTGCAGACCAGTGCTGTTTAATAGAAATACAATGTGAGCCACAAATGCAAGCCACATATGCAATACAACATTTTCTAGAAGCTTTTTTTCTTTTTTTTGAGGCAGAGTCTCACTCTGTTACCCAGGCTAGAGTGCAGGGATGTGATCACAGCTCACTGCATCCTCAACCTCCTGGGTTCAGGTGATCCTCCCACCTCAGCCTCCAGAGTAGCTGAAACTACAGGTGTACGCCACCTCACCTGGCTAATTTTTTGTATGTTTTGTAGAGATGAGGTTTTGCCATCTTGCCCAGGCTGCTGTCAAGCTCCTGGGCTCTAGCGATCTGCCTGTCTCAGCCTCCCAAAGTGCTAGGATTACAGGCATAAGCCACCTTATCTAGCCAGAAGCCATATTTTAACGAGTAAAATGAAACTGGTAAAATTTATTTAACCTATTCAAAATATTATCGTGCAATCACTGTAACAATCAGTGGGATTTGATGTCATCAATATTAACGAGGTATCTTACGTTCTTTTTTGCACAACATCTTTGAAATCCATGTACACTACATTTTACACTTACATCTCTATGTGGACCAGCCACATTTCAAGTGCCCAATGGCCACATGTGGCAAGTGGCTAATGGAGTGGACAGTGCAGCTGTGGGCCTCTGAAGGGCAGAAGCCATGCCGAGTCTTCTGTGTGGGTCCCCAGCTCCCTGTCATGCTTGGCCTTGGGGAGAGCAGTGTAGCATTGTTGATATGACCTCAGCTGAGAGCTCAGATCTGCCACTTACCAGCTGTTCCCTGGCTGAGCCCACTGGGCCTCGGCTCCCTCCCTGAGTTGTAAAGTGGTGATGATAACATTTTCAATATGGTGCAGAATGTTAACATAAATTAAATATTTTTATGGATGCAGTTTACAGATTTTTATAGATATAAAACGGAAGCCAAGGAGGCAGAATAGCCTGCCTGGTGAGTGCACAGGATACGTGGGGCCAGAGCTCCTTCCCCTGGATTCTTCTCCTTGGCCTTCTGCCCTGATTGAATTTGGGGACTGGGCCTGGGCCCACACTCCCTCTCAGAACCCCCGACTACAGTGGGGTCAGATGGGCAAGGGGCTGATGGCTGTTGAGCTGGCTGTGGAGTTTATGATGCGCTGTGGGAATGACGGTCTGTAGACTGATGTTGGGTCAGGGGCCAGGGGCAGCAGGGGTGTGGTGGAGCGAGCATAAGGGTAGGCTGCTCTGGACGCCACTCACTGTTGCCCACTGATCCCTGGAGCCTGGAAACTGCGTGTGTGCCGGGCTCCCTGGTTCCCTGGCGAGCCAGTGGCTGAGACCTGAGTCTTCATATGCCATGTGGATCTGTAGGGTCAAGCAAGCCTGGCTGCCACCCCTCCTGTCTCCTCTAGGGCCTCGAACTCCTTGGGACCCTTTTTACGCTGCCCACCCCCAGTCTGGGTGGGCAGTAGTTATTGGTACCGGGGTCTACTGCCCCCTCCAGATGAAGGACAGGGATCTTTTCCACCTCACCTGTGTCCCCACTGCCCAGTTCAGGCCCAGGCACAAATGGGCCCTTAATTCAGAGAACTAGCTGAGCCACCAAGTGAGGCAAAGTGGATCTGAAATGCCACAGATGCCACGGGGTAGCAGGAACTCAGAGGCGGGTAGAATATCTGTAACATCTTCTGGGAGGAGGTGGGCCTGGCATGGGGTCAGAAAGCCCAAGCAAAGGGCCAGGCCAAGTGACTCATGCCTGTAATCTCAGCATTTTGGGAGGCAAAGGTGGGAGGATCACTTGAGGTCAGGAGTTTGAGACCACCCTGGGCAACATAGGGAGACCCCATCTTGACACAAAGTTTAAAAATTTGGCCAGCATGGTGGTGCACCCCTGTAGTCCCAGTTGCTTGAGAGGCTGAGGCTGGAGGATCACTTAAGCCCAGGAGCTCAAGGTTACAGTGAGCTATGATTGCACCACTGCACTCTGGCCTGGGTGACAGAGACCTTGTCAAAACAAAAAACAAAAAACAAAAAAACCCAGCAAGAGCTAGACAAGGGAAGGGGAAGGAGCAGGAGATTCTGGAGTGGGCAGTGGTGTGGCAGGGATGCAGATTATGCCCACGGAACAGACAATTAGTGGCAGGAAAAGCTAATGTTTATTGAGCACGTACTATGTGCAGTACATGCATTTCACTGACCCCTCACAGTCTTCCCGTAAGGATAGTGCTGTTATCCCCAAGGATGGGTGAGAAAGCTGAGGTTTAGACGATTATAGTCACATAAGAGCCAGAGCTGAGGCCAGAGCCAAGATTGCAGCTCTAGCCGCTAGCTGCAGACATTAACTTCATTGTCAAGCTCCCCAGTTTACGAAACCCTCCTAGGCCCAGGGTCTTGCCAGGCCCTTCTAGCTGCTCTATGGTCACGGTGTCTGATATGGCGGTGGGGAGGGAGGCTCAGCCTGAGCCGGGGCTTGTGGCCACTCAGCCCAGGAGTGAATGCTCCCATGCCGGAGGCATCCACAGCAGGTCCTCGCTGCTGTCCCTGCTGCTCACTTAGTGGAGCATGTTACTGTGCATAATTACGCATCAGGTGATGAAGTGACAGCAGCTCCTCATCGCCTAATAGGCGCCAGGTGCTTTGCGTCTGTTATCTTACTCCACAGAAGCTGTGCATTTAGATGTATTAGCTGCATTGTACAGACAAGGAAACTGAGGCTCAACAAAGTCAGAGGTGGGACTCAAACTGGGATCTGTGGGACCTGAGTCAGTGAACCTGAGCTACCGGCACATCTTATCACAGCCCAGAGATGTCTGAGTTCCTGTAAAGAGAACCCAGGAACCCACCCAGTGCTGAGCCTATGCCACGGGACTGCTGGGACAATGGCATCTTCCAGCATCTTCCTCTGTGGGCCTGAGATCATCCCCTGTACTCCTGCCTTGCTGCACCTGGGGGCCATGCTGGGGAGTGGTCTTTGGCAGGTTGGCAGTGGTCACTGAGCACATCAGGCCCTGGTGAGGGCAGCTAAGGGGATAAACATCAGGAATGGGACTTGGGAGGCCGCGAGCGCAGCAGCAGCTGTAATCACTGATACTTTCTCTGTGCCGCGCTCTGGGCTTGACCTATACCCAGACACAGAGAGAGAGATGCTCACAGCTCTGTGTGGGAAAAAGACCCCTTTGCTATTCAAAACCCAACCCAACTAATGCCAAGCTCTGGGTGAACATGGTCATGGACAGCCCTGGGGCATCTCAGAGTCCCGCTGCTTCCCCTCTTCCCATGTTCACAGCCCTGGAGTTGGTACCTAGAAAAGAAAATGCTGATTGCACAAGAGAGAGGAAGGGCATCCCAGGCAGAAGGAACAGCACGTGCAAAGGCCTGGAGGGAGGAGCTATTCAATAGTCCTGTAGAACTGGGGCAGTTGAGGGGACAGTTGGAAGCGAGTCAGGACCAAGTCAGGAAGACCCGCGAATGGTGAACCTGAGAGCCAGGACGCATGCTGCCGGCGCTGGCTCACCATGGCCTGTGGCTGCTGGAGGAGGCTCAGGGTCATCCCGCGCTGCCAGTGCCAGGGTAGCAAGGGCTCAGCACAGTCCGGGTCATGCTTCGGCTTCCCCTTCTAGGAAACAGGGGTACAGACTCCTTGCGGCCAAGCCTGCTGAAGGCTGCAGAAGGTTTTGCAGACCTGCCCGAGGACAGGGCTTCACCTCGTCGCCCGCCTCTGGAGGCAGCCTCGTGGGGTTGGGCAGGTGTGGAGGGCTGTTCAGTCAGTCATCTACTGGGCACTGAAGACAGTCCAGAGTGGGCCCTGCTTTGTAGCTGTGGGGGGGGGGCATCATGACTTTCGTGGGCCCCAGCTGTGTCCCCTATACCTCACAGGTTCCGTCAGCCCTGGCGCCCAGGTGCATCTGACTTGGCGCCCCCTGCAGGCACTATGGCCCAGAGCTGGGCGCTGCTGCTCCTGCTGCTGCTGCCGCCACAGCTGCACCTGGGACCTGTGCTTGCCGCAAGGGCCCCAGGATTTGGCCGAAGCGGCAGCCACAGCCTGAGTCCCGAAGAGAACGAATTTGCAGAGGAGGAGCCGGTGCTGGTCCTGAGCCCTGAGGAGCCCGTGCCTGGCCCAGCTGCGGTCAGTTGCCCTCGAGAATGTGCCTGTTCCCAGGAGGGCGTCGTGGACTGTGGCGGCATCGACCTGCGTGAGTTCCCCGGGGACCTGCCTGAACACACCAACCACCTGTCCCTGCAGGTGAGGTCGGCGCTGCACCCGTGGTCACAGGGGCTGCCCCACACACCCTTGGCTCCCATCCCAGAACCCCGACACTCTCAGCAACCTGTTCACCCAGAACCTCCAATATGTGTGGCTCTCCACTCCCAGCCATGGGGTGCTGGAGCAGGTCAGATTCAGGGGCTCTGGCTGCAGCAGGTAACGCCCCTCCTGATGTCCTAGTCGCAGAGCACTGCGATTATACAATAAAACCCGCTTTGCTCACTTAGAGGAGTTCGGGCTGGGCCCAGTAAGTCGGGCCAGGCTCTGTCTGAAAGTGGACACAGACCTGCCCCACAGCCGACCCTCTGAATGCACAGCCACAACTACAGGGCCAGGAACACCAGAGCAAAGTAGACTTGACAAGAATACTCCGGGGTCTCGGAGGAGGGAGCACTGTCTCCAGCCAAGGGGCAGGCTAGAATTTGGAACCTTGAGAAGCTGGACAGTGTCCAGACCAGGAGCACCCTGGAGTGCAGGTGCCCCAACCTCACCTTGTGCAGCCCAGCAGCCCTGGGGAGACGGAGGGGCTGCGGCACTCGTTTCCAGAGGCGACCAGGCCCCGTGCGGGAGAGTGACTTGCTGACGGTCATCCACACTGGTGGGTCTGAGCTGGCGACCGTGGGAGCCCAAGGCCAGGGTAGCCACAGAGGGAAAGGGCCAGTCTGAGGGCAGCTCTCACTGTTGGCTCCTTTGCCCTTTCATCCACACATCAACTCTCTCAGGCACCTGCACTGGGCCTCTGGTCCTGTGTGGGTGCTGGGCATGTGGGCAGGGCTTGGTGTTCCCTGCCTTTCAGGTGCTTACAGTTGGTTGGCGAGGCAGAGACCTAAACAGATAGATGCCAGATGGCAATGGAAGGGCTGTGTGTGGGGCCCAGAGCAGCCTCCTAATCTAGCCCCAACCCAATCCAGGAAGGCTCCTGGAGGAGGTGGTCCCTGCCTCAGCTTTTCATGTGTTCCAAAGGGAGAGGGGACTGCAGGGCCAAGGAAGAGAAGGAAAAGTGGTTTCTGGCTTGGGGAGCAGCTGTGGCTGCCTGTCATGAGGTGGGAATGCTCCAGGAGCGGGTCTGGAGGAGAGAGCACGTCGAGTCTGAACTGTCCATTGACGTCCACGTGTGGCTCCCTGAAGGCAGGAACCACACACCTGTTGTGGTCACTGTGGTGCCCCAGAGCCCATATCCAGGCCTGGCCTAGAGCTGGCACCAGGGTCTACTGCCATGGCGAGAATCCCAAGGGAGGTGCCAGCAGGTGGACTGGATTCTAGGACTGGAGCTGCCGGCAAGGGCCGGAGTCCAGGTCCAGGGCACACCCCACTAGGCTGATGCTGCTTCTTCGCTACCCCTACCCCCTAGAACAACCAGCTGGAAAAGATCTACACTGAGGAGCTCTCCCGGCTGCACCGGCTGGAGACGCTGAACCTGCAAAACAACCGCCTGACTTCCCGAGGTGAGGGGCCGCCCAGAGCCAAGGGGCAGGCGCGCTAAGGGGGGGCTTCCCGAGGTGAGGGGCTGCCCAGAGCTCAGGGTCGGGGGCACCAAGTGGAACCTTGGGGGCCTGAATGATGCTAGGTGCCCATGGGGAGAGCTTGGCGCTGAGGATCTTGGGGTGTGGATGGAAGAGGGCGGGCCTGGGCCGGGCTAGCAGCTGGGCTCATGAGAACCAGCTCCACACGGGTAAGGGGCTCCCCACTGTTGCCTGAATACCACACGGGTATTTCTTTCTTTCTTTTTGTTTTTTGACGTGGTCGCTTACTTTAATAACAATACATATACCTTGTCACCATGGCATGTAGATTCAGGTTAGACAAGAGAATTTCACAAGTGTTATAACGTTCTGTAGTATATAAAAGTTTGTGTATACTATCTGGCCAAGCCAGCAGGCTCATAGTCATTAATCAGTTCCATTATAGGTAATTTGTTTAGTTTAATGTTTATAATTCTTATGGAAAAAACAAGAAACACGCACATTTTTGAAGTGTTAGTTCACCTTTGCGTGAGTGATGACACAATTCCATTTCAAGATGACATTTTAAAATGACTCTAATATAACAGCAGCAAAAATATAATTCTGCAATTACAAAAGAACTAAACTAGAATCCATAAGTTATTCTCATGTTTACGATTGTGATTCTTTAATAAATACTATTAGTATGCTGTATTGTAAGCTTTCTAAATCTGGTTTAAACACACACATAGATACTGTCTGTTGTGGGAGGCTTTACAAGTTATATTCCATGCACTTTTGGACAGAGCTCTAAAAGAGCCAGCAAGTCTACAAGACAGGTAGAAAAAAGTTAAATTAACTGGGGCAAATAGGACCTTATATAACATCCAAAAACGTGAGATTCTGCAGCAAACTGGGAGTACTTCAGGATTGGCCTGCTGTCTTCTTTTGAATTAACTTTACCTTAACAGTTTAAGAAGGTGGACATTTCGGCACCATCAAGTGCATTCAGGTGACATGTTTCAAGA
Source organism: Saimiri boliviensis (assembly GCF_048565385.1). Classification (NCBI taxonomy): domain Eukaryota; kingdom Metazoa; phylum Chordata; class Mammalia; order Primates; family Cebidae; genus Saimiri; species Saimiri boliviensis. The sequence goes on from NC_133459.1 coordinate 51,577,935, forward strand.
TGTCTAACTAGGCCAGGTGTGGTGGCTTATGGCTGTAATCCCAACACTTTGGGAGGCCAAAGCAGGTGGATCACCTGAGGTCAAGAGTTCGAGACCAGCTTGGCCAACATGGTGAAACCCTGTTTCTACTAAAAATACAAAAAATTATCTGGATGTGATGGTGGGCGCCTGTGATCCCAGCTAGTTGGGAGGCTGAGGCAGGAGAATTGCTTGAACCTGGAGGCGGAGGTTGTGGTGAGCTGAGATGCTCCATTGCCCTCTAGCCTGGGTGACAAAGCAAGGCTCTGTCTCAAAAAAAAAAGAAAAAAAAAAAAAGTTATCTAACTAAAGCAAGCTCCTCCAACAAGATCAAGACAACATCTCTCCTTCTAAGGCTTAGGTTTTGCCCAGAATTCCCGATATAGGGAATAGCCCATCCCAACAGTCATTGCTCCTACAGCCAAGCCTTGGGCTGCCACACGCATGTGGATCAAATGAAGGGACATTTTCGTATTTCCCCTGCTCTTCAACTTGTGTGATCATATGCAGCAAGGCTGCAAAGCCTGCCATTCCAATGGGGACAAACGGTGCTTCCTCAGCCTTTTTTTTTTTTTTTTTTTTTTTTTTTAACTTTATAAATATTCTTCAGCCTTCTAAATAAGTTTGGATCGCTGATCTTCACCATGTGAAAGTGAAAGAAGGGAACCCTCTGTGTCTGTTGACATAGTGATTGCTTGAAGAATCTCCCTAGAGAGAGAAAACCTCTCACTCGCCAGCCGGCTTCTGATCCCACCTGTGCGCCCAAGGCGGGTGTTTCTAAGACCTGGGAGATGCGCAGGGAGAGGCTTCGGAGAAGCTGAGCTTCCAGCACCTGGTCATAGGATCTTCGGTTCCAAGCGCCTTTAGAACCCAAGAGCTGTAGACCCACATTTTAAAAAAGGTGTTTTGGTTTTTTTTTCCTGATGATGAAAATAACATCTGATTAGGATAGAAACTTTGGAAAATAAAATGGAAAGAGAAAATCTCTCATACTTCTGCCACTTGGAATTAACTACTATTGACATTGGGGTATATTTGTTTCCATTTTTAAAAAAGCAGCTTTCCTGCGGTATCACTGATATACCGTGAGATTTACCCAATTTAAAGGTAAAATTGGATGAGTTTTAGTAAGTGGTGCCACCATCATCACAATCCAGTGGTCTTTTTTTCTTTGTGTATTAAACTCTTGGCTGGACGCATGCTACAGAAATCACAGCCTGCTTTGTTTCCTTAGCAGTCAGCTCAGCCGCCTCTCTCGCGTTGCTAAAGCCTCTCATTGACCATCCTCTCACACGGCGGCAGCAGGCCGTTCCATGGAGAGACGTGCCAGTTTATATAACTGTTCCCTCTTGTTAGAGACTTGGGTGAGGTCCCGCATCTGGGGGTCTTGGAGCCCGGAAACGAGGGTCAGAGGCCAGCCTTAGGGCTGGAGAAGGGCCAGCCTGGCCAGGCTCCCAGTAGCAGCTGAGTCCTGACACATCTGCCAGATGGGGCAGGGGTGAGCCAGGTGGTGAGGAGGCCCAGAGCCGCGGCCCCACCCTGCGTGGAGTCATTCCTGGCGGGGCCCACCTGCCTGTGAACGGGGCTCTGATCTTCTGGGGCTCTCCCCGAGGGGAGCGCTTCTTCCTGCCAGAAAAGGGTCAGCCTGGGTGCTCTGCCGCTGGCCTGACCTCTCCAGGGGTCATCCCCACTCAGAGCAGGGAGTGAGTCCCTCAGTAGACAATAACTGCCTGTTCCTCTGAACTTGGGCTCGTGTGAGCAAGGAGAAAGAACAGGGCTGGGCAGGCCCCCCACCCCGACTACTTGGGTGGGGATCTGAGCTGCCTCTGCCTCCCCAGTCCCGGCAGGTGGGTGGGAGAGGAGGGTGGGGGCTTGCTGTGCTTCCCTGTAGCGTCTCCTTCATCCAGGGCTCTGACCGCTGCCTGTCCTTTGAAGGGCTCCCAGAGAAGGCGTTTGAGCATCTGACCAACCTCAATTACCTGTACTTGGCCAATAACAAGGTGAGGGGCTCGAGGCAGGGTGGGGGGTATGCTGCCCTGTCCTCCGGGCATTGTCTTCCCTGAGTTCCATCAACTTTCACCAGGGCCTTTCTGGACTGGCTGCTGGGTCCCTGTTGCTGCTTAGACATGGCCCTAGGTCTGGGGTGGATGGGACATGGACCCCATGCCTGTAACTCAGGGCATCAGAATGTGTCAGGTAATGAAGACAGAAGCCAAAGCTCACAGGACTGTAGAGGAGGAAGAGCTTATCCCCACTGGGGAAGGCATAACTGGAGGGCTTCCTGGAGGAGAGAGCATTTGAGCAGGGCCATGAAGGGTAATAGGATTCTAGGCAGGGGCCCCAGGGTGGGCAGTAGAAGGGATGCCATGAGTGAAGTCACAAATGTACTCAAGCTCAAAATATTTGGTGTGCTGCAGAGCTCTGTCCCAGCCCCTCCTCTCTGAACTCTCTGGAGGTGACCTGTGCCCTCCCAGACTCTGTCTCCCATCTGCATCATGGCCATGGCCAGTGGCTGTCTCCAACCCTCTCTACTCCTTGGGCTTGAGACTCAAAGGTCTGCTGCCTGCTTGACATTTCCCCTAGATGTCCACTGGAAGGAAGCTACAGCTCCTGCCCACAGCCCCCAGACCCAGATCCAATCCTCCTTTGTCTTCCCAGCTCTATAAGGGGCATCTCCAGCCACCTATAACCCCATTGATCCAAGCCACAAATGGTGCCGCTGGGCCCTGAGCTTCCTCACCATGTCCAGTCCCGCTGAGGTCCCCAGCTCCCGCCACGCTGGCCCCCATCCCTCACCTGGCTGCCTGCCTCCTCACTTGTCCCCGCATTCTCGGATCAGCCAGCGCAACTTTAAAGTCACATTCTCTTCTCGGCCTTTTGGCTAAGATCAGGTGTCAAAGTTACACCCACTTCTACCCCTTATCCACCCCAGATGAACCCAGGAGGACGGGTGGGGCAGGGGACAAGTCCTGAGGGCCTTGAATGCCAAGCTGAGTGCTGAGGAGAGCCAGAGAGGTTTTGGTTCTGTTTTTGCAGGGGGGTGGGACAGGTTTCAATTTGAGAAAGATGCCCTGGTTACTGGGAGGAGACACACTGAGGGGGCCCAGGTGGGCAGCAGGCAACGGGACCCCGAGCTGGCCTCTGCCCCTCCATTGCTCTTTCGGCCCAACTCTTCCCTTCCCAGCTGACCTTGGCACCCCGCTTCCTGCCAAACGCCCTGATCAGTGTGGACTTTGCTGCCAACTATCTCACCAAGATCTATGGGCTCACCTTTGGCCAGAAGCCAAACTTGAGGTCAGAGGTCGGGGGTGGTCTGGGCTCGGGCTTGGGCAAGGGGAGGGGCTGTGGTGGCGGCTGCCGTCCTGTGTGAGGCAGAGGCAGGCCCGGAGGAGGCCCGGTGCTCAGGGCTGTGGCGGAGGGACACCGAGGGGCCCTAACGGAGGAGGATGACTCCGGCCGGGAGGCGAGAACAGCGTGTTGTCTACAGGAATTGTGGGGAGCCAGTGAGGGTGTCCCCGCTCTCCCAGCCCTGGGGGAGGGGAGCATCTTTCAACAGCAGAACTGCCCTTGGCTGAGCTCTGTTGGGAGGAGCCAGTGCCCCCAGCACAGATGTGTGAGAGGGCAGGGCGGCGTGGGTGGGGCGGGGGGCTGCAGGGGAGCCATCTCCGGGACAGACCGGGGGCTGGACAACCCCAGCACCCTTCTGACCCTGTGTCTGCCATCTCACCGACTCTCTCCATCTGCCTGAGGACCCAGGGCCACTGTGCATGGCCCCATCCCACAGATGGAGGCACCAGAGAGGCCTCACAGCAAGACTGAGCTGTCACAGACGACCCCTGTTCCTTGTCTTCCCTCCTTCTAGTATGTTAGCTCCCTGAGGGCAGGGCCATGTCCACCGTTGTGCCTTCAGTCTAGAACAGCCCCGGCACCTCGTATATGTGTTTATTTATACACCTAGTATATGTATATATCTATATTTCATATATTACATAATATATTCACTACCTGTTTGCTGAATGGATGAGGGGCACCTCCTCTCAGGCACACCCTGTGCTGGCACCAGAGCCAAAGAGGCAGGCAGAGAGGGGCCCCGTTTTTAGGAAGTCCTAGGAACTCAGCCAGGGATGGAGGAACCTCGAGGCAGGCAAGGACTCCAGGGCTGAACCGGTCAGGGCTCGCCTGAGACTTTGAGAGGTGTGGAGGAGGCTCGGCGGGGGGCCGGGAAATCCTGCTTCTCCACCTAACTGACATGGCCACCCGGGGTAGGGCACAGCCCCTTCTGGTCCTTAGTTCTGTCGGCTGTGTAGGCAACATCTGAGGTGCTTCTAACCCTGTACCCTCGGGCTTGGGCGGAACGAGAGCACCCTGGGCCCCAGGCTCAGCCTGGGAAAGGGTTTGGAGGCTCACCAGGTGAGCTGGCACAGGGCCGGGGGGCCAGCTGGCGTCAGGCCCTGTGCCTCGGCCCGCAGGTCTGTGTACCTGCACAACAACAAGCTGGCGGACGCCGGGCTGCCGGACAACATGTTCAACGGCTCCGGCAGCGTCGAGGTCCTCATCCTGTCCAGCAACTTCCTGCGCCACGTGCCCAAGCACCTGCCGCCTGCCCTGTACAAGCTGCACCTCAAGGTGGGCAGGGGAGCGGTGAGGAGGGGCACAGCAGACCCCATGGCCAGGGCACTGGAGCGGGGGCCTGCGGGGAAAGAGCCCAGGCCCGCATGGGCACAGGTGCTGCCCAGGTGGGACCATGGGGCTGAGAGCAAGGGGCCCGCTGCGGAGAAGTGGGCAGAAACCCGGGCACCTGGCCAGTGGGTTGTGTGTGGTGTGGGCGGCACCACGCCTGGGATGCTTCAGGTCTGAGCCCCTTCCTGGTGGCTTCCCACACTCCTCTCCACACCTCATCCAGAGGCCCTGCCCCTGCCCGCGGCCCTCCCTCACGCTTGCCTCCCTTCCCCTCCGTCCCCCAGAACAACAAGCTGGAGAAGATCCCCCCGGGGGCCTTCAGTGAGCTGAGCAGCCTGCGCGAGCTGTACCTGCAGAACAACTACCTGACCGACGAGGGCCTGGACAACGAGACCTTCTGGTGAGTCCTCGTCTCGCCACGTCCTTGGTGTGACCGCGGGACCCGGGAAGCTCCTTCAGGGCCAGCCACCCAGCCCAGCCCCTCACACGAATCCCTGCCCACCTTTCCTGGAGAAGGAACTCTAAGCCTTGTGCCTCTGTTGACATTTCTGTCCCTGGGAACAAGTGCTGTGTATACATAAGGCCTGCCAAGATTCCTTACCTGTAAGAAGCACTGGCCGAGGCTAGCTTCTTGGTATGAAATAGAGACTCAGACATTCTTGTTGAAGGCAAATGCATTTTCATTTTTATAAGGGACGAGGGTAGCCACAAAAGGCTATCAAAAGGTTAAACAGTGGTCTTCAAGTAAACGCCTGTGTGTTAGAAAATGCCAGATCGTTCCTACACCAGAATATCATTGAGTCAACCCAAGGAGCAAGGACTGAGGCCCCCAGTCAGTGAGTGGCAGAGCTGGGAGGACTGAGTGGCAATTCCCCAGCCACTTCTCTTGGGAATTGTGGAAACAAGCACAGTGTGAGCTCCTGCCAACCATCCTGATTCCCTCCCTGCCCCAGGAAGCTCTCCAGCCTGGAGTACCTGGATCTGTCCAGCAACAACCTGTCTCGGGTCCCGGCAGGGCTGCCACGCAGCCTGGTGCTGCTGCACTTGGAGAAGAACGCCATCCGGAGTGTGGACGCGGATGTGCTGACCCCCATCCGCAGCCTGGAGTACCTGCTGCTGCACAGCAACCAGCTGCGGGCGCAGGGCATCCACCCGCTGGCCTTCCAGGGCCTCAAGCGGCTGCACACAGTGCACCTGTACAACAACGCGCTGGAGCGCGTGCCCAGCGGCCTGCCTCGCCGCGTGCGCACCCTCATGATCCTGCACAACCAGATCACAGGCATTGGCCGTGAAGACTTCGCCACCACCTACTTCCTGGAGGAGCTCAACCTCAGCTACAACCGCATCACCAGCCCGCAGGTGCACCGCGACGCCTTCCGCAAGCTGCGCCTGCTGCGCTCACTGGACCTGTCGGGCAACCGGCTGCACACGCTGCCACCTGGGCTGCCTCGCAATGTGCATGTACTGAAGGTCAAGCGCAACGAGCTGGCCGCCCTGGCACGAGGGGCGCTGGCGGGCATGGCCCAGCTGCGTGAGCTGTACCTCACCAGCAACCGACTGCGCAGCCGGGCCCTGGGCCCCCGCGCCTGGGTGGACCTCGCCGGTCTGCAGGTAAGGGGAAGGGAGGGGGCTGGGCCATGTCCGTGGAGGTGGGTACTGGCATGGCTGCCCTGAGCTCACCCGTCTGATGGGTGAGAAGGAGGGCTGGGTGGTGAGGGAGGTTCCTCAGGTATGGCCAGGCTGAGCTCATTCACCCTCAGGTATCTGTTGGGGATGCCAGCTAGGGTGAAGCAGGAGGTGGGCCATACAGAGAGTGTGGCTGGCGTGCCAGGGTCAGCCCAGCCCGCCTGCAGGTACAAGAGTGAGGGATAGAGTATAGCTGGTCCAGCTAAGCTGAGCACACCACCTGCAGATACAGGTTTGAGAAGGGCTGTGGAGGTAAGGAAGGTCATGGCTGCAGGTAGGGGCCCCAGATTCAGGTGTGCATGGGAGAGTCAAGCTCACTCCCTTGCAGGCACAGGAGTAGGTATGTGGAGAAGGTTGGGCTTCGGGATGGGGACAGAGGGGGACAGCCTGAGCTGTGGGCCCACCTCACCAGTCTGCAGAGGGCTAGCAGTGGGGATCTACTCATGCTTTCTGGGGCTGGCCAGTGGATGTGGCTGCTGTGGTCACATGGTCAGAGTTAGGCAGGGATGTCTGGGCACATGGTTCACTTTGGTAATAAGTAAAACCTCCAACTCAACCAGTGTGGGTGCAAAGAGAAATCCACTCCGTATGCTGGCTCATGCCTATAATCACAGCACTTAGGGAGGCTGAGGCAGGAGGACTGCTTGAACCCAGGAGTTCAAGGCCTGCCTGGGCAACATACTGAGACCCCATATCGACAGAAAACAAATTTAAAAAAAATAGCCTGGTACAGTGGCACACACCTGTATTCCCAGCTACCCCAGGAGGCTGAGGAGGGAGGATCACTTGAGCCTAGGGAAGACAGAACCGACCGTGAGCTATGATCGCACCATTGCACTCAAGCCTGGACGACAGAGCAAGACCCTGTCTCAAATCTAAAAAAAAAAGGAAACACCTGGGAGGGAGGGTGGGGTGCTGCCAGGCTCCAGCGGCTCCCTGTTAGAGCCCACTTACCTGACTGCCTGCCCCTGGACTCCAGGCATGTGATGATCTGAGACAGAAGGGCCTGGGGCCTGGTTGTTGTGCTGGGGTCGCTGTGGGTCTCACCCTCTTGCTCCTGGCCTCTGCACATGTGGCCCCTGAGGTCCATAAGTGAGCAGTCCTACCAGTGCACCTCCCACTGACCCCATCCAGGGCCAGTGGGGTGAGATTCAGAGTCTGGAAGAGCTCTGGATTCTGCCTATTTGAGGTCTTTGGGAATGACAGAATCTTAAGGGACTGACAAGTGTGTCAGGAGGTAGGACAGTGACACCCAAATATCTTGGCTGTGAGTTTATGTGAGAAAGCACAAGAAGCTGGGTAGGACATGCATCAATTAGAATAAGGGTTGGGAGTCAGGTGCACCCAGTTACAGCCTTTTACAGGCTATGTGACCTTGGAGAGATCACTTAACCTCTCTGAGCCTCTGTTTCCCCATGTGGGAAGTGGGCATAGTGATAGACTCCCCCTGCTCCACACAGGGTTATCGTTAGATTTAGATAGGCAGGGGGCTTGGTGGGAGTTTTGTAAGCTGTTAAGTGCTTTGCACAGGTGGGAGTCCCTGACTCCCTTGGTCGCCCCTGCAGCTGCTGGACATCGCCGGGAATCAGCTCACAGAGATCCCTCAGGGGCTCCCCGAGTCACTTGAGTACCTGTACCTGCAGAACAACAAGATTAACTCGGTGCCCGCCAATGCCTTCGACTCCACACCCAACCTCAAGGGGATCTTTCTCAGGTAGGAGGCCACTCTCAGCCCTGTATACGTCCCCAGGGGGCCTGCCCCGGCTCCAGCAGGACAGCTGAGGCACATGGGAACAGCTTGGCTCCACTGCTGACTGTAACCATGGCTCAGCTCTCAAGGGTTAAGTCTGCCCAGGCCTGATATGGTTCCTGGGTTTGTAAAAGGGCTTTGGAAACGTTAAAAACCAGTGCACATGGGTGTTGTGAATGTTACTGTGGCAGAAAGGACGGCAGACTACATCTTCCCAGTTTATAGCTGGGAGAGCTGAGGCCCCGAGAGCACAGGTGACTGCTGTGTGTGCGGCCATCCAGGCTGGGCCTGGGCCTCACATTCAGGAAGATGCTCAGGTCCTCCCTGGGTTCTGGGGCTAAGGGATGGGGGTTTGGAGGGATTCAGGACATCAGCTCCCAAGGATATGAGGGGCTTCCATGCAGCAGAGCCAGGGTGGTTCTTCCCAGCACTTCCCACTGCCCCTGCCCCCAAATCAGAGAGAAGGAGACAGAGCAAAGAAGAGCAGTGTGTGCTCCCAGGAGCTTGGTGGCCCAGAAGGTTAGGGACTTGATGACATCAGGGTGGCATGACATGTGCCTCAGGCATCTGCAGGGGAGCTGAAGTGCAGTAAGTGAGGGGTCTGAGATCAGAGCCACAGCCTCTACCTCCCCACCCCTGAGTGTGGCTCTAGCCCACCTCAGCTCTGGCCTTGCCTGTGTGCCACTCCACATCAGGCACTGTGGTGACTCCCGGCTACCACAGCCTGGGAGCCTCAGGCCTTGGGGTTAATGCCAGGGATGGCATAGAGACAGCGCCCAAAGATGTGGCTTCCAAAATAGCGTGAAAGTGTGCCCAGAAAGAGACACCTCAGTTTGCAGAGACTGGCCCAGTGCCAGCCCCACCCCAAGCTGTGGCTACCCTGACTGGCCTGTACCTTCCATCATGCTCCCCACCTCTCAGCCCCTGGCCTTTCCTGCCTGCTGCATCACTTTGCGGGAGGGCTGTTCCCTCCCCCGTTACCTTCTGGAGAGGGCAGTCTGGTTAAGGGAGGGTTCCTTGGGGGTTGGGCTCCTGGCACTGACTCCGCCTCGATTCTGGCACAGGTTTAACAAGCTGGCCGTGGGCTCTGTGGTGGACAGCGCCTTCCGGAGGCTGAAACACCTGCAGGTCTTAGACATTGAAGGCAACTTGGAGTTTGGTGATGTTTCCAAGGACCGTGGCCGATTGAGGAAGGAAGAGGAGGAGGAGGAAGAGGAGGAAGAGGAAGAGGAAACAAGATAGTGACAAGGTGACGCAGATCTGACCTAGGTACATGGCCTGCGTGGGCAGCCCTCACCTCTGCTCACTGTACTTCCTGTTCCTGACCCGGGTGTGGGGTCTTTCTGGCCACGTTTCACTCTCTGTCCTCTGCTTCATCGGCCCATTTGGCAAATTTATAAGAGCTCTTAGGACATACCAGTCCCTGGGTGAAAGATTGAAGCCTACAAGAGGCCCACAACTTCCAGAAGATTCTCACTCAGAGTCAGGGTGCTGTCATGGGAGTGCCTGGGGGGCACTGGGCATGTGGGTCTGGGCTCAGGAGTGAGGTCTGGTCTGGAAAGACTGATCCAGGCATTGTCAGCCTCGAAGCAATCACTGAAGCCACAGGGGCTGGGGAGGCTGCTGTAGGAGAGTGTGTGAGGCGGGCAGGCAAAGTGGGAGAGGAGACTGAGCAGAGCAGTTAGGAAAGCAAGTGCGGCAACCCCACTGTTGTGGACAGAGGGCATTTGCACAAGTATGTAACACAGGCACACACATGTGCATATGCAAATACACATGTATGCACCAACCCACACATTCATGTGCACACACGTCTAGAACATGTACACACATCCACAAACCACGGAAGGCAGGACACACACCACACACATGCACACAGAGACACATACATTCTTGTACTCCATGACACATTTGCAGGCCTAGACCACGTACATGCACACAAAACAGTCATGCGTACGCACACACACAGCCCTCACCTGCACACCTGCATGCACACACATGCACACGATACGTGCATGCACAGGCCTCTCTAGGAGCGGGGACATGGCCATGTCAGTGCTGCTGAGGGGCCGAGGGAGCTGAGCATCGCAGAGTGCACACTGGATTTTTCCACCAGGAGGTTGTCTGTGACTTTGTAGCCACAGGGGAAGCTGGGGGTGAGGAGAGCGTCCGGAAAGGAGGTGGATCCAGGCACTGTAGATGAGCCTTTAGAGCAGTCTGGCTGCGAGAGATGAGAGAGGGAGAGGTGGGACTGGGGTGTGAAGTTCAAGAAGGGCTCATTTTCTGGACTGCACAGGAAGCAAAGGCCTCTCGAGGGGAGCCCTGCGTCGGGGGCTCTGGAAAGATGCATCTTCCACATACGCATCCGCTTAACGGAGGAACTGGCTTGGGTGCTGGTGGGAAGAGGCTGGCCAGGAGGGGGAGTTACTGATGTAGGAAAGAGCTTAGGGGTCACCTTCCTCAGCTCCCAGGGCCAGGGAAGATGAAGGTGGAGCCGTTTCTCCCAGGCATGGTCCTCACATAGAGTTGGGGCCAGCGACAGGGACTGGCCATCCTGTGAGGATACCACAGCCCTCATGAGGGGGGCTGTGAGTCCTGGGATGAGAGTTCTGGGTGAGAATCTGCCCCTTCTCAGGTCAATTGAGTGGGGCTCTGGGATAGGCTCCAGGGAGTGGCTGGTGGGACCCAAAGGCCTTCCGGCATAAGCACCCCACTGGTTCTGGGCTCCCTCCCTACTTATAGTAGCCTGGCCTTTCCAGAGCCACCTCCAGCAGGGCTCCCCTCAGTAGCCTCCCGCAGCTGCTTGTGGCTGGTGGGCCTGCCCCGAGCTGGCCCCTGACTCTCTTACGTGTTCTGCAGGACGATGGACCGCTGGACTCCTTGCTGCAGCGCACGCCTGTGCCCGAGAGCCCCCCACTCTGCCGTGCTCACATGGATACACCCAGCTGCAAGCATGGGGCATCCCGCACGATGCAGGCCGACCCAATCTCATATTCCCACCCCTCCCACAGCATGTCCCACGGCCAGACGTGTGCAGACAGCACATCACACCCTCACACGCCCAGCTTAGCCACACAGCCAGTTACACATTGCCCTCCAAACCACTAGTCTCTGCCCCACACCCACTACTGCTGCCATGCCCTCTCAATCATTCAGGGAAGGGTCTACCCCTGCCCTGGCACACACAGGCACCCGCTGCCTCCTGCTGCTGATGTGTATGCGTGTGCTACACCACACACACACACACACACACAATCATGTGCAAACAGCCCTCCAAAGCCTGTGCCACAGACAGCTCTTGTCCCAGCCAGAACAAGCCATAGCAGCTCACTGTCTGCCCCGTCCACCTGTCCGTCCATTCCCTGGAGAAGACACAAGGATATCTCCATGCTCTGTGGCCAGGTGCCTGCCATCCTCTGGAACTCACAAAAGCTGTTTTTTTTTTCCTTTCCCACTCTTTGGGGACAGCAACCTTCAGGACTGCTGGCCTGGCCCGGCCCATGCTGCTTCTGCCGGTGCTGGGCAGTCACTCTGCGAAGAGCCCTCCCCCAGCCATGCCCTGGCAGGACACAGGCACTTTTCCGATGGGCAAGCCCCATGAAGGCAGGACGGGGGGCCCCCTGTGGGTGCTGCTGGGGCCTTGGGGCAGGAGTGAGGTGGAGGTGATGGGGTTGGGCTGAGCTGGAAGGCGTGGGAAGGGCCCAGCTGCACCCAGGAGACAGCTTTGTTCTTCAGGCCTGTGGGGGAAGTTCCGGTGCCTTTGTTTTTTATTCTTTTCTAAGGAAAAAAATGATAAAAATCTCAAAGCTGATTTTTCTTGTTATAGAAAAACTAATATAAAAGCATTATCCCTGTCCCTGCAGCCTGTGGCTATGTCTGTGCGTGCTTCCTGCCAGCTGCTGGGCTGGTGCGGGTGGAGGGCGCAGGATACAAGCCCCTCAGTGCCCTGGCCAGACCAGCAGGCATCAGTGGAAAGTCCAGTTTTCCAGGCCTCCAGAGTAGCTGCACAGGCAGGGATCCCGGGAGACAGGGCAGAGCCTCAGGTGAGGCGGCCTGGAGCTGTGTGCAGATGGCCCACTGGGGAGTAGTAGGTGAGGCCTGAACCCGCACACGTGGCCTGTGAGCCCACTGTGCACTCCCAGAGGTGGGGCGTCCAAGCAAAGGACCTCCTGGGCTTTGGGCCTGTTAAGGGCTCCCCTGGAGGGTCACGGCTCACCTTTGCACTGAGGGGCATTACCAGTGGGTCCCGTGCCTTAGAGGAGAGCAAGGGACTGGAGGTAGGCCTGGGAGCTGGAACATAGCCGGCTTGGGGGCCAGGTCTCTGCAGACCTTCCCAGGAAAGAGCTCACAGATGTGCCCTGTGTGCTCCCCACCCCAGTGGGGCAGAGCTGGGACTGAGAGAGGAAGCCACAGGGCGGTGGTACCCAGCTCTGAGCTAAGAAGAACTTTCGATGGGCAGAGCTGCCCCACAGTGGGTTGAGGTGCCCTGGTAGTAGTGACCTGCTGCTGGAGGTGTGTGAGTATGCTCCCATCAAGTCCACTAAAGAGCAGCCTCCTGCCTTCTGTTGGGACAGACTCGACTGCTCAAGGGGTCTTAGAGATGTGACACTAGGAAGGGACTGCTAAGCCTGTCCACATGAAGGTGGGATGACCGATTGTGTGACATCTGACCTCTCCCAGGTGAGGAGGCCTCAGCGAAGGAGATGCTCTCACAGAGGGCCCCCAGCCCTACAGTGAAAGGTGGTGTCCTGGGGTCCCGCTCTTCCCAGACGCCTCAGACTCCACCCCTGAGAGGAAGGTGGAAGGAGTTTGGGAGTGGGGTGCTGGAAGCAGGTGCCCTCCTGACGCTGAGTGACCCGGGAGAGGCCTGTCCCTTCCCAGGGCCTTAGTGTCTTCATAGGCACCATGGCGCAAGCCCCTCCCGACCCCAGAGCTGTGTCTTCTCCCCACGGCATATCTGGAACAGGCTGTGTGGCCAGGACCCTTCTGTGTGCCCTGCAGGCCTCCTGGAGGCAGCCTGGGGTAGAAGAAAGAGGGAGACCCTCTGGGAATGCCCCTGGGCACGCCCCTCTCTAAAGCCAAGCATTCACCACGGGGAGCCAGACTGGGAAGAAAATCTGTGCTTCTTTGGGGACCGATCTCAAGGCCCTGCCTGCAGAGCAGAGTCTAGGCCAGGGCAGAGAGATCTGTCCACACTGGACGATGCCCAGCCGCACTGTGGTTGTTGAGACAGGCTCCTGGGCAGGCTGCTTGTACTGTCTTCTGCATGTGACAGCTCAGACAGGCCTGTTCTTACTGTGATCACCGGGACAGGCTCCTCTGCACTCTGGCTGCCCACACAGGCCTGTCCACACACTGGCAGCCTGGATGGACCTGTCTACACTCCAGCTGCACAGTCAAGCTTGTTAGATTCTCACCACCTGCACAGACCTGTCCATATCCGGGCTGCCCAGACAGGCCTGTCTGCACTCTGGCTGCCTGTATTAATTAGCCCGGTGGCTATTATCATATTTGCTGGCTAGCATAAAGTGTTGGAGGCCACAGGAAGTGAAAAACAAAACCTTTATTTAGTTATCACTGAATTTGCAAACACGGAAAGGAATAAAAAACCCGGCTCCACTTGGACACACAGGCCTTTGGGGAGTTCTGACACCAGGGCCCCACTGGCAGCTCTGCCAGTGCGTCCCGGCTACACCTTGCTCCCGGAGTCCTGGCTTGCCCACGCATCCCGTGGGAGGCTGACCTGGATGTGTCGAGGGGGACTTTCAGCTCTAGTAAAGACATCCGCCTCCGCATCCAAGGAGCTTTGCAAGAGGCAAGTGGCAGGACAGGAGGGTGGACGCACTGTGGCCTGGGGATGGCAGCGGGGCTGGGCCCTGGGCTGCTCCCCGAAGGAAGAGCGGTGTGGATGAGGCCACCTGTTATGGGGTGGGGCCTGGGGCTGGACACAGCTGCAGGCTGCCCCGTCCTCCAAGAGGAGAGGTGGGGCTTGAAAGACTTGAGTTGGTGTCTTGACCTTAACGTGAGACCTTGGACAAGTGTTTTCAGTTCTCAGAGCCTCAACCCTGTCATCTAGAAAGTGGGGCCGGACAACCCCTGCCTGCCACCCTCACCGGGCTCACGTGGGGAAACTGTCACAGTGGGGCCCATCGTGCCCTGGTTGCGGCTCCCCCATGCTGCCTTTCCCTTCTTTGAGACTCCATTTTCCATCAAGTGGGGTTAATTCCAGCCTCTTAAGAGTGAGAAAAATATGTGGTCCTGGCCCCTGTCAGCCACTCAGGAGGGTTGGAGAGCTGAGTTCCTGCTCAGGACCCTGTCCCTGGAGGCCTCGCCCACCCCTGCCACACTGCAGGCTCAGACGTTGGTCTCCAGCTCGCTGATCTGGATGGTGCAGTGGTCCAGACGCGCAGCGGCCGGCTCCTCGTCCTGCTCCACTTGAACGGGGACGTGGTGGGGGCAGGTGGGGCCCAGGGTGAGCTCCGAGGCCTCAGCCACGCTCTTCACGCAGCCGTTCTGCTGGGCTGCCACGATCTCTTGGAGGCTCACTGGCTTGGTCTCTCGGGGCAGCAGTTTCTGGTGAAGGGAAACAGGCTTTGGCAGCAGTAGGAAGGACTGAGGTTAGATACTAGGGAGGACTGAGGGTCAGTGCGGCAGAATGAGCTCAGGGCTAGGAACCACGAGATGGATTTTCCTGCAGACATGCTGTGTGACCTCGGCAGGCTGCAGGGCCTCCCTAGGCTCCTGTTCCCAAGCTGTCCTGCCTCCCATTGGAGCTGCCTTAGTAGAGGAGGGGACTCGATCCACAGGGTCGGGTCCAGCTGGGGAATCAGTGGCTCCCCTGCCTGACGTCAGCTTTTTCCCCATGATGTGGGGACAGCCTTCTCCATTTGCCCACAGAAGGAGCCTAAAGCCCTCATAGCCTGCACAGACCTACCAGTGTTCACACTGTGGCTAAACTGGACAGGCCATCCCTACACTGGAGTGTAAGTTCCACGAGGGCAGGGAATCTTCTCACATTTTGTTCCCCTGTTCCTCCTGTGTCTATATCAGCGCCAGCCACAGTGGGTGCTCAATAAATAGATGTTAGAGGAATTAGTCACCCTGTAACAGACGAGGAGGCAGAGGCCCAGAGGCGTGAAGGGAGGGATTGGCTGGAGGCTGCCCAGCTGGTTGGTGGAAGATCTGGTGTCCTGCCCACCCCACCTGGCTCCACCCTCCTGGTGGCCTCTGGACCTCACTGCTCTCACCTCGGTGCCTGTGTCTCGAGCAAAGTCCTTCCGACATATGTGGGCCATGATCCCCGCTGCCAGTGCGTCACCCAGCACGTTAATCATGGTGCGGAAACGGTCCCTGGTGAGCCAAGGGGGGCGGTGAGTGGTGGGCACTTGAAGGGGAGTTGGAGGAGGGCAGTGCTCAACCCACTGCAGCAAAGCACGGCTGGTGACCAGCTGTTGTGCAGAGCCTGCGGCCAGGTGGCTTCCTGGCTCCTCCCAAGCCCACCCTTTGGCATCGTTGAAGCAGCTTCTTGGCATGTGGCTGTGGGTTCTACAGGTCCCTATGTTAAAAGGGTCAGGCTTGGTTTAATGCTCTGCTGTTTCTGTGTTGAAATTCTTTATAGGTTTAGAGTCTTGCTCTGTCACTCAGGCTGGAGTGCAGTGGCACCATCTTGGCTCACTGCAATCTCCATCTCCTGGGTTCGAGCGATTCTTGTGCCTGAGCTGCCCTAGTATGTGGGATTACAGACACATGCCACCACTCCCAGCTAATTTTTTTTTCTTTTAGTAGAGATGGGGATCTTGCTATGTTGCTTAGGCTGGTCTCATATTCCTGGGCTTGAAGAATCCTCCTGCCTCGGCCTCCCAAAGTGCTGTGATTTACAGGCGTGAGTCATCACGCCTGGTCTTTACAGCTTTTGGACTGGGTTCCACATTTTCATTTTTGAACACTGGACCCTGCAAATTATGCAGCCAGGCCTGTGCTGATGAGTAGGGCACTGCCACGGTGCCTACAGACGCTAGGGAGGATGAGGGTCAGTACAGCAGTGAGACTCCATTTTCCATCAAGTGGGTTAATTCCGGCCTCTCAAAGGTGAGAATAATGTGTGGTCTTGGCCCCTGTCGGCTGCTCAGGAGGGTTGGAGAGCTGAGTTCCTGCCTTAGGCCCCTGCCCCTTGAGGCTTTGCCCACCCCAGCCTTCTACCCTGGGGAAGGGACTCAGCCCCTCACCCCTGATCCCTGCTGCCTTTGAAGCCAGCCCCTCCCAGAGGGCTAGAGCTGGGGACAAAGTCCACTCACAGAGCCCAGTCAACTGCAATGATGAGGGTGATGTCGTCGGTGGGGAGTCCCACGGAGGTGAGCACGATGACCATGGTGACCAGCCCGGCCTGGGGGATGCCGGCTGCTCCGATGCTGGCCGCAGTGGCTGTGATACTGCAGGGAGTGGGGAGGGGGAGAGGAGCAGCAGGAGGGCGGGTGCCTTGTCAGAGTCTGGCTCCAAGGAGGAGGCTGAATGTCAGGGCCTCTGGGACAGCCATTTGGGGAGGGGTGGTTAGGAATGTTGCGCCAGGGAGCTCTTGGGGTCAGGTCCTTACTCATAGTCCTGCAGCCCCATGCACCCCCATTCCCAGTCTCAGGAGAGCTTCTGGGGAATGTGCAAACGACTGTGTCTGGAGCTGTGCCTCTATGGGTTCCAGAAAGCTCTATTGCTGTGAGCTGCCCGGGACTCTAACTGTCCACCATGCGGCTCTGCCCGCCTCCCTCTGGGGCCTGGCCTCCAGGATCAGGCCTGTGTGCTTGGCTGGCCTGGGAGGCCTCCATAGCCTCAGCCCGACCCCAGCACCCTTTCCTCAGCTCCTGCCACACCAGCGGCCTCTCCGAATCCTGTCCCCGGCTTCTGCTTGCCTGGTGCCCGCCAGCAATGCCCTCCCTCCCCACCTGTCCTCCAGGCTCTGAGCTCTCGGCCCTGGCCCTCTGCCCGCTGCGCCCTGAACCCAGGTTCGCTTGCCTCAGTGGCCCCTCAGGTTTGAGAGCCCAGGAATCCCCAAAGCCCCCAGCCCCCACCCCATCCACATAGGTGCGGTGTCAGGGGGCACCTGATGGTGATGATCTGGCCAAAGTCCAGCTCGTAGTTGTTGACCTGGGCGATGAAGATGGCGGCCACGGCCTCGTAGAGCGCAGTGCCATCCATGTTGATGGTGGCACCCACGGGCAGCACGAAGCGTGCGATGCGCCGGTCGATGTGGTTATTCTCCAGCAGGCACTTGAAGGTGATGGGCAGTGTGGCTGAGCTACGGGCAGAGGGGCCGGTGTCTGCCCAGCACCCTCCTCCGGGATGGCCGGCGCCCCTGCTGGGAAGCTCACCCCACCCACGCAGCCACCCCGCCAGGAGTGCTGCTGCCCTGAGGTGCTATCTTGGCAGGAGGGAAGGACTGCGGGCACTGTGTGCTCCCACTTGGTTCTTCCTATGAGGGAGGTGTTTGGGTCCCTTTTACAGATGAGGAAGCTGACACCTGGAGGACAGAGCTGACCCTTGTCACACTACTGTGCCAAGGGATATGGAGGCCTGAGCAGCAGGCTCTGGGCCAGGCTGCCCGGGCTTAGATTCCAGCCTCCCGCCAAGTGGCCCTGAACCCTGTGCCTTAGCATCTTTGTCCCCAGAATACTTGGATCACAGAGGTACTAGGAGGATTAGACAACTCTGTGCTTGGACAGCACCTGGCCCGTTGACCTACTCAGTCAATGGTGACTGCCACCCTATTGTTACTATGTTTGTCCTGAGAGCTTCTAGTGGCAGTGCTGGGACTGAAATGCACGCTGGTGTGCCCCATGCCTTCCTCTCCCCTGGACTTCTGCCTGGGAGGCCCGTTCTACTTGCCAGAGCCTCTCAGGAGCCCCAGACCTGCTGGGCTTGAGGCCGCAGTTCCTGCTGGCAGGAGATGACTAGGGGGCTGCTGGCTCTGGCAGGCTTGGCCTGTGGCATGGGAGCTGGCATGTTTGGGGCTTGGTCCTGTCCTCTGACCCCCTATCCTCAGGAGGATGTTCCTGGCAATGGCTTCTGGGCTTTTCTGGGGTCTGCTCCTCCTCAGTCCTGCCAAGTGTGGGTGTCATATGACAGGCATGCAGGGCATTCTACAGATGGGGAGTCTGAGGCCCAAGTGAGGGCTGGAGGGAAAAGTGAGGCCTTCGGTGCCAGAAAGATGTGGCTTGAGTTGCTGCGACTTCCTTAATGTGGAGCTCAGACACTTGCTGTGGGAAGAGCCACCCTGCCTTCACAGGGCCAGATGCTCCGTAAGTGGCCACTTCCTTCCTGCCCCCTCTAACAACGACGTGGTTTGCACAACTCTAAATTCCTGAGGTCTCTGCACTGGCCTGTGGTTTGGGATCCTCGAGGCCAAGTGCCGGCTCACCTGGCCCAGCCTGGCAGGGAGGAGCTCAGCCTCCGCAGCAGCCCTGTGAGCTGGAGGCTTCCCTGGTCTGTGCAGGACGAAAGCAGTGACCAGGCACAGCAAGTGAGTGACGGAGCCATGACTCAAGTCCCTGAGGTCTAGCGACACTGCCCCGTTGTGATCGGACACCCAGCCAGGATGTCTCAGCAGCAGTGGACAGGCAGAGCCTCTAGAGCAGCGCAGGGCGCGGCTCGGGGACAAGCACTGTGGAGGCGTAAGGCAGCTGCAGCGCGTCGCTGTGACTTCCCACAGACTCACAGCGCTGTTTGCCCTGGCGTGTGGAAGCCGCCCCGTGTGGACTCAGTGTGCTTGAGGACCGGGGCTGTCAGGGAGGGGGAGGCCTCAACAGAGGCTGAAAGTCCCCCACATCAGTCTTGCCACCCTAGTACCAGCTGTTCCCGAGTTTGTGGGGTGGGCCGCACTGGCACTTTGGTGGTTCTGTGGCGAAGGGCAAATGATGGCTGGACGGATGAACAGGGCTCAGCCCCTCCCGGTTCCCCACTGTCCCCGGGGCTACCTGGAGGAGGTGGCCAGTGCGATGAGCAGGGCCTGCAGGATGCCGCGGATGAAGACGATGGGGTTCTTCTTGGTGATGAGGAAGTAGAGCAGGGGCAGGATGAAGAGCCCGTGGAGCACCAGCCCGCACACCACGGTGATGGAGTAGAAGCCCAGCTTCTTGCCGACGGCCCTGGGGTCGTCCATCTCCAGGATCTTTCCGGCGATGAGGAATACAATTCCGAAGGGGAAGTACCTGGGGGCGGCAGGGCAGCCAGGCTCAGACACCAGGCAGGCAGGGGGCCCACCCTGGCCCCACCCTGCGTCACTGTGCAGACTTCTCCTCCCTGAGCCTCCCGGGGCTCCTGTGAGGACAGTGAGACTGTGCCAAGGTGCCCGACCCAGGCTCAGCACATGGCATCCTTCATGCTGTTACCTCCATCACCGCAGCCCCAGACAACCTCTGCCACTCGTCCTTCCCCTGCCCTGCCTTCAGGAGGCCTCCATTTCAGCCCCAGCCACACCACAGCCTACAGGGTGAACGTGGGCAGAACTTCCTCTGCGTTCCTCACTGAGCTCCTGAGCTCTGAACTCTGGACCAAGGAACAGAAGCTGGTTCTCACCGCCAGCTTTCCTTTCTCCAAGAGCTGAGCTGAGGAGGCTCCATGTGATTGCAGCAGAGCTGGGCTGAGCTCTTACACCAGGCTGGAAGGGGCAGGCCCAGGGCAGGAACCAGATCTGGCTGGGGCTGGGGGACCCATGGGAACACATGTAGCTCTGGGGACCTGGGCCAGGGCTGAGGCTGGGCGCAGTTTTCCGCTCACTCCAGGGGAGCAGAGTGTGGGGCCACGTCTTCCCTGCACCCTCCCAGGGTGGGCCAGGGTGAGGGGGGTAAGTGAGGAGGCTTACCACACTGCCACGGCCACGATCTTCATGACTGACTCATTGAGGCACTGGCAGAAGCTGACCAGGGGGGCCCCGCTGTCACCCATGCGGCCCAGCATGATGCCTGCAGATCAGGGACACACGAGCATGTCACAGACGCCCCAGGCTGGGGTGCAGGCACACTGTGGCAAAGCAGAGACAGGCCCTTGGGCCCACATGGGTCTTGGCACGGTTGTCTTCCCAGCCGCCCTGATGCTCCAACCCTCCCTGCCTCCCCACCCCCCTCCCTCTCTCCTCCTCCCTCCACCACGGTGCTCTCCCATCTTCCTCCTTCTCACCTTTCTCCACGAAGCAGCCAATGTCACCTCCTCAGGATAAAACACTCCCTGCCAAGCACAGCCCTGGCTTTGCCGTGCACTTAGGCCGTGACACGCCCCCTCTGCCTTACCCAGTTCAGGTCTCAGCCAGCTTGAGTGGGCCCTGCCTGCCCCTCCCTCTGCTCCTGCCGGTCTCACTAGGCCCTGGCACCATGGGCCTTCTTTAAGTTTCTGGAAGGAGTCCAGCTCTTCACCGCCTCAGGGCCCTCGTGTAGGCCGTTTACAATGCCCCAGGCACCGGCTGCCCGCTCTCCACGGGCCTTGGAAGCCATCCCCACTCCCCTTTGTGAACTCCCACTTACTCTTCAATATCTCATCTCTTAGGGTCTATTACAACAGAGCTGTCCGGGGTTTTTCCATCTCTTCTATGAGAAGCTTAGCTCAGCAAGAGCAAGAGCTGCATCTCCTTAGCTGGCGCATGTTAGATGCACAGTGAGCAATGCGAGTGAGGACTAAAAACGTTCCTGACGATCCTGGTACCTCCCCCCGGCATTCTAGGCCTTCCTTCCCAGCTTGCACGCACCAGAAAAGGGCGGAGTGGGGCTGGTTCTGTGCGGTGAGTTCCATCAGGCCTGTCCTGAAACAGGGCCTGAGTGGCCTTCCTCCCTCCTGGTGAGACCGACATGTGGAGCAGAGCACTCTGCAGCTGCTCTCATGAGGCCCACTGTCATGGCGCTGGGGCTCAGCCAGGGAGGCAGGGTGGGATTCAAACCCTGGCCTCCCTGTGGGACCCCAGAGAAGGGCTGTTTCCCTGTCTTGAGAAGCCTGAGCCACACAGTCCATGGAGCAGCTACCCTGTGGTGATGGGGTGAGGTGGACAAGAGAGGCTGGAGGTGGAGGTGACCCTGGGCCTACCCCTGGCCGGCTACCTGTCCTCTTGCAGCCTGGCTGGTGTGGACCCAGATTCCCCTGCTGGCTCCGCCCTCCCCAGGCTCCACCGTGAGTGGGCTTCCTGCCCTCCTCAGGTCCATTTGGATTTTCCCGGGCCATCCAAGAGCTGGCTGCTGGAAACCAGTGTGCATGGAACCCTGGCTTGGCGGGGGAGGGGGGTTCCCTCACAGCAAGGCCAGCAAGACCTTAGCACAAGCCACATCCCAGGGATGGGGTGGAGAAAGGAGGCTGGGTTGAGGGGACCAAAGAAAGCCCTGCACGGAGCTGCTGTGCAAGTGTGCTCACTCACACGCGTGTGCAGACACTGGCATTTGCACCGATGGGCACAGGCACCAGCAGATGTGGGCACTGACAGGCACAGACACACAGAAGCAGGAGTGGGCACACGCAGGCATGAGCACCCACAGATGCAAGTGCACACAGGCATGGACAGGACAGGCGCACACTGATGAGAGACACAGAGACGCCAGTGCACACAGACGCGGGCACAGGCGGGACAGGCGCATGCTGATGCGGGACACAGGGACGCAGGTGTACACGGACATGGGCATCGGCAGACGTGGGCACATGCAGGCATGAGTACACAGACTAAGCCACATACCGCCTCAGTACACTCACACAAATGTCCACGATGCACGGACAGTTCCACATGCTCAGCAAACGCTCAGTGAGTCAAGTTCAAGGGTCTGGGGTTCTTTTGCTCTGCCCACAGATGCCCTTTTCCCATGTTCCCAGCCCTGAGAGAGGCTGAGTTTGGGGACTGCTTGTCAGATGTGCTGAGAGGCACTTTTAGACACCGTCTTGTACACACCCGGGTCACTATGCTCTGGTCCCTCTGCATGCCTGGCGTTTTGGCCCAGATGAGAAGAGCTCCATTACCCATTGTCACCTGGTCGTCCACCCATCTCCCCACCCAGTCTGCTGAGTGCCTGCTTTAGCCATGGCAGCGGTGGGCTCTGGGGTGGATGGAGACAGGCCTGCCTGCCTGCCTTCGTGGGGCTGCCTGAGACTGGGCAGAGGGCAAGCACTGATACCCTTGCAACAGTCGAGTGCTCACAGAGTAAGCGAGCAGGGTAGCCTGGAGCACTCGGCCTAGTCTGGCAGGACTCTCCTGAGGGCCTGGCCCTTGTGGGGAGTGCCCTGAAGATGGGCACACCCTGCTGGGGGGGCTGTGCAGAGACGGGCACCCGGCCGGTCTCACAGGGTTCTGCAGCCAGCACTAGGGGTTCAGCCCCTTTCCAGGGATAGTGGACAGAGCACGGTCAGCCTTGTGACCCTCTGGGCGGGACACAGCAGTGGGGACAGCCCTGGAAGCTTTCTAGGCAGCCTTCACAGGAACCAGGTGAGGGATCGCATGGCCTTGACCCGGGCTGTGGCGTGGGGAGAGGGAAAGGAGCGGCTTGGAGGGGACCTCAGGCTCAGACCCTGCAGGACGCGGAGGGGAGGCCAGGGCCGAGGATGAGCTGGAAGGAAAGTCAGCTCCCAGTTTCTTCGTAAAAGAGGAGGACGGTGAGGTCTTTTTCTTGACGAGAAAACCCAGTGGAGGAGTGGGGGCAGCGGACAGGGCACGTCCGCAGGCTTGGTGGGGTCTGAAGCTTGTATAGTTTGGGGCCCCTCTTTAAGAAAAATTACACAAAATTGAAAACACAAGGTGTGGGCCAAGGAACTTGCATAGGTGGGGGGCCCTGGCATCCCAGAGGAGGGCAGCAAAGGGAAGGGTGGGGCAGGGATGCCAACTGTGGACCCTAGAAATGGCCCAGACAGGTCTGAAGGGCAGGTGCAGGGAGAAGCCCTTGGGGCAGGGCGGGGAGGTACAGGATTTAAAGAAACAGGGGTGTCCAATAGTTCCAGTTCTTCGAGGTAAACCTCTCCCTTTGGCATTCTCCCAGACCTCAGGAAGAGGGGGAGGAGCAGGCTGCTGTGAGGGGCTGGGGCGCGGTGGAGCCCTTGCGGGTCAACCAGCACCCCGTGGAGCTGAGGGGGAGTTCTGAGGGAGGAGCATCCAGTCCGGCTAAGGATGGGAGGTGCTGTCAGTGCTGGAATGGGGATCTGGAAGATGGGGTGACTCCGGCTTACTCAGATCATTGGAGGAAGCAGCTGCAGGGCACTGCTGGGTGGGTGGGCAGCACATACCCATGGTGGCGGAGAAGAAGACAATGCCCAGCACGTTCATGCCATCGCTGGTGCCCGGCTCCGACTTGTAAATGATCTCAGGCGGCGGGGTCAGATCCAGGGCGAAGTTCTGCACACGAGAGCCATTCTCCTCCTGGACCCCATAGATGAGGATCCGCCGAGGAGGGGCCTCCTCTGGTGCCACCTTGGGGGACTTGACAACCGGAGTGGTCTTGGTGCGGTACTGGTGGGCAACACCCCACCCAGAGAGAAGTCAAGGCCAAGCGTTGTTATTAATATCAATTACAATAACAGCATCTTGAAGGCACATTTGTATCTGCTCCTATACTATTTGATTGACAGTAACTGTGTGAGTCAGGCAGGGCAGGAATTACTATGAATATTTTACCCAAAGCAAGCTGCAACTCCTTCCTCCACCACCACACCACCCAGCCGTGCTGCCTCCTGCCCTCATTCCTCTTCTTCCTTCTATACCTCATCACCCCATCTGGGCCACGAACCTGGCCCTTCATCCACCCAGGTAACCCTTTATCTACCCATCTGTCCCCTCCCAACCATCCACTCATCCACCCACCTTGTGGCCCTCGAGTCCTGCTGCCTACCAGGTGGAAACTTGGACCTTCTCTTTTAAGAAGCTTAGCCTGCCCCACGCCTTCTTGATTTGGTGAAGCCCAGGCATGAGGAAATGGCCCTCCTTAGCCCTGTACCCTTCCCTCTCTGCCCCCAGAGCATTCATGGGTCTCAACCCCTCATCCCTCAGGTACTGGGAGCCCAACAAGGGAGCCTCCTCTCCCCTCAAACCTCACTGCATCGATAAGGCCAACCACTCAGGAAATATATGAGACCTGAAGTCTCTGTGCTTCCTTTTTCTCCTCTGTAAAATGGGATCGTGATAGCATTTACCGCATGGAATGAAATGAGATTATGTATATAAAGTGCTTACAACACTTCCTGGCATGTGATAAGCCCCATGGAAGCATGACTGCTACAGTCACCATCATCACCATGTTGAACACTGTGCTGGTTGCTGGAGACACGCAAATGAACCTGACATGATACTGCCTTGGGGACGGAGTGACTAATTGGCTGAAAGAGTTAGACAACTTTACAAAGAAGGGGACATTTGACTTGGGTCCTGAAGGATGAGTAGGAGTTTACCAAAAGAAAAAGGGCATTCCAGGTAGTTACGAAGTAGAGCAACATTCTTTCTCTTTCTCTCTCATAACCTCAATGATTCCCCATCACAATAGAAACTCGCTAGCCCAGCAGTCAGTGCCCTTCACAATCTGGCTCATTTCACAGATGTTAGCAGAGACACAGTGATTTGCTGAAGCTTTCACAGCTCCCTATTCAGAAGCCTCCTCTCTATGCCTCAGCCACTTCCTTTGTGTTCCCAGGCTCAACACAGGACCCAGCCCAGGAAAGAGGTTCGGGAAACCCTTGCTGGATTAAGTCAACCAACCAGCTGACAGTTTATAGAAAGGGAACAAGATTTGGAAAACAATCGGAAGGGCAGGCAAACACTGATGCACAAGGACATTCACCACAATTTCTACAAAAGAAAAACCTTGAAAACCACCTAAGGGAACACTGAAAGGGGGAATGGGAAATAAACTGCAGCCCAGCCTTATCACAGGCCATTATAGTACCATTAAATATTGCACTTTTTAGGAATATTTCATAACCGGGGGCAATGCTCGTGATATAATGGAAGTGAAAGAAATAAGATGAAACTGTCTATCCACTACGATTATAATATTACTTTAAAAATATATAGTGGAAAAAGACTAGAAATATACCATCTGCTACCAGGGGTTATGTCCTAGAACTGAGATGATTTTTATTTGCTGCTTTATGTTTTTAGTATTTTCCTAATTTTTTATATTGAACATCACTATCATTCTTGTTAGAGGGAAAATTATTACTTTAAAAAGAAAGAGAAAACAAGCTGAGAAGACAGGCCTGGGTCTAACTACTGGCTTTGTCATTTACTAGTGGTAGAACGTTGGGCAGATTATTTAATCCTCGGGGCCTCAGTTTGCTCGTCAGGAAGCAGCGCGGGTCCTACCTCAGTGCTGAGTTACTGTGAGGATGGGCGAGGTGGGGTAGGCGTGAGCAGAGCGGGCTCTCGGTGGAGGCTTCTCTCCACCCTGCACTTTTCATCGTGAAAACTGGAACCCAGGACAGTTATGTGGCCACGGGGGGCTCTAAGGATCTAAGTCCCCCAACGTGCCCTTCCCTCTAGCATCCCACCTCCAGGAGACAGCACAGCTGGCTGCACACGAGCCACTTTCCAGCCCGGCCACTAGCCCAGCTGCCTGCCCTCCTGCCGGCTGCCCCTCCCCTCCCCTCCACCGCCCAGGGACTCACTCACCTGTTTGAATGTGGCTTCTACTAGGTTAGCTGGGAACATGTTCCTGGGAAAAGAATCAGCAATTGAAAAATTCCAGAGCCCGGGACAGGAGCCGAGGACTTTCCCGCATCACCAGCACCTGCTCCCCCCGAGACTATGCTGCATACTTTGCAGTGCCAGGCATTTGTCTATACTGTTCCCTCTGCTGGAATGCCCTGCCTGCCCCTCTGTCTGCTGAACTCCTCAAATCGACCACAGATCAAGCACCTCTTCCTCATCTGGCCCTCCCTGACTGCCCCACGAGACCCGGTGGCCCTTCTGTGTGTGGGTCCCAGCACAGTGCGGTCGCTGACTCACTCGTCTGCCTCCCCCATACAGTGGCCGCCTTGCAGGTGGGACTTGGTTGTTCATGTCCTCTCTGTGGGGGACCTTGCACATAGGTGGGCTCATTATTCTTATTATCATATTTTATTATAAAGCTAAAGGTGAAGGAGTCTTTCTAACCAGATAAAAAACATACTGTAAAGATGTAACTGCCAAAACTGCAATACTGACACAGCTGTCAATATAATAGTCCATGTAATGGAAGCTGTAGCCCAGAAACAGAACCTTGTACATTTAAGTATTTCATACTTGATAAAAGTTATTCCATAAATCAGTGAGGAAACAAAGGATTCATTATAGAATACTGTACAGCTGACCAATTGTTTGGAAAAATAGATGTTAGATCCTTACACCAAAATAAATTCCAGATGGTTTAAAGAAATAAATAATTCTTTGAAAAATGAAACCAGCCGGGGGCGGTGGCTCACGCCTGTAATCCCAGCACTCTGGGAGGCCGAGGCGAGTGGATCACCTGAGGTCAGGAGTTTGAGACCAGCCTGGCTAACATGGCGAAATCCCATGTCTACTAAAAATACAAAAATTAGCCAGGTGTCGTGGTGCTTGCCTGTAGTCCCAGCTACTCAAGAGACTGAGGCAGGAGAATTGTTTCAACCTGGGAGGCGGAGGTTGCAGGGAGCCAAGATTGCACCACTGCACTCCAGCCTGGGGATAGAGCCAGACTCTGTCTGAAAAAAAAAAAAAAAAAAAAAAAAAAAAAAAGGAACCGTAAAAAGCTAGAAGAAATATAGGTTGATATTTTATCATGTCTTAGTATATGAACTGACTCTCTAAGAACAAAATGAGCCATAAATCAATATATTTTACTGCATGAAAATGAATACATCCCTAATGCAACATAGCATCCTGGACTGGATTCTGGAACAGAGAAAAAGGACATTCGTGGAAAAGCTGATGAAATCCAAATGGCATCCATACTTAGTTAATAGTGTTGTACCAATTTAATTTCTCAGCTTTGACAAACATTACCATAGTTACGTAAGCTGCTGACATCAGGGGAGGCCGAGTGAAGGGTGTGTGGGATCTCTCTGTACTGTCTACAACTTTTCTGTAAACCTAAAACTATGCTAAAATGAAAAGCTGATATGCTTAAGCTCTCTAAGACATATTGCAATACAAATAAAACCACAAAGCAAGTGACGAGATGGGGAGGCTGTGTGACCAAGCTCTACCATCCTAAATCTACGAAGAGTGTTCACAAATCTTGGCCCGGTTTCTGCGTTCTCTAGCTCCTCTCATCAGAATATCAGCTCCGTGGAGGACAGAAACTCTGTGTTTGTTCACTGCTGTGTCCCCAGCATTGGGAAGAGTTCTTAACACATAACAGGCACTCAGTAAATATTTGCTGCGTAAACCAATGGACCACAAAAACTCGACAGGAAAACGGTGGAAAGATAGGACCAGGCAATTCGTGTTACAAAAGAATAAAAGCCAATGGCCAAAAAGGCTTTTAAAAATGTTTAGTTTCATCAACAAATTCAAGCTAGTTCCACCTGTTCAACAAATTCAAGATATTTCCATTTAAAAATACTGACAAAGCATTTTTAAAACCACAGTGTGCAGTGTGGGAGGTTTGGTGAGATGGGCACCCTCACACAGTCCCGGCGGCCACCTTTCTCTAAAAGCATTTGTGTCTTTGTCTTCGCAATCCCCTTCTCCCTAGAAGAGGATTGTGAGAAAAGCAAACTCTGAGGTTAGCAGCTGCTAGGACGTGTCGGTTGTGTGCCGGCTGTTCCTCCAGCCTGCCACCCTGCACTCACACTGCCTCCACCTGGCTCCTCCTCCTCATGCTCGTCCTCAGCATCTCTTCCTCCATTCAAGACTCAGCTCACACACACGTGGAGAACATTTGAAAGGTGGGAAGAAGCCAAATGGAACTTATACCTAGTGTAGACATTTCTTTACAACGACAATAATTTTAACCGTGGGCCCTGGCAGGGACAGCCAGCTGCCCACATAGTCTCCATTCCCCTGTCCTTCCTTAAGAGAAGTCCTGTTATGCTGTGGGGACCAAATGGGACCTGCCACCAAGCCCTGATTCCCGGCCTCTCTTACTAATGAGGTGGCCATCGAGAGGTGAGTGGAAGTTGCTGGGTGGTGATTCCTGGAAAACTCTCGAGGAGGCGCCTGTTCAGCCAGGACTCTGGTCTGTTCCTCCAACTTTCTTCTTTCCGCCTGGAGATAATAGCTAGAGCTTGAGCAGCCTTCATGGACCATGAGACTCAGATGAAAGCCAGGCGCTAAGCATGGCAGAGCACACAGGTGGACGGGGCAGGGGACTCGTGACTGCCAGCTGCCCACCTCCCACTTCTGGTCTGCTCTTCAGGAGCAAATGCAAGACTTCACCTTGCCAAAGCCTCTGCTGATCGGGCAGCCAAAAGCAAGTCCTGCCTCGTGTATGCTCATGATAATAACCAATGATTTTATCCTGCAGATTTTAATCAAGAAGTATACCTTTGATTATTAAATGGGGAAATGTACATTTTCTCTTGTCTTGGAGCCTTTACGGGGAGACTTTTCTGCTTGTCCCATGAGGTCCGTGCTCCTGGTGGCGGCTACATAAACCACAGACAGAATGTGCCTGGGGACATTAGTAGCCATGCCTATCAAATGCCTACACACTCTGCCCTGTGCCCCCCTGCACATCTTCCAGGTAGGACCAGAGCCCACCTCTCAGCTCCCCTCTGGACTTGCTACTTGCAAATTCTCACTGAGATCGTCCCATCCCACTCCTAATAATATGTCCCCAAATCAAGCCCTAAAGGTGGGAATTGATCCTTCCCAAGCACAGCCCGGAAGCTTCTTCCAATCCCTAAGAGGGTAGCTGGGAGCTATAAATAGAGCCAAGTCATTACTTAATCTCTGTGGTGTTTTAATAAGATTGGGAAAAAAAAGAGAAGGGGCCAGCTTTGATTAGCGCTCTGCTTGGGTTTCTGTTTTGCGCGCTGTGCTGTGAGCGGGTGCCAGCGTTCTGGAGACCCCCGCCCCTCCGGCCTGGAGCCCTGGAAAATGAATTCCTGTCTGGGCAGGTCATCCAGGGACGCAGCCTGTTGTGTTCCTCTGGAATCATCTTTGAGGCATGGACGCAGATCTTTGCCCTGAGGTGTCCTCACTTGTCCCACTCGCCCTGGTTCTTGGTTCTCTGCCTGGTCTGTTTTCGTTCGGTCAT
Source organism: Saimiri boliviensis (assembly GCF_048565385.1). Lineage (NCBI taxonomy): Eukaryota > Metazoa > Chordata > Mammalia > Primates > Cebidae > Saimiri > Saimiri boliviensis. The sequence continues at coordinate 51,607,218 of NC_133459.1, forward strand.
CAGCACCTGCTAGGCACAAGCTCTGGGCCAGGGCAAAGGTCAGCAGTGCGGCCCTCACTGCCAGTGTCCCCATCTCCTTCGCAGCCCCTCAGAGTACCAGGAGTGGCCGTCAGTGGACCCACTTGTCTGTCTGTCCTGAGAGGGTTGGCGGCCCTGGGCGGGGGTTGGGGGGACTTGTACTTGCTCCCCAGGTCCCAGCACAATGTCTTCACCCAGAGCAGTAGCTGAATACGGGGGAGCTGAATGTAACCGAAATGACCGTGCCCTTCCCAGGCCAGGTGCCTCTGCTCACCTTCCGTCCCCTCCAGCCTGCTCGAATCCATCCTTCTCCAAACCCACCAGCTTCCCACTCCGAAAGCCTAACAGCCAGCTCCTTAACCTGGGCTCCCTGACTTCCAGGCTGGGCTCTGCCCAGCCCTCCAACCTCATTTCCCAGAACCCACCTCCAGAAGCTTCGGCTCACGCCCTGCAGCCTCCTCACTGGCTCATAGGCCTTGGTGTTTCAGAACCACAGAGCTAGATGGGATTTTAAAAATCACTGGGGAAACTGAGGCCTACAGTGGGGAACTGGCCTGCCCAGGGTCACACAGTGACTTATTCTTGTCAGAGTAGAGCTGAAGCCAGAGGTCTCGTAGGTTCTGGCTCCCTCTCCCAGGATGCCTGCGTTCTCTCCCTGTAGCCTGGCTCCCTGACCAAGAAACTGGGAGAGCGAGGCCCGACACCCAGCTGTGAGAACAACTCGCCTCAGGGTTGAGAGCGGTTGGGTAGGGCTGGGGCGGGGGCTCGAAGCAGCAGGATCAATTTTCACCACAGAAAAGCAACCAAGAGCGGGAAACACTCTGGAACATTTGACTGTGACACGTGTATCTGATCCGGAGCCGCGCAGCCCTGAGCAGGGCAGGCAGTGGTGAGGAGGGCAGACCGACAACTCCTTCCCCCACGTGGGGAAGCCATTCTGAATCATAAGACCCAAGAAACCATGAATCACGGTTACCAAACCCCAGAAATAATGGGTCTTGGAGACGAGGTTCCTCTTTCCTGGGCTTCCAGGAGCTCATTCTCCCAGTTCTCCGCCTGCCGCTCTGCTCGCCCCGCTCTGTTTGCTGTGCGAAACCCTCAGTGCAGCCGTGAGTCAAGGCCCGCCCCAGGCCTCTGCACCTGCTCGCTGGGCGCATTCTCCCTGGGCCATCCCAGCTCCTCCTGGGGCTTCAGACCCCAACTCCACTGATGTCCCTGAACCCCACGTGTGCATTCAGCAAGCTCTGTGCACCCATTCAGTGCCAGGTGCTGTTCTAGGCTCCAGGATACAGCAGGGAACAGATGTTAAAGAGCCAGGCTTCACAGGGCATGTGGCATTCCAGGGGAGGTGGGAGAAAAAGAAAGGAACACACAGATGTGATCACGTTGGGTGGTAATAAGGGTGATGAGGAAAAATGATGCAAGGGAGGACGGCAGAGAGACAAAACCTGGGAGGCCCCAGGAGAGGTGACACCCAGGACAGATGTAAATGGAGTGAGGCAAAGAGGTGCACACTTTCTGCAGCAAGGGCCACCCAGAGAGGTAGCAATGACACCCAGATGGGAAGGACAGCGAGGTGGGTGGGGCTGGAGCCAGGGCAGGGAAGGGGAGAGTGGGGGCGGAGGTCAGAGGCTGAAGTGCGTCAGCAAGGGCCTGTAAGCCACAGTGCAGGCTGTGACTTTGTCGCCATATGCTGCGTTGTGAGCAGATTTTGAAAAGGATGCCTCTGGCTGCAGTGCTGAGAACAGACCACAGGAAGCAGAGAGGAAGCGCGGCCAGGCTGGACACCGGGGTGTCCGTGGCTGGAGAGGCAGGGGAGGCGGCAGGGCCATGGTCTGGCATTTGGTTTTCAAGGTAGAGCTCACAGGATTTGCTGAGGAACTGGCCGCAGGGTGTGAGAGGATGAGAGCTGTCAGACCAAGATGGGTAGCGCTGAGAAAAGGGAAGGTTTTTTAGAGAAATCCAGAGTTGAGCCTGGGCCTGTCACCTGTGAGATGCCTCCAGACACTTTCTGTGAGAATCCGGAACTCAGGCGAGAGGTTTCCAGAGTCCAGAAGGTGTTCAAAGCCCTGGTACTGAGTGAAGTCTTGCCAGCCAAGTCAGCACACCGGAACAGACTTACCTGGGCCTCTTTCTGGCTCCAGACCCTACAGGTGACAGCCACGCAATAGGAACAGCATGGCAAGTATTTTAATGATCCTTAGTTCATCATACACTCTAAAGCAGGTGTCCCCAAACTGTGGCCCACGGGCCACATGCGGCCCCCTGAGGCCATTTATCCGGCCCCCCGCCGCACTTCAGGAAGGGGCACCTCTTTCATTGGTGGTCAGTGAGAGGAGCACAGTATGTGGCGGCCCTCTAACGGTCTGAGGGACAGTGAACTGGCCCCCTGTGTAAAAAGTTTGGGGACGCCTGCTCTAAAGGGTAAGAGAGAAGCTGAAGATTCTCCTGGAGGAATGAAGGGAGTGGGAGACTGACTGCATTGATGGCCCCAGTGTCTAGACTCCATTTGCCTTGGAACTTCAGGGTGGCCCCTTCCCACCGTGAGTCTGGGGTTGGTCACCTGACTTGCTTTGGCTAAGAGAAGAGGACATTAGCGGACTTGCTGAAAGCAGAGGCTTAAGAGACATTTGCATGTTTTGATTTCCTCTCTTGTTCCTCCATCTTCGTTACATTAAAAAAAAAAAAAATGTGGCTGGGCATGGTGGCTCACGCCTATAATCCTAGCACTCTGGGAGGTCGAGATGAGTGAATCATGAGGTCAGGAGTTCGAGACCAGCCTGGCCAACATAGTAAAACCCTGTCTCTACTAAAAATAAAAAAAAATTAGCTGGGCGTAGTGGTGGGAGCCTATAATCCCACCTACTCAGGAGGCTGAGGCAGGAGAATTGATTGAACCTGGGAGGTGAAGGTTGCAGTGAGCCAAGATTGTACCACTACACTCCAGCCAGGGCAATAGAGTGAGACTCCATCTCAAAAAAAAAAAAAAAAAAAAGCCTAGGCTAGCTCTCTCCTGAAGTCCTGTCACCACCATGAAATCTAGGTTGGCCTGCTGGAGTACAAAGATCGCAAAGAGTGTAACTGAATCATCTCAGCCAAGACACCCCCAGACCAACCACTTCTGTGGGTTTTCTGAAGCCCCTCCTCTCTCTCTTGCATCTCTCATCTGCTGTCCCCTGGACTCAGGCAATCTCTGTTCCATCTGGCTGGTTGAGCCACCAGCAGCCTGCAAACACATGAGTGAGCTCAGTCCAAATCAGCAGAACTTTCCAGCTGACCTGTAGACTTGTAGCTGTCATTTTAAGCTGATAAGTGTTGGGCTTGTTTGTTACATAGCAGTAACTAGCTAATACAGGGAATGAGAGTTTCTTTCGAGAGTGGGTGGGAGCCTGTGTGCAGGCATCTGTCCCCATGGGAGAGGAAAGGAATGCTTCTCCACAAATTTAAGCCAAGAGAACTATTGAGAGACCTTGGCTTGAGTCTCCCAGGATTTGAGGAATGTAGGGGCTGGTGCCTGACTCATGTCCAAAGGCCCTGGGAAAGGCCAGCACTTCCAACAGGGGTATGTATGCATCCCATGGGCCAGATATGACTCAATAGGGTCACCCAGAGGGGTGAGGTGGCCCCAGCAGAGGAGTCAACCAGAGCTCAGGTAGAGGGAGGACATTGTAAGTAGTCAGATGGAACAGAGATTGCCTGAGTCCAGGGAACAGCAGGTGAGAGACGCGAGAGGAGCGCCGGAGAACCCACAGCAGTGCTCCTGGAGAGACATGACCAGGGAGCACCTGCTCCAGCTCACCCCACTCTGAATCTGCGCGGCCCTTCCTGGCCCATTTCCTCACCTCTCACCAGGGAGCAGGTGGAGCAGGAGAGAGAAACAAACTCACCGTGACCCTCTTCCCACTGCAGCTTTCCCAGTCTCAGACCCAAAAGGCTAGGACATAGTCAGTCTAAACTGCATGTGTCTGTAGTTTTAATGTTAGGCCTAGACTTCTTAGATCTGAAATTGACTGGAAAGTGAGAGGCACTAAAAGGCATTCCCTGAGCCTTCCAGTGCTCCCCGGGGGTAGCCTGTGGAGCCCAGCAGACCATTCCCGGGTGGGGCTTCCCGGGCTCCATCCCAGCCCCTGCTCTCTCACCACCTGTCCTGCCAGAGCCCCTCTGCCACCAGGGTTGCACCTAACACCTCTCCCTGGTGATTTCCAAACCTCTATCTCCAGCTTAGACTCCCCCATAAGACTCACATCCACTGGCCGACCATGAGTGGACATCTCCCCCGGGATGCCTGTGCCTACTCCAGACCATCTACCGCTGGTGACCACCATCCACCTGGATGCATGGACCGAAACCTTCACGCTGGGTGATCAGCACAAACCCCACCTTCGTCTCGCCTACCTCCTGCTGAGGCTCCCTCCCGAGCAGCCCTGCCATCTGCCCCCTCTCTCATCCTCAGGGCTACCACTTGGCCCTGTCCCTGGCTCTGCCTTCCCCTCTAACCTCCCACCAACACTGACCCCTGGCCAGAGTGAGCCCTCAGCATTGGATCATGCTGCTCCTCTTTTAAAACCCATTTCCTGTGGCCTTTTGGCCCGGTTCATGGTGCCCTTTGAGATCTGTCACCACCTGAATTCTCCAGTGGCGTTTCTGCCCACCTCTCGCCCCTTCTGCTCTCTCACACAGAAGGGCTATGGCTTCTTCCCGACATGCTTCCTGCAGCTCAGGACCTTCCCGCCTCTCTGTCACCCCAGGCCTGCCCTCCCCGCCTCCCCGCCTTCCCCTGCCTTAGAAGGGCAGTGGCTCCTGCTTCCACCGGCAGCCCCAGGCCCCCATTGGTCCCTGTCTACTTGCGGGTCTTTCTTTTTTGCGAGACGCTTTCCACTCTTCCAGGGCAAGGGCTGGCTCTGAGTCCCCGGGTCCAGGGCCTGGCACAGAGCTCGCACTGGTGAGGGGTGAATGCAGGAAGGAGAGGAGCAGGGGTGGCCTGCAGGGAACCTGGGGAAAGGGAATGGGAGGCGGCTGTGCCTCTGGGTGTGCAGTGCTTCCCTGGAGAGGGAGCCTGGGTCTGAGAAGCAAGGTCAGCAGCACTGCCGTGGCTAGGGCATGCGCCGCAGGGCAAAGGACACTGTCCTTGGAGTCAGACAGGCCAAGGTTGAATTGTATCTCCGCTACCTACCTACTGGTGACTCTGGAAAAGTCACAGCACCTTTTTGAGCCCCATTTCCTCATCTGTAAACAGAGGACCAATAAAGAAAGGGTGGGGGGGCCAATAACCACTGGTCTCCCACCCTCCAGGCTGGGCACCAGCAAATGCTCGCAGATGCCTGCTCCACACCCAGCCACAGGCAGAGAGGCGCAGACCCTGCAAGTCCACAAGGTGTTTCCAGCCTGGTGGGGCAGACAATGCAGCGTGAGCCCGGCAGGCAGCCCAGAGAATCTCAACCCACCAGGGTGATCATGGCCTCCGTGTCTGCCTCGCTCATCACTAGGAGTTCTCAAAAGCAGACCCGAGCACCCGCATCCCCACACCCCATCCTGGCCTCTGGGGGTCCTGGCAGGGCAGGCTCGGGCCTGGCGTTCCCGAGCAGTGTGTTGGTGGCCATCGTTACCGGATGAGGTCCAGCAGGGCATCAGCCGAGCTCATGACGGGCTTCCCGCTCTGCTCCGCGGTCTCCTTCTGGGCCGCGCTGCCGGGGTGGATGACGGAGACCATGAAGATGCCCACGACGACGGCCATGAAGGTGGTCCACAGGTAGTACGCCACGGTGAGGATGCCCAGGCGGCTGGAGGTCTTGGGGTCCAGGGAGGCGAGGCCGGACATCAAGCTGGGAGAGTGAGGGGGTCAGGGGCTGTGGTGGGGAGGCTGGGGTCTGGCCAGGCACTCAGAGCTCACTCAGCCTCTCCTGGCCATGCCCAGCTGCCTTACAGTGCTCCAGGGAGCCCCATTCCCCCAATAATCCAGTTCTGGGCTCCTTTCAGCCTCTCTTTCTGCTCTGCCCTCTTCCCATGCCCCAGGGCACAGAGGTGGGGGGGGTTATGCGGGTGGGATCTGTACCTTGAGGCCTCTGTGCTTGCCATTTCCCATGCTTGGTGTCCTCTCAGAAGCTTCCTTCACTCGCCTGACCCTTGCCCCCAAGGCAGGACCAAGCTTGGGCCACCTCTGGGGTGTACCTGCCTTTCCCCCAGCATGAGGAGCCCATTCCAGGGTTTCCACAGCCCCTGGCTGCTCCATCAGGAGCCTGCCTGTCTGTTGGTGAGAGGAGGGATGGGTCTGACTTCCCTGTGAGTTCCTAGTGGATGATACTGCAGATGGTTCCTGCAGGCTCCCGTATGAGCTCGTGAGGGAGTGACAGTACTGGGCTGTGGGCTGGTGACCTGGGTCCCAGCTCTGCCAACCGGCTGTGTGACCTCAGGCAAGCAAGTCACTCCCCCATCTTTGGGCCTCAGGATCTCCATCTGTAAAATGGGGCCATCTTGGGTTCACACCTGGGCCCAGACTCTCCATCATGGGAGGCTGTGTTGAGAGGGCTTGTGGGTCTCTCTCCTCTCGGCTTCTCCCCACCCTGGCCACCCTGGCCTGGGTTCTCTGCCCACCAGTGCAGGTCAGCCCCGGAGCCCTGGAAGCCCAGAGCGCCTCTTCTTGCAGCTGTTGTGGGGGGTGTGGGATGGTGAGGGGTGTGGGGGGAGTGAGAGATTAATTAAGGAAATGCCTGTGCTTTGCTTTGTTGCCAAAAGGATTTTTCCCCAAAGCCCTTTCATTTTTTCAGATGAAGAAGTATTTGTCTGGTTTTAATCATGTAAACAAGAGCAGATAATCCCCAGCCACGCTCCTCTTATCATTAGACCACGTAGCAGCATCCAGCCCCAGGCTGAGCTCGAACGCCAGCCCCCTTCCCCGGTGGGAGCCACCGCCTGTGAGGGCCCTGCCCTGCCTGCTCACTGGCACAATGCTTACTCTTCTGGTAAGACACAATTTGAGTGTCCCCTCCTCCAGGAAGCCTTCTCTGACCACTAGGCTGAGTGAAACCTCCTTCTCTCATTCCACAGTCCCTGTGCCTCCCATTGTCCCTGTCCCCACCTCACTGGACTGCAGACTTTTTACTGGAAGCATCTCCAGGGTTGGGCCGGGTTCTGATTCAATGCTGGGTCCACAGTTTGGTAGCAGTCTGCTGAGTGAAGGAGTGAATGAATGAATGAATGAATGAGTATTTACAATCTCTGTTCATCCTCATCTGCCAGGATGCCATATGTTAGTGATGGGCTTAGGGTGGGTCTTAGACATAAATCCTGAAGGGCTCGTAATGGGATTGTGCAGCCAGAGGAAATGGGGGCTGCCCTGCAATCATTATCCAAGACAGAGATGATCCCAGGCAGGGCCGGCACATCAGCCCAGGGCCAAACAGTCCTCCCACCGCCACAGAACCCCCCACAGTGGGGTCCAGCTGTCTCAGGCCATAGGAAGGCCATACCCCCCAAGAACAGGCCCTGCCTGAGGTCACACAGGACAGCAGTGCCCAGCTGGACCAGAACTTAGGGCCTGACTCCAGGCCTGTCCTCCTCCATTCATGTGTGTTCAAACCTTTCGCAAATGCCCACTCCGTGCCATGCCCTGTGCCCACAGGAAGAAATCAGAACCTGTCCCTGACGTCAAGGAGCTCCCAATCTGCCAGGGAGTGGGGAGGGAGACAGAAAGGGTGCTGGGCCACAAGCACGCTCAAGTGGCCCCTGGACTAGGTGGGAACATCAGGACCCCAAGGGAAGGGGGGACAAGGAAATGCTGTCTTTATTCAGAGAAGGGGGAGTCACTTCTAGCTAGAAAGTCAGGAAGGGCTCCCTGGAGGAGGCGGCATTTGAGCTGGCTCTTGGACATGAGAGAGGATTTGGAGATGGGGCAGACATGTCCAGCAGTGTGACAACAGAAGGCGGAAGGGAGGCTGGAAAGTGTGAGGGCACTGTGCTGTTCAATGTGGTCAGGGCTCAGGTGATGTCTGTGGATTGGTGCTAGATTGGTGATAGAAGGGACAGAGAAGATAGACTGAGCTCAGGAGTAGGGTGGCCTTCAGTGCCAGGTCAGGGGGACTGGGGAGCCACCGGGCCTAGTGGCGCTTTAGCTCAACTCAGGCAGCAGAATTTGCCGGATGTCTAGACGGGAGAACTAACAATTCCTTAGATTTGAGAAGATAAAAGTAAACACAGTGTCCTGGGTGGGTCACTGAAGTGGCATTTGTAAGAACAAAAACCTGGGGCCAACCTAAGAAATCACCAACGTAGTTTAGATAGAAAGGGATGGCGGAGCAGGCATCAGGAGTGATCGCATCCCTGCAAAGATGTTCTAATTCAGTGCTAAGTGAAAAAGCAAGTTACCAGATGGTTTGCGTCCCTGCAGCGAGCCCTGGCCTCTCCTGGGATGGAGGCCCGCTCTGGATCTATGGTCGAGGCACACAGACGTGTCTAAGGGACTGTGTGGAGTGGGGTGCGCATGAAGACCGGGTTTCAGAAAAGGATAAAGCCCCCTAAGAAGGCTCCCCTGAGGAAGAAGAGGCCCGACATCAGGGTGACGCCAAAGCAGGGGCAGACTGAGATGTGGGAGGGAGTGTAGATTCTAGAAAGAGCAAGAAGGATCCCTGAGATTCTAGAAAGAGTGAGAGGGACCCCGGCCCCACCCTGGGGCCCCCATCAGCTCTGTACAGGAGAGCGCCCATGGACAAACTGCAGAGAATCCTGGGACCCAGGCTGTTCTGTGCTGGCGCCTCCTCCCTCCCTCCCCGAAGATGGTGGAAGGGAGACGTGAGCAGCCACGGGAACTGCTGCTGACAGCTGGCAGCGCAGGCCAGCCTCCCTGGAGTGCCAGGGCCACTGCAGCGGAGGGTGGAGGCCGAGAAGAATGGGAGCCGGGTATGCAGAGGGCATGGCTTCCACGCGGAGCTCACAGGCACAGAAAGGAGGTGTAAGGCCTTGCCCTTTGGCTTTCGGAGGGGTTCCTTCCCGCTCGGGCTCCTGGAGGTCCCATGCTTCAGGGCCAAGCTGTTAAAGTGACTTTTATGACAACTTACAGCTGGGGCCCAGTGGTGGTCGGGAGACCAGGTCACACAGACAGGCACAGAAGCAAGCAAACTCTATAGGTAGTTTAACTGTTATCTTTGGGTGTTATGGGTAATTTTTTTTTGAGATGGAGTTTTACTCTTGTCGCCCAGGCTGGAGTGCAATGGTGTGATCAGCTCACTGCAACCTGAACCTCCCAGGTTCAAGTGATTCTCCTGCCTCAGCCTCCCAAGTGGCTGGGATTAACAGGCGTGTGCCACCACACCCAGCTGATTTTGCATTTTTAGTAAAGATAGGGTTTCTGCATGTTGGTCAGGCTAGTCTTGAACTCCCGACCTCAGGTGATCTGCCTGCCTAGGCCTCCCAAAGCGCTGGGATTACAAGCGTGAGCCACTGTGCCTGGCTCTGTTTTCTTTGTAACAGTCCTTAAAATTGCCTGTCCTTTCTAGATTGAGCCTGTCTTCTTGTGTGTTGGAGAACACAGCTCCTGGAGGACGTGGTAGCCTCAGAAGCCATCATCCCTCTGGGATTCAACTGTTCCCCACACACCTGAACACCCAGCTCACTGGATCTTTAAATAACCTTCTGAGTGCAGCACTGTGGCGTTCCACTGCAAGCCACATTTATAATTTATAATTTTCTGGTAGCCATATTAAAAAATTAAAAACAAACAGGTAAAATTAGTTTTTTGGTGAAATTAAGTTTAATATTTTATTTAACCCGGTTTATCCCAAATATGATCATTTCAATATGTATAGGTATAAAAATTTTTAGGCCATGCGCAGTGGCTCACGCCTGAATCTCAGCAATTTGGGAGGCCAAGGTGGGCAGATCACCTGAGGTCAGGAGTTCAACACCAGCCTGAACAACATGGTGAAATCCCATCTATACTAAAAATACTAAAAACTAGCAGGGTGTGGTGGCACATGCCTATAGTTCCAGCTACTCAGGAGGCTGAGGCAGGAGAATTGATTGAACCTGGGAGGCAGAGGTTGCAGTGAGCCAAGACTGCGTCACTGCACTCCAGCCCAGGTTACAAGAGCGAAACTCTGTCTGAAAAAAAAAAAAAAAAAGTGTACTGCTTCAGGTTTTAAATTTTAACTTAAATTAATTAAATAAAATTGAAAGTTGAGCTCCTCAGTTGCACCACCCACATCGTGAGTCTCAGTTGCCTTCCTCTGACTGGTGGCTGTTGTATTGGACAGCCCAATATCACAGATCTCAGTTACAGGCAGGGAAAATCAAGCACGGAGTGGTGGAGGCAACTGGCCAGGCCACCCAGCTGGTGAATCATAGCGTCAAGATTGGAACAGGGATTTCCAGTTCAGAACCTTGTGGGTTCCCCGCTCCCACAGTGCCTCTCTCAGGTACAGATCTGGTTTAACTCCGGTGGGGGAAAGGATCTGGTTTGGGCTGTGAGTTTATTTTTTATTACTTGCTTGAGAGGGTTTCACGCTGTTGCCCAGACTGGGGCTCAGAGGCACGGTCACTGCTCACTGCAGCCTTGACCTCCTAGGCTCAAATGATTCTCCCACCTCAGCCTCCCAAGTAGCTGGGACTATAGGCAATCAACACCATGCCTGGCTAATTGTTTAAAAATTTTTTAGTAGAGATGGGGTCTCTTGATGTTGCCCAATTGAGCCACCCTTCCCAGCCGGCTATGATTTTAAGGTGATCCAGGCCACATAAAGCCTTTTCAGTTCAATCTTGGAGTTCACAGCCTGCCTGTGGTAACGGGCCTCAGATTTGTGGTGGTGAGCTTCCCATCATTGGCGGCATCCAAGTGGATCCTGGATGGCCACCTGTTGAGATGCTAGATGGAGGCTTCCAGATAGAGTGGGAGGTTCCAAGAAGATGACTTCAAACATTCCTTCTGGCTCTGTGATTTATGGTGAGGGAAGAATAGGTAACCACTTCTCTCCCACTCCAAGCTTGGCTGGGTGCTCCCGGGAGCACCTGTGGTGTTTGAGGGTCCCAGGGAAGAGCCTCTGTGAGACTGGAGGCCTGGAGCTCCCTCCCAAGCCATCTGGCCACCACTCAGAGCCCAGGGATTGCGGATCAAGAGATTGCGGTGATTAGAGACATTAACCGGCAGAGGCAGTGGGGAGGCCCAGCCTGTCTCAATCTAGTAATTGTTCCACTTGCAGGGGTGGGGGAAGGGAGGCAGTGGCTGCCAGGCTCCCCATAGAGGGAGGAAAAGGCTGCTGACTGACCTCTCCTGGTTCTCGCACTAACCCCTGAGGTGGGACTCCTGACCCCATCTGACACTGGGAGGTGCTGGGCAGCTCTGCCATTTGCCAAGTACTGGTTACAAAGGTGAGAGATTAGAAGCCACTCCCTGCCCCATGAAGTGAAAGTCGAAGTTCAGAGAGAGCCAAGAGAGCCTGCAGGCTGCCCAGCTGCGGGGCGCCCCTCTCCAGCTTTAAGTCCTCCGTTGACTCCATACTGTTCTCCCCAACGATCCCACCTCCTTCCCTGCCCTGGGTCCGCTGTGGCTGGGCCGCCCTCCTCCTTGCCCAGTTCACGCTGCTCCTGGAAGTACCTTTGTACTGGATGTTACTCCCATCTGGTACTCTCCATCCACCATCCCTTCTCCCACCCCAGCCCAATGTCCACAACCCTGGGTCAGCTTAGACCTCATTGCCTCTGGGAAGCCTTCCCTGACTGCAGCCATCTCTCCCACTTCCCTAGGGCACCCTGTGCTTTCCAGTTTGTTATGGGGCACCCTGCCAGTGGGCTCAACCCAGATCCCCAGGGCCTGACCCAGTGCCTGGCACAGGACAGGCTGGCAGGGAGTGCCGGGAGCCCAGTCCCCGCCTGCTTCTCCTTTCCTGTCCTCTGGACATTGCTCAGATCTGAAGTCTCCACTCAGGCACCACCTCCCTCTGAAGGCCTCCCTGAGTCCCTAGGCAAGGCAAGGAAGCTGCCATAGGCATCCCTCACTAGCTGGGCACATGACTGAGCCTTGGTGTGCCTCAGTTTCCACTGAAGGTGAGTGGGGATGACGCCGATTTGTTGTGAGGTCAAATCTTGGAGTGGCACCTGGCGTGTGACAAGCACGTACTACGTTTCAATTGTTAGTATTTCCTCTGTTATCACCGTCTGTCTGTGACCACCTGCCCCAGCAGACCGGAATTCCCCCAAGGCAGAGCTAAGTCTAGTTTAGTTCTAGGTTCTCAGAACCCAAGGCCTGGCATCGGCCTGGGTGCGGGGTTGCTGATGTGTGTGATGCTGAACCAGGATGACATTCTAGATCAGACTCGAAAAGGACAGCTTGTGTGCCCTGCTGAATGAGCAGCCACTGAAAGTATCCTGAGAACAGATCACCAGTACCAGCCCCTGCTGGGCTTAGGGGAATGCCCGTGGCACTGTGTGTCTGTGTGACATCGAGACAGTTGGCACCAGAAATCTGGGAACAGATGAGGGTTTGGTCAAGGAACAAGTAGTTGAATGACTGTCCCGGGCAGTAGAGAGAGTGTCTAGAGGGGATTCAGGGCTGTGCTTTCGGCCCTCTCCTTTCTGGTTGTTTTAATCAATGGCTTGGCCAACGCCCCCAACAGCATGTGGACCAGATTTGTAGAGGACAGGAAGCTGGGGAGGAACAGCTAATGTGTTGGATAAGAGAGTTGGGAATCCAGGCAGACCCCAGCAGGCTGGGACCACGGGCCAATTCTGACACAATGAGACTGAACACAGACACGTGTTGGGCCGCACTTGGCTTCCACGGTTCAGACTACACAAACACGGGGCGGGAGGGGGAGGCTGAGCCGTGGCTGCACACGTGGGGAGGGGACTTTGGGTTTTGTTTGCTGCCAGCTGGTGAGTCACCTGGGACGCAGGGCTGCCAAAGGGCTGGTGGGCCCCCCGCCTGTGGCTCCAGAAGCCCTGAAGACCGCTCTGACTCCAGAAGACTGCCCTGACTCACTGGGAAATGGGGGGTGTCCTGTGGAGGGCAGCTGGGGTAGGTAGCAGGTGACAGAGGCACGTGCCTGGCTAGGGGGAGCGGCGGTGGGGCTGGGGGGCAGGTGCTGTGTGGTCTGGAGGAGAGCAGACCTGGGAATGCTAGGGATGATGGGAAAAGCCCTGGGGCTTTTGGCTCAGCACCAGGAATAACTTTCTGACAGAGCTATCCTGCCCGGGCGGGAACCAACTTAAGAAGTGGTGACCTCGTAGTCACTGGAGGTGTGCAAGCAACTCACTAAAGTCACACGGTAAGTGGGTTCAAGCTCTGGCCTGCTAGCATGACAGCATCCAGTCACAACCTCCTGGCACTGGGAGGACCCGAGGGACAGTGAGGAGCCCCAAGCTCTGCAGCCAAGTCCTTGGGTCTGGCCTCAGCTGACCCAGCCACAAAGGCTCTCCCAAGCTGGCCCTGGGATACAGCTGCAGGAAGTCCACCAGACAGGCTGTAGGAAGGAAGCTTTGGGGGTCTGCAAGCGAGAGGGGTCCCTTCAGCCCATCTGAGCATCATGGCTTACTCTTCCTTTCCCCTGAGCAGAAGGCAGGCTCAGCAGCCGGCAGCCATGCCCATTAGTGCCAGCTCCAAGTCATGCTTCCCAGACGGCTCTGCCAGAGCCCCACACTCAAGCCGACTCCTCCTGAGGCCTGAGGCATCATGCCCAGACTCCCACTCAGCTAAAATCTGGGCCGTCTGGTCTCACCATCCCTCCCAAGGGCAGAAATTTCTCCACCACTTCTGCTTGCATACCTCAGAGGACAGAAAACTCACTACCTTCTGAGTCAGCCCCCACTATGAGCTGGTGATGCAGCTCAAGCTGCTGATGAAGTCACAATGGTGACTTCATTGTGGAGTCACAGTGAACTCCACCTCTGGGGAAAAGCACTGGGCCACACTGGGCCCAGCCTGCGCTCTGGAGCCACACGGGCCAAACCTCTTTGCCTCCACCTTGATTTCCATGGGGGAAGGTGGGAGAGAGTGCAGGGCTCAGAGTGTGGGCGGCAGGCACTGCTACCCTGGCACGCCCTGCTGCCCTCTGAAAGTCCCTCTTTCCCAGGCCTGGGTGCCAACAGGGCGCTCCACCGGGACCTGTGCGAATGACAAGCCTGAACTGGATCAAAAGCAAAAGCTGGAGGAGCCAGAGCTGCAGCCCTCAGAGCTCACTTCTGACTCCCCGCCATTCTCGGCCATTCTCAGTCATTCTCATCCATTCTCAGCCATTCTCATCGATTCTTGGCCGTTCTCAGCCATTCTCCACCATTCTCGTCTATTCTCAGCCATTCTTGGTCATACTTGACTATTTTCAGTCTTTCTTGGCCATTCTCGACCATTCTTAGCCATTTGTGACCATTCTTGGTCATTCTCTGCCATTCTGGGCCTTTCTCAACCATTCTTGGCCATTCTCGTCCATTCGCATCCATTCTCGTCCATTCGTGTCCATTCTCAGTCATTCTCGGTCATCCTCGATCATTCTTGGCCATTCTCGGCCATTCCCCACCAGGAAGGCTGCATTCCCTAATATAGACAGGGCCAGGTCCAGTTCCCAACTCCAGTGAGGTGAACCCCTTCCCCCTTCCTTGCCCACCTGGCAAAGACCGTGAGGAGTCGGGCCGAGGTCTCCTGCTGACCAGCACTCACTCCTTTCACTGCCTGTAGTCCCTGCCATCAGTAATACTTCCTCGGCACACCTGTCAGGTGGGTTGTGACTGCCTCCAGGTCTCGGTTAGAAACCGGCTCCCTGGGGAAGAGCACAGGAACTCAGGTCTCCTGCCTCCCCTCCCTGCACCCGCGGGCCCCTGGCGTCTGCCCCGCACTGGGCTCAGGTGGGGCCGTCTTGCGGGCCTCTCCCCAGCGCAGCGGCTGTCCACAGAGGAGGGCGGCAGCACTTTTCAAAACCTCGCCCACCAGGCTCTGAGACGCGTGCTCACCCTGCCTGGTGCTGAACACTGGCTCTGGGCGCTGTGTGCTCAGGAGCGAATGAGGTGGGTCTGTGCTCCTCACGGAGCTCTGGCCAGCGGCGGGGGAGACCTGCACCCCAGCAACACCAACCCCAGGGGTGGGGGTAGCTGCGACTGAGCGGCCAGAGCAGGGCCAGCCCCCTGGGCATCGGGCTGGGCCTCCGAGAGGAGGGCACAGCTGGACGGAGCCTCGAAGGCCGAGTAGGAATTCTCCAGCTGGAATGGAGCAAGAGCATGGAAGTCCGTGGCACAGGATGAAGCCTGGGAGTTGTTCGGAGTCACCAGGCTGGAGGTCCGACCCCACCCGCAGCCCACAGTGGGTCACGTCTCCCCTCGAGATGAGTAAGGCAAGTCATCTGACTGGGCAGGAGGGCCAAAGGCAGGTCCCAGGCTCCCACCAGAAGGTTCGGTGGAGCTCGGCGAGCTGTGGCTGCCCCGTGACTTGGAGGGCAGCGTCCGAAGCGCAGGCTGTGTCGGGTTGGCTCTCTGGCCACCCGCTCCTCGGCCTCCTCTCACTCACAGCCTGTCCCGGGGAGCCGGGGCAGCTGCCCCCTGCGCACTGGCTCCCAAACCAGACTTTGACGGCTGCTTGGCCCAGGCCCATTTCCAATAAGTTAGGATGTGGGTGTCTGGGAATTTTCTGCCAAACTGGAGTTCCTCAGGAAGGGGGAGAAGGGAGTGTTGAGTTTCCTTGGCCAAACATGATTTCCTGAGTCTAAGAAAAGTCAGTTTAAAGTTCTTACAAGAAAAAGAAAGAAAAACAATGCATACACAATACAACACACACACACACACAAACACACAAACACACACACACGCAATACAGCTTCACAGACAAACTCACACCCACACTTGGATGTCTCTGCTGTGATGTGGAGCTCACAGAACACGCTGCCATGCAGCCCTAGTGAATCACAAACACATGGATTCAGTTTTCCTTGAACGACGCCTGGTTTAAGAAACTGAAGAATGAGGGGAGAGAAGCGTTTGGCAAAAAGCAAGTGGAGAATTGGAGGCTCTAGCTGGATCCAGATGCTGGTCTGAACTACCCCTGGTTCCCTGTGTCAAGTTTGTCTGGGGATGTGTAAAAACAAGGCTCAGTTGACCTCCCAAGGTTAGGTGCAAACTCTAGCCTCAGTGGAGTGGGGTCATACTGGGCCAAACACACAGACACACACATATAGAGTAGGTGCAAACTCTAGCCTCAGTAGAGTGAGGTCATACTGGGCCACACGCCCCCACCCCTCCACTCCCCGCCACATACACATGCAGCACCTACGCAGCACCTGCCGGGACCTGCTTTGGAAATTAGCAGACAGCATAGTGCCTATTTTATGGCTGAGGCTAAGAGGTGAACTTGAGGTGAGTCCAGAGTCCTGGGACAGAGCAGCTCCCCCAAGAGTTTAGCAACCTCTCAAGTGCCTTGTGACAGGAAAAGGGCTTTGCAACCTCTGTGCCTCCTGATGGGGACAGGAAAACAGGATCATCAAGGTGAGGGTGCAGTGCGGAAATTCTCATGAGGTCATGTTGTGGGCAAAGCAAAGCAAGCAGGCTCCAGATTTATTTCTGTGGAAGAACCTTTTTGGGTTACCCTATAAATTAAAAGCAAAACGGACTGGGGTAGTGACAAACGGCCTGCTGGGGGAGAATGGGAAAGGAAGGCTCCCAGGCCCTGAAGGCTTGACGTTTCTAAATAAAGGTGTAATTGACATGGTGTTAGTGAACGGTGGCGGCTCACGGAAGAGAGCTGAGAAGGACAAACTGGTGGCAGAGGGGCCCTGATGCAGGTCCTGTCCAGACGATGTGTTCCTACGCTAATGTAATGTGAGGCAGAATTTTCTAAATTTTGTCCAAGGCTTCTCTGTTCACGGGCGGACAGAGCAAGTCCCCTTGTAGGCAATTATATTTTGAAAAGATGTTTTGAGCAGCAAAAGTCGGGTGAGAAGGCAGCGTTGTCAGGGAAAGGGAGGCACTGTTGTGGCTTGGGATTTGCAGAGTTAAGGAAAACAGTGCCAGTTTACATCAGAGGATCAGGGCCTTCTGAGAGGAAAGAGACTAAGACCTGGACCCTGGCTCGCTGTGATTTGAAGTTAGCACCAGGGTACGCTAGAGTACCCCAGTCGACATTGCCTGGCATTCAAGGCCCCCAAAATGAACCCAGCAGGAGGGAAAAGGGAATTGGGGCTCGACTCTCAGGGAGTTGATCTCAGTACATGATTGACACCGCTTTAGGAACAATTATCAAGCACTCTGGAGTGACTAGGGGTCTGGAGGCCTCCCTGTGGCCTGAGCAGAGTTGTACACCTGCAAGGGGCAGTGCGCAAACTTCCACCAGACCACGTGGGACCTGTGTTCCACAGGGCCACCACGTGGAGGGAACAGAGCAGCAGGGCTGGTGGCAGGATCCCAGGTTCCAGCCCTGTTTACACCAGAAACTTCCACCGAATGAAATAAGCTGACAGTGGCCATGGGTGGAGGCCTCCAGAGGGAAACACTGAGCTTCCTGCTTGTACAGTCCCCTGTACAAGCCATATTCAGTGTATTCAGTTTCAAGTCAATAAAGCAAAAACCAAGTATAATTAATTTTGCCCTTGAAAATGTCTTAAGCTGCCCATAGAGTCCAGGAGGTATAGTTTTGCGTAAGTTCATTCAAGACAGTTTTCCTTCCAGCCTTGGAGTGGGCTGCTGTTTCTGTAAGCAAACACCAGCTGAGACCATCAGTCTACACTTGGAGGCTGTGATCTAAAACACCGAGCCCTCTGCAGGCCCTGGAAACTCCCTGGCTTCAGGCAGGTGCTCATTGTTCGGGAGGTACCTGGGCACTGAGGCCAGTGAGGCCAGTGAGGCAATTTAGGCCCTCTTCTCTCTGCCCTCACCTGGGGCAGCGCCCTCGGAAGGGGGAGTCTCCTAATTTAAATGATTTTCTCCCTTTTTCAGAGCACATGTAATTGAATTCACAAATGCACATATGATGGGACTCCACTATAAGGCGGGGCGGCGGGAGGAGGCTAAAATAAACTGAAAATGGCAAACCTGGAGTTACACTGGTTATACAATTAAATAACTAACTGGACCCCCAGCAAGCAGATTTAACCGGTGTGTTCCCTGCCTAGTGAGCCCACAGAGATGCTCTGGCCAGAGCCTGCCTATGACTGTCCTTCCTGGCAAGTGTCCTGATCTCTGGGAATGAATACGTTGGTATGTGGCATATGTGGTCACTCCTTGCTTGCGTTGGAGGACAGGCCCAGCCAGCTCTGGGGCCCAGACAGTTGGGCTTCTGATCCCATCAGCCAAGGACCACACCCTGCACCTGGTGAATTCACCAGTAAGAATAAGAACAAACCTTATCTAGAAGAAATAACGGTGGCAGAATTAGCAATGTGAAGTGGCAGGATGATGTCTTCTCTGTTATCCAGAATGTTTGTAATTTGCTTATCTAATTTTTTTTTTTCTAAGACAAAGTCTTGCTCTGTTGCTCAGACTGGAGTGCAATGGCATGAACATGGCACACTGCAGCCTCAACCTTCTGGGCTCAAGTGATCCTCCCACCTTAGCCTTCCAAGTAGCTGGGACTACAGGTAGTCCACCACCGTGTCTGGCTAATTTTACGTTTGTTTGTTTGTAGAGATGGAGTCTCACTATGTTGCCAGGGCTTTATCTAATGTTTGAAACACAGAAACATCTTTAAAGTTCAGCTCCTAACTGTCCTCCAGGGCCCATTTGAATGCTGGTGGTGAGGCTTTCCCTGCCCTCTGCCGCTGCTGATTGATTGAAAACGTATTGATCAGGTACCCGCAGTAGTAGGCTCGGTACTGGGCAATGTGACATCAGATGAAAGGAGGAGAGTTCTATTCTTCAGAACTGTTTTTACAGTAAGGGAGCAGTCCTTGTTCAGAAGAAATTGCTCGATGCGCTTCTTGGACAGAAACTGAGCAGCGGCCCCACCCAACCCAAGCTGGTGCCAGGGAGAAAGGTGAGTGGAAGTGACTTCCAAAAGACCTCCAGCTGCTCTGAGGGCAGAGGAAGAGAGAAGGAAGGTGCAGGGAGAGAGGAGGTGGACACGCCCTCAGGTGACCCTGGCCACCCGAGCCCTGGTTTATCCTCCTCCCTCAGGGTGGCAGTGCCTGTGACTTCTACAAGAACATGACAGGGTTGTGGGAGTCTCCCTGCGATTATGTGGTAGAAGACTTTGACTCAGAAGACTGGCGAGAGCAGGGCCTCCTCTGGCCTTGATGGCCTACAGTGCTACACTGTGAGCCATCTGTGGAGATGGCCAGCCGGACTAGGAGCTGCAGGCAGCCTCTAGGACCTCAGTGGCTCCACTGCACAGCTGTCAATGCTGGGCCCCCAGGCAGCAGCCACAGGAATCACTTCTGTCCAGATCCGAGGGAACATGCAGGGAGATTCTCCCCGGTTGGGCCTCCGGATGAGAACAGAGCCCAGCGGACACCTCTATTGCAGCCTGAGACGCTGATCAGAGGGCTCAGCCAAGTCCACCCAGACTGCTGGCCCAGGGACTGAGGCAACCATTGGTGTTTATATCACTAAGTTTGTGATAATTGGTTACACAGCAATGGATAACGAATACACACAGACCCACACACACACACAGAGCCAGGAGCTAGCTGAAGGCACTACTTGAAGCAAGGAATGCCGGTGAGAATGGGAAGTGACGTGAAGGCTGCTTGGCTGTAGGAGTGAAGGGCAGAAAAAAGCATGAGGCAGTAAGACTAGGAATTCGGCTGGGCGTGGTGGCTCACGCCTGTAATTTCAGCACTTTGAGAGGCCAAGGCAGGAGGATTCCTTCAGCCTGGTATTCAAGATAAGCCTTGGCAACATAGTGAGATCCCCATTTCTACCAAAAACTTTAAAAATTAGCTGGTCATGGTGGTGTGTGCTTGTAGTCCCAGCTACTCAGGAGGCTGAGTTGGGAGGATTGCTTGAGCCCAGGAGTTCAAAGTTACAGTGAGCTGTGATCATGCCACTGCATTTCAGCCTGAGGGACAGAGAGAGACCCTGTCTCAATTTAAAAAAAGAAGAAGCAGAATCGGAATTCATGAAAGATAAGGAGGCTTTGACTGTCACGGCACAAGGAAGGGCTCTGGGCACCAAGTGAGTGCATCCTGGAGAGGCGGGCCCAGGCCCCTGTGGAGGCCCTATGGACATGCAGGTGTGCACGACTCAGGTGGAGCGGGGTGTGCTGCACAGTCGGCATGGGTGTTGAGGGAGCACCGAGTGCCTCAGTCAAGGGAGGCTTTCCAGGGCAGGGGACAGGTGAGCTGCAGGTACTAATTAGAACCACGAAGATGGAAGAGGCCATCCAAGGGGCTGGCTGCTGAGAGCAGGGACAGGGGTGGCCACAGGCTGGGGGAGCATTCATGGCACTGAGGAGCCTGGCGATGCTTTAATAAATTAGAAAAACATGGGACATCTGCTGGGCATGGTGGCTCACGCATGTAAACTTAGCACTTTGGGAGGCCAGGGTGGGTAGATGACCTGAGGTCTGGAGTTCGAGACCAGCCTGGTCAACATGGCAAAACCCCATCTCTACTAAGAATACAAAAATTAGCCAGGCATGGTGGTAGGTGTCTGTAATCCCAGCTACTTGGGAAGCTGAGGCAAGAGAATTGCTTGAACCCAGGAGGTGGAGGTTGCAGTGAGCTCAGATCGTGCCCCTGCACTCCAGACTAGGCTACGGACTCTGTCTCAAAAACAAAACAAAACAAAAAACCAACAAAAACATGGGACCTCCGTAGTGTACCAGGAGCCGTGCTGGGTCTTCAAGCACATTCTCTTATTTACTTTTCATAATAACCCCACGAGGGAGGTATTCTTCCCACTTTATAGATAAGGACACAGAGGCTCAGATGCTAAAAGGCTTGTTTATGTTTGCCCGTCTAGATAGTGACTCCAGAGCCCTGTTCCTGCCCGGTACTCTTTGCACATCTCAGCCGCCCCCGCCTGTGCTGTCTGCTCCCCCGCCACATTGTGACAGATGAAGCCACCCCTGGTCAAGCGTGGGCTGCACTCAGCTGGACTGAGGCGCACCTGTCTGAGGAGGGACTTGGGCCAGGGGCTGGGTTGGAAAAGTTCTGGAAAAAAGAGAGCCCACAGCTGGAAGATGCCAGGTTGTGGGAAGAGTGAACTCAGCTCCACCCCCATTGGCCCCGCTGCCCTCCCACTGGGCCTCCTTTCTCCGGAGCAAGGTGTGACTGTCTCTCTCCCAGCAGGTGGCCCTCCATGGCAGCCCAGGGGCCTTTCAGCCCTCACGTCCACCCTTGCAGCCACCCACACTTCTTCAAACCCACCACTCTCTCTGCTCCTTGTTTAGATCTCCAGCCTCTGAATGAAGCTGTGACACTGGGCACGGGGCAGAGGTCAGTGTGAAAGACAAGGGGGCCAGTGACCCGATTCCCTCCCGGTATCTCAGACAAAAACCAAGATGCCCAGGACCCGGGCCACGGAGGAGCCATGTCTCCGGCCCTACCCTTCCGCAGGGGCACTTCTTGTTCAGTGAGATGAACGGCTCTTCCACATAGGCATGCGAGTTCGTTTGCTCACATAGATGTCACTATTGGACTAAACGATGTCTGTCCCCCACTGTGTGGCGTGCCAGCTGTGACCCCAAGTTCGCTGTGCTAAGGACACTCAGCTCATACACAGCGTCAGGGTTGGAGACAGGTCACCATCCATTTTACCCACAAATGGGGAGGCGGAGGGACTCCCCACACAGAACCTTGAGCTACGTCTTGAATTCAGAGTGAGACTTTAATTAAAAGAGGGTGTGCATGGCAGGGGCTGGGCAGGAGCAGGAGTGTGAGGACAGAACTCAGTGGCAAGCTGTGGGACTAATGGGTCTCCAGCCTGGTTCCAGGGCTTGGCGTGGGAAAAAAGTGGCCATTTGTCCTGGAGAGTAGGTGGCAAGAGATGTCATGGGAGCCAGGCTTCAAGGCTCAGACCTGTAGGTGGTTGGAACTGGAAACAGGTGAGCCCAAATGTAACCTCCCCCCACCTTTCACTCGACTGCCCTGTAGCCAGGACGCACTGCAGAAAACCCTTGCCTTCCTGGGTCACAGCGTGGAGCCCCCGGAGATGGGAGTGCCACAGCCTCCTGCTGGGCCCCTGCGCTGTGGAGCCAGAAGGTCTGATTGTGGAGCCAGGACAATCAGGCGGTTTAAAATCCTCAGAACACTTTCCAGCTCTGAAAGCAAACCCCTGCTTGGACCCCTTGGGCTTCTGGTTCAGTCAGCCCAGGGTCAGGCCTGACGTCGGAATTTTTCTGAGCAGCTCTGGTGATTTTGCTCTGCTCTGAGTAACAACCTCGCACCAGAGTGGCTGTTCCTCGAGGGCAGGGATGCCCAGCCCCGGGCTGGCCAGGAGCAAGAGCTCGGGGGACAGCATGGATGGACAGATGCTCGGATAATAGGCCAGTTTGAGGCCGAAGGAGGGAGGGTTCAGGAACCAGGGCTTTAGGGCTCAGAAATGCGTCATTTTCCCCCATGAAGGTTTAATTCTCCCTTTGTAGGAAAATGTTAAAGCACTTCCATTTCTCAGGGACACGGTTGCTCTGCGCCAGTCCAAACTCTATAATAAACATATGAAATGTGCGAACACGTCCTGGCTTTTCTCAAGTTCATACCACAAGCCATTTCCAGCTAAGAGAACCCTGGGTCTGGTGGAGGGAGACCAGGCGTTTGAGAGCCAGAAGGTGGAGAGCCGGGCGGGCCCTCGTTGCTGGGTAAAGAGGCCCAGTGTTGGGGGCCTCACCCCAGATCACGTGATTGCTCATGGTGGAGGCGGGTCGAGGACCCAGGCCTCTGACTTCGGAACAGGATTTTTTTGTTTTATTTTGAGTGACTTGTCCAAGGCCACACAGCTAATTCATAGCAAGGCCAGGCTGTTTGACTCCAGGGTCCACACAGTGGCCTCTGAGGAGCCTCTGTTCCGAGAGAGGGACAGTGCCAGGGCAGTGAGGACAGTGAGCAGGAAAGGGCGGACAGAGCCGCCTGCCCAGGGTCCTGGTTTCCCCCACCAGTGCACTCACGCAGCTCTGCAGTGACTGTCTGTTCTCTCAGTCGCCCAGCAGTCAGTGAACACCTCAAGGGCAGAGACAGTCTCTCCATCATCTCTGTGTCTGCTGCACCCAGCACAGGGCCAAGTGTCCAGAAAGCACAATGCATGATTGCTGGATTCATTCATTAATTCACTTGACCAGTATTCATGAGCACCTACTACGTGCTGGTCGCTTGGCTAGGTGCTGACAACCCAGAGTTGAATCTAGACAGAAGAGCGTCATCAACAAAGCTTACAGCGCAGTGGAAGGTAAAGAAGAAAGTGACAAGTGAATGCACGTGGAATGACAACACGTGATACGTGCTGTGGCACAGAAGGGAACAGGGCACAGTGAGGGAGAGCCAGGGTGGCGTGAAGGGGCCAGGGGGAGGCCTTCCTAAGAAGAGGATGTGCAAGTCGAGATGGAAGGGAAGAGGTGGAAGAAGAGACCTAAGTTGTTGGGGAAGTGTGTTCCAGCAGAAGGAACAGCACGTGTGGAGGCCCTGAGGTAGAGAGGGCTTGGTCGGCTCAGGGAACCCGAGGCTGGTGGGATGGGAGGGTGCAACATGGGATGAGGTGGGTGAGCAGGGCAGATCACGCAGGGCCTCCTAGACCAGGCTGACGGGCTGCAGGCTGATCCTCCACGTCATGGAAGCCGTTGAAGGTCAATGAGGGGCAGGGCCCTATCCACTTTTCTCGAGATCCTTCTGGCCACTGGGTGGAATGGATGCCGGTGGGGTAGGGAGAAAAGAAGTGAGGTGAGGAGACCACGTGAGGTTGCCGTGGAATCCAGACGTGAGTAAAGATTTCCTGGGCCTGTAGGGCGGGGAGGAAGCTACCTTCAACAGGAGGCAGAATCTGCTGGCCTTGCAGATGAGGCTGTGGGGTTGAGAGAAAGGGAATAGCCAACAACAGGCCTGATGGAAGACCTGGGTGATGGAGATGCCATTTGCGGACACGAAGAAAACAGGAAAAGGAGGCAATTTGCTGGGTAAAACTTCAAGTTGGTAACTTGAGCCGGGCGCAGTGGCTCATGCTTGTAATCCCAGCACTTTGGGAGGCCAAGGCGGGTAGATCTCTTGAGCTCAGGAGTTGGAGACTAGCCTGGGCAACACAATGAGACCCCGCCTCTCACAAAAAATGACCAGGTGTGGTGGTGCCCCTGTGGTCCCAGCTACTTGGGGGACTGAGGTGGGAGGATCACTTGAACTTGGGAAGTCGAGGCTGCAGTGAGCTGAGATTGTGCCTATGCACTCCAGCCCGGGCGACAGAGCAAGACCCCGTCTCAAACAAAACAAAACAAAACTTGAAATGTTTGCGAAGCATCCAAGGGGAGATGTCAAATGGGCCATTGGTTAATGAAGTGTGTGGCTTAGAGGAGAGGTCTGGGAAGATTTCCATCTGGGAGCGCTGGGCTCGTAGGTGGTCTACTAAAACTATGAGATTAGATGAGAAAAGGCTGGAGAAACTGCATCATCTGGAGGTTGAGTAGAAGGAGAAAGACCAGGATGGGGCGGTGGGGGGAGGTGGGGCCGAGAGCAGGCAAAACGTCAGAAGAGTGTGAGTCCACAGGGAAGGGGGTTTCACGAGGGCGAGAGGCTGTGTTAAAGAACTGGACATGTCACACAGATTCAACAACGTAGAGGACTGCTGACCCTGACAGAGTCACCCGTTCAGTGAATGACTCAAAAGATGCAGAAAGAGGAGACAGTAGCTATAGTGAGTTGAGCAGTCAGGGAACGCTTCCTGAGGGAGGTAGCATTCCAGCAGAGCCTTGAAGGCTGAGCCCGGAGAGATTTAGATGCTGCTTGCAAGAGCCTCTGTGCAGAAAACGCCAAGTGCCCTTTGCCTGGGGATTATCTCTACTTCGAAAAGGGGAGGGGGCTGAGGAGCTGGCTCACTGCTCAGCGGCAGGGAGGCAGGGAGGCAGAGCCCATGCAGAGGCTCGTCCAGTTTCCTCTCTGCAGGGAGTCCTGGAAGATCAAGATTTCTCATGGCCTCAGAGCACAAGGCTCTTAGACACCACCTCGAGCTGCCACTCACTATACATCTGGAAAATTTGAGACCTGGACAGGGATAGGGTTGCTCAAGGTCACCTAGCACATCCGTGAAAGGGACCAAGTGGTCTCCCAGGAGTTCCACGGCCCCCACGCTACTGGGTGAGGCCTGAATTCTTCAGCCTGGTGTTCAAGGTCTTTCATGATTGGGCAAGAGCTCACCCTCCAAATTCATCTCCTGTCATCCCTCCCTTGTCCCCAAGACCCAACCTTCTGAGTGCTCAGCATACACAAGTATATAGTCTTCATGACAACCGTTCGAAGTAGGTGTTGTTATCCCCATTTTACAGATGAGGAGACTGAGGCTTAGGGAAGTGAGATAATGTGTCCAAGGTTACACAGCCAGTACAGTACACAGCCGAGTCAGGATATGATCACTGGAGTGTCATCAGGGTTAATTCTCTTTTCTCAGGCCTTGCTGCGTCACCATGAACCCCTCCTCTGAGAAGCCATCTCTGAGCTTTCTGGCCTTCGGCTATCTTGGAGTCAGGTCATGTCCTATCACTCCAGATCACCTGTTTTGTCCACTAAAAATTCTACTGGATGGGACCAACAACTGAATGACTCAGAAGCCAGCATCCCACGGCACTGCCCATAATGGCCCCACAGTCACACTCCTCCCGGGACCTGTGGTTGCTGTCCAGCCACCCGCAGCAGGAGCAGAAGCCATCCTATCCCCTCCTCATTCCGGACCACCTGGCCAAAGCTCCCACTCTCACCTGGAGATCACCAGCGGCAGGATCATCATCTTCAGCATCCTCATCAGGAGCTCTCCAGGGAACTGGAAGTAACTAATTTCCTGGAAACACAGTAAGAACTGGGGTTATAGCAGAGACACAGACTGTGCAGCGGCTCCATTCTTTACAGCCTATGAGACACTATCCCGTCTGACTCCCCTGTCTAGCACGTGGCAGCAGAGTCCATGGAGAAAGAACCAGCTTTGGAGCCACAGACCTGGGTTCCAATCCTAGTAAACACTCCCCTCCACCAATCCCCCACAAGCTGTGTGGCCTTAAGCATCTTCTGTGAACTCTCTGAGTTTTGCATTTTTCTCATCTGTAACATGAGGGTAATAAGTACAGTAGTCCCCACTTATTCTCAGGGGGACATGTTCTGAGACTGCCAGTGGGTACCTGAAACCACAGAGACTCAGCCCTGTGGACGTTATGTTTTTCCTATATGTACTTACCTATGATAAAACTTAATTCATAAATTAGACATGGAGATTGACAGTAACAATCAAAAGGAGCAATTAGAATAACATACTGCAGTAAACGTTATGTTAATGTGGTTTCTCTTCAAATATCTTACAGTACTGTTCTCACCCATTTTCAGACCATGGGTAACTGAAATCACGGAAAACGAAACTGCGGATAAGGGGGGACCGCTCTGCCTCACAGGGTCATTGCGGGGCTTAAACTGGAGAATGCACGCAAGCACTTAGCACAGAGCCCAGATGACAGGAAATGTTCAGTAATCCTGCAAATAACAGCTCTCCTCCCATCTGTACCACGCATCTGCCTAGCCATGGAATAAAATCTCTCTCATGTAGCAGATGGCGAGGACAGAGCCGAGTACTGTTCACGCGTTCATTCAACCCACACCGTGCCGGGCGTCACAGTGGGTACCCCAACATGAACTAGGCAGGGCTCCTGCCCCGAGAAGTTCCCAGCCTAGCTAGTGAGGAGACCCAGTTCTAAGCAGACCATGGCCTTCTTGCAGCTCAGTTTCTCTATCTGTTTTGGGTCCATTCTCTAGCGCTTCTCCCCTAAAATGGAGAGAGGGAGGATTGGACTGGATGGGTGCGACAGCACACAGTAGAAAGAGCCTCCTTAGGCAGAGTTCTTACGCCTGACCCCTTCCTAGGCCAGTGGCTCCAGCCTGTCCACGGATCTTTGACTAAGGCACCAACGCCTTGTCCAGTAAGCTGTCTCCCATGACCAGGATCTGACAACTGAAGGAGGAGGACTGCTAAGCCCAGACTTTCAGATAACAACATGTAACTCATTTTTATACTAAAAACATGTGCTGTTTATCTGAAACTCCAGTTTATCTGGGTGTGCTGTTTTTAAAATTTTTTAACTTAATTCAGTTTTGCTACTTCTGGCAACCCTGGCGTGGGGCCCGCTTTCCTGATTGAGAGGGTGAGGTTGTGGGTGAGGCAGGCGAATGGACTTTCAAACATCATCCAAGTTAAATTTTTGTACTTGCAACTTTTTTTTAAACCAAAGCCAAACATACTTGGTTAATGATCTGAGGCTTTTGGCCCCGCCCATTCATGTGACAGATGAGGAAGCTGAACCGCAAGAGGGAGGCCACAGACCCACCCAATGTTAACCACAGCCCAGGACCAGGAATCTGGCCTCCTAGTGCTGTTCTGCTACCACTTCCAATGCACCAGAAAATCTGCTTTTTTAAAAAATATGCCCACCATGACTAGTTATTTTTAATTAACTTTAGTCCATGTATATATTCTTTTTGTTTTGTTTTGTTTTTTGAGACAGGGTCTCATTCTGTCACCCAGGTAGGAGTGCAGTGGCATGATCTCAGCTCACTGCAACCTCCACCTCCTGGGCTGAAGCAATCTTCACACCTCAGCCTCTTAAGTACCTGGAACCACAGATATGTGCCACCAAGCCCAGCTAATTTTTTGTATTTTTTGTAGAGATAGGGTCTCACTATGTTGCCCAGACTGGTCTTGAACTCCCGGACTCAGGCAATCCTCCCAGCTCAGCCTCCCAAAGTGCTAGGATTACAGGCGCAAGCCACTGTGCCCGGCCCCCACAAATATATATTATTTAAGTTAAAAGTGCTCTAACAGCCAGGCTCGGTGGCTCATGCCTGTAATCCCAGCACTTTGGGAGACCAAGGTAGGGGGTTCACTTGAGGTTAAGAGTTCGAGACCAGCCCAGCCAACATGGCAAAACCCTGTCTCTACCAAAAATACGAAAATTAGCTGGCTGTGGTGGGTGTGGTAGTGCATGCCTGTAGTCCCAGCCACTCAGAAAGCTGAGGCACAAGATTTGCTTGAACCCAGGAGGCGGGGGTTGCAGTGAGTCGAGACTGCACCACCGCACTCCAGCCCGGGTGACAGAGGGAAAATCTGTCTCAAAAAAAAAAAAAAAAAAAAAAAAAGGTGCTCTACTGATAAAAAGGCAACTCTTTCCTCACCTCTCTCTATCCCTGTCTTTCAGCTTCCTGGTAGTGAACATGCTCAACTCTTGTAGCTGTTTCCCATAGTATCATTATTTCTAAATAATACGGTCATAATGCTATTTCTTGCTTCATCATTTTGACATCTATGAACTGCCCTACTATGATTGGTAAGGACTTAGTTCCCACTCCTTTTCTCTCCAACCCATTTCACCATTATATTTATATCAATTTTTAGGTAAATCAGTAGTCAAAATTCACAATGTTTTGATTGTCAAATAGTGTTTACCATTGAGCCAAGTAATGTACTACAACCATGCCTCCTTGCTTGTAGCCTAACGTTAATTGACTGACTTTTATGTCTTGATTTCTGGGAATCACCCATTAATTTCTTCCAAACATTTTAACATGTCTACTAAACTACGTAACAATAGTATTTTCTGCTCTCTCAGGCACGTCGGTTCTTTCTTTTATCCTGCCTGGGACCCTGGTCTGTGAGCTCTCCACCTTCCTGCCCCAGTTCGGACCGGCTACTCTCTAGGCCCAGTGCTTGTCATGGTTCTCTTCTTGACTGTCATTCTGGGACTTATTCTTTAGATGGTCCCCTGTTTCTGGGATCCCTTGTCTTCTTGGTTTACTTCCTTGTTTGGCTGAAACATCTTCTTTGGTAGATTTCTGAGTAACAGTGCATAGGAGAGAAATTTTTCTGAGTCCTTACATGAGTAAAAATGCCCTTATTCTACCTTTACCTCTGATAATACCCTGGCCATGTGTGAGATTCTTAGTTGGAAATAATTTCCCCTCAGGTTTGGAAGGCGTTTCTCCTTTGTCTTCTAGCTTCCAGGGTGGCTTAAGGTGTTCAAAACCATTCTGGTTTCCTGTTCCGTAGATGAGGTCAGTTTTATTCCACCAGAACCATCCAAGGATCATCTGTTTATCTCCACTTTTCGGTAATTTCATGGTGATGTGCCATAGTATGGGGTTTTCTTTCTTTTATAAACAAAATTGACAGCGCTATGCTTACGTTTCACTTCTGAGAAACTGCTTAGATTCTCTGCAAACTACTTCTCAATTTTTCTTCTGTGAGCTCTCTCTAAAAGTGTCACTATATAGCTGGACGTTGAACATTCTAATTTTTTTATATTTTCTTTTTCTATTTTCATTTCTTTTTGTTTTAGTTTCTGGGAGATTTCTACAACTTTATCCTGGTTATTGACGTTATTATTTACTATTATTTTTCGGAGATGGGGTCTCACCATGTTACTCAGGCTGGTCTTGAACTCCTGGGCTCAGGCAATCCACCCACCTTGGCCTCCCAAAGTGCTAGGATTACAGGTGTGAGCCACCAGGCCTAGCCAGAAAATTTCTATTACTATATAATATTTGTACATATTTATGGGGTACAGTGGTATATTGTTACATACACTGTGTAATGTTCAAATCAGGGTATTTAGGGTCTCCAACACTTCGAATACTTGTCTTTCCTATGTGTTGGGCAGCTACTCATATTTTTATCTTAGTTCTATTTTTAATTTCCCCAGATTATTTCTTGTTCTCTTTTTGGCATCCCCTCTGTTATACGGTAACTATGTCTTCGCTCACAGCTCCGGAAAGCTTCAGCGGAGATTTACAGAGTTTCCTTCTCCCCACGTTGTCTCTGTTTCACTAGAGACCCCCTTTCCTCTTTATTTCTCTCATTAGAGACCCCTTTTCTCTTTGTTTACTCTTTCACGTTAGCAGCTTCCTCACACTTCTGGTGGCGTGGCTTTCTGCTT
The DNA here is from genome assembly GCF_048565385.1 of Saimiri boliviensis. NCBI lineage: Eukaryota > Metazoa > Chordata > Mammalia > Primates > Cebidae > Saimiri > Saimiri boliviensis. Next base: position 51,637,228 of record NC_133459.1, read on the forward strand.
GTGCACGTCTGAAGCGCTAAACGTCTGCGTGTAGGAGTAGGGCTTGTCAAGTGACTGACGGCCCTCATGCAGGGGGACAGGTGCTGATCTGGCTTTTTCACTGGGACTGGGTGGGATGGTAGACGAGTCTCCTTTACAGCAGAATTTAGAGATTTTTTTTTTCTGAGGTGTCAGTGAGAGAAGCCTCTTCCTGCCTTTGGTTGGGGAATGAGACGGTGCCTAAGCTCAGCTGACAGCGATCAGAAGCCGTGCTGGGGACCCCACTCAGACACAGATGTCTGCTAATTAGTTTGAATAAGGTGCCTCAGCACAGCCCTCTCCCCAGCACACACAAGGGTGGCCCAATGCCCCCAAGTCCAGCTTCTCTGGTTCCTTGGGTCAGGAAGAGGGTAGAGATGGGAGGATGAGTTAGACTAGGGGTCTAACCCTTCTGGTTACAAAATTCCAAACCCTGCCCGGGCTTTCAACCCCCACCCCACCCTCTTAGTGCTGAGCTTAGGCACCATCTCATTCCCCAGCCAAAGGCAGGAAGAGGCTTCTCTCACTGAAGCCTCAGAGAAAAGATCTCTAAATTCTGCTATAAAGGAGACTCCTCTACCATCCCACCCAGCCCCAGTGAAAAAGCCAGATCAGCACCTGACCCCCTGCGTGAGGGCCGTCAGTCAGTCAGCATCTTGCTCTTTTATGTTCTGGAGTTTACAAGATAAACTGACTTGCTATCGACTTCTACAGACTAAGATTCCAGCTTTCTGTGCTCCACCCATCTCCATATTGTCTAATTTGTTGTAGCCTCTCGATTTCTTTTCTCAACTGTCTCCTTTTATATTCTCCTTATTCTTGGTGGTTTTTTCTTTAAAAATCCCATTACTAACATGTTAGTGGAGTTCTAGGGAGGAGGAAAAAAAATGGATACAACTGTGATTCGCCATGATTTAACTGGAAGCCTCAAAGTGCTCAGGAGTTTTAAGTGAGATACTCATATCCCAAGATAAAATCCTGTAATTTTGTAAGTTCTTTTCACAAATAGAACATTCTACCATTTTCCAAATTGTTTATAATTTTTGCCTGTTGCATACGCTTACGAAACAAGAAGCGTTTAGTTTCTGAGTCACAGGCAAAGAGATCAAACAGAGAAATCCCGGATTTTGAAGTAAGATGCCTAGAAAGCCAATTCCTGCCAAATAATTGTTCTAAGACTCTACATCCTTCCTTCAGTTTATCTGGCAGGTTAATCCAGACCAGAATACATTTGCATTTCCAAACAGATGGGAAAGGCAGCTTTGGCAAAGGAGGCCCCAGATGAGTTTGGCTTTTCACAATAGGCATTCCAATTTGTTTTCACAAAATAATCTTCCTGCAGGAGATATATTTTTGTTGCTGAGGAAAATTAAAGAGAACAGATTGTAGATTGTTTGTTCCATTGCCAGTTTAATGCAGCAAATATTTGAGTGTTCTCTCTGGGCCTGACACAGGGCTAGGCTCACATTTTGGTTAGAAAAACACCAAAAAACCCATGTGTTGTTTAACAGGGTGCACCCTGGTGGGAGAAAGACACACCAGGCAGCTGGCAGTGCAGTTACAGTTACTTTTCATCAGCTATGGGAGATGAGATGGCTCCTGATGTAGGTAGGACTTGAACAGGTAGATAAGGGAGGGAGGGAGAAGTAACATGTAGTAAGCACCTACTGTACGCTGGGCACTGACGAATCCTTGGTTTATTCCTTATAACAATTCCAGTAGACATATACTGCCCCACATCCCATTTTACAGATAAGGAAACTGAGGCCCAGAGAGGGGAGAGGATTTTGCCCAGCCATTTGCTAGCAGAATGAAAGTTCAGGGTTCCTCTGCCTCCGGAGTCCATGCTTCTTCCTAAATACCTGCTCAAGGGTCACTTCGTAAATACCTGCTTAACAGGGTCACTCTAGTCATGGCTCAGCTCTCCAGCAGTGGGTGTTTTCCTTTTAATGGGAGACTAAGTCTAATGGCTGACCCCAGCTGCAGAGAAAGCATTAGACATCAGTGAGCTGTGGGAAGAGGACTTTTTGGGAATAGCATATCTTCCAGGAGCCCATTGACAAAGCCTTTCTCCTCGGCCACACTTTACACAGGCTCCTCTGAGCGCTCTTTTCCACTAGGCTTCGTCCCTGGGGCTTGTCTTCAGCCTGCATCGTCTCTAGCTGTAGCAAAAGTCCTGCCAAGTCAGTGTAGTGAGGATCCCTCACCCCTCAGCATCCCGATACCGGATCGGATTCCTCATCCCAGATCAATGTCTGATCGCTCTGGCCTGCCTTCAGCAGGAATCCCCCTCCCCTGATGTCTCCTCTAGTCATTTTCTGGCCCCGACCCCCTCCCTCTGCTCGCTGGCTATAAATCTCCAGCTGTCTTCTTCTTAGTTGTATTTGTGATTGAGCCCCATCTCTCTCCCCAGGAGGTCTTGACACCTACCCCCCACCACATTAGTCCTCGATAGAGCCTTGCTTACCAGTTGAACAATGATTTCTTTCTTGAACACCAAGGGAGTGGCCCTCCCGCTCCTGTAGGAGATGGGGGCTGACAGGGAAAGGGGCTCTTTCCCAGGCAAGGCAGCTTCCCCCTGGCAGTTACACAGGCTGGAAACCCAGGCCCTGGCTCGCCTGCCTGTCCCCCAGCCCATATCCAATCGGCCCCCACATCCTGAAGCTTCCTGTTTTGAAAACAGTTCTCATATCTGTCTCTTTCATCCGCACTGCCACGTTGTCCCCAAGCTGCCCCTTACTCAGCCCCCTGCCTGCCCCAATCCCACTCCTCTCCACTCAGCAGCTGAGGGGTCTCCCAAGCTCAGACTGGCCTGTCACTCTTCTGCCCAAAAGCGTCTCATGGTTGCCACAAGCCCATGCGTGGTGACGGAACCTACGGGCCTCCTGGCCCCTGTGCTCTGGCCCCCGCACCTGGTGCCTGCTGTCACCTCTGCCTAGAGCACCCTTCCTGGATCTCTTGTCGTTTGAGTAGCCTTTAGAAGGTGTTCTATGGTGCCTGTTTGAACTCATACAAGACCCCCTCTTTCCCCAGAGTAGCTCTCGCCCCTGTGTTTGTCATCACGAGGCACCCTCGCCTCTCCTCACCTGGTGGTGCTGGGTTTGTAATCATTCCCAGCCACGTGACTGGTTCCTCCCTCGAGTCTTGCAAGGTGTTTATCACACCCATGTTACAGATGAGAAAACCGGGACCCAGAGGGGCAGAGGGACTCATCATGGCACCAGGGAGCTGGGAGAATGAGACCCTCTATCCCTCAGGCCCACACATCCCTCCCGGACAGGGACCCCGAGATGCTGCAGGTGGCTGACCTGTTGTGAGAGGCGCCGAGTCCTCAGGAAGAAGCCGAGGAGGCAGCCCACGATGACAGACAGCACAGACAGGATGAGTAGTCCGTTCTGCTTGCACACGTCCCTCCCTCGCGCCAGGATGGCACGTGGCACCATGGCGAGCTTGGCCTGTTGGCAAGGGGCACAGCACCATTCCATGTACGGAAGGCTGACTGGGGGCACAGGGTCTGGGCTGAGGGCTCTAGCCCCTCAGCAGGCAGGTGGTCGGAGGTGCTAAGCACCAGTCGCTAGCCCCACAGCCATGCCTGTGTGGCCGCCCTGCAGGGAAGCCACAATCCTATTACCAGCTGCATCATTAGGAGCTGGGAGAAGATTAGGGCCTGGGAAATTAGAGCAGACCACGTGATCTGGGAGTTCAGACCTCAAAGCCAAGTGCTCCTTTTAAACAGTTGAGTGGACCAGGTACTGGGAGGAACAAGAGGAACATTTGCTTGGTTGGTTTGATCTTTACTCCTGCTTCCTTCCAGAAAGAACTGAAAATAAGACACAGTAAGATACCAGTTATCCTCAACATTAATTAAGCACTTACTGTGCCCCAGGTGCCATTCTAGAAGAATGTTACATGTTCTGGCATATTTAATCCTAACACCAATCCCAAGAAATAAGTACTATTCATATGGCCATTTGCCAGATAAAGAAACTGAGGTGGGTAAGTGCATGTGCTGTGGGCCAGGCCTGGGCTGGTTGCCTTACCTACACTAATCACAGGGAATCGTCCCAAAGATCCCAGGGTTCCTACCTTCATTTTTCAGAAAGGGAGACTGAGACCCCAGGATCCAGTCCCTTGGCCATGGTCACAGATGTCAGAAGTCAGGCCTCAGCCAGCCTGGTTTCCACCACATGAACAGGCAGATAGGTTCGAGGGTGCTTGGCAGTATTGTGGGGAAGGTAGATTCGAGTCCAGGTGACCTGAGTTCACAGCGGGGCTGGGCCACTCACAGGGAAATAGGATGCATATGCCTCAGGGCTGTTTCAAGCCTAATGCTGGGCACCCCACAGGCTCTCTGGGCCTATTATTTTTAAAGATAACAGACGCCAAGACACATGCATTCAGGTCCTAGCTCTGCCACTTACAACTGTGTGACCTCGGACAAGCATTTGATCTCACTGTACCTCGGTTTCCCCATCTGTAAAATAGAGATGATAACAGCATCTACTTTGTTAGGGCTGCTACAAAATTCCACCCAGAAGATATTTGGAAACACAGTTTAAACCCTGGTGTGCTGAACAGGGGCATAGATTCTTAGGGTCATCATTACACTTAGTGCTTTGGAGAAAGGGTTTCTTTTTGCTATTTCCTGTGGCCTGCCAGGCCCTGCCCTGTAAAGCCAGAGGGAATTAACCCTTCTCTATTTCACCAAGGATCTGTAATCTTGTTAGGGGCAGACAGGTGGCGCAGGGAAGGGGAAGTGCAGTCTGCAGTGAGGGTGATAGGTAAAGTGTGGGGTGCGCACAGGGGCAGAGAATGAAGAGGATGGGGCCGAGGGGAGCTCTCTTGGGGGTCGGGGAGGGTTGGAGAGGGGGATTGGGTCATAGGCTCTGAAGCCATGGAAGGAGCTCCCGACTGGGAGGATTCTGATGCCAACTTAATCAGCTCTGTGACCTTGCCCTCTCTGGGTCCCTGTCTTGTCCTTTTTAGAATGAGAGAAATGGGCCCAGGTATCTTCTAAGGAACTTCATTTCCACAAACCAACCTTCCAAAGCCCCTGCTTTTAGCAGTAGCTTGGAGGTGGGGATGGGGATGAATACAAGTCTGAGAGTGTTTTTTCTCTGACTTTGATTCTTTTTTTTTTTTTTTTTTGAGACGGAGTTTCGCTCTTGTTACCCAGGCTGGAGTGCAATGGCGCGATCTCGGCTCACCGCAACCTCCGCCTCCTGGGCTCAGGCAATTCTCCTGCCTCAACCTCCTAAGTAGCTGGGATTACAGGCACACGCCACCATGCCCAGCTAATTTTTTGTATTTTTAGTAGAGACAGGGTTTCACTGTGTTGACCAGGACGGTCTCGATCTCTTGACCTCGTGATCCACCCGCCTCGGTCTCCCAAAGTGCTGGGATTACAGGCTTGAGCCACCGCGCCCGGCCTGACTTTGATTCTTCAAACCAAGTTTCTTGCTACACCTTCAACTCCAACAAATGCCTCATTCTCCAAATAATCAGGTGGTCAGTTACTCCCCAGAAGAGAAAACATGCAGAGTAGGTAGGATTTGTGTTTTGATCAACTCCTGGGATCAAACAACCCTCACATCTTGGCCTCCCAAAGTGTTGGGACTGTAGGCATGAGCCACCACACCCAGCCCAGACCTGGGCTTTAGCTGTGTCATGATATAGATGAGTCTTGCTTTCCACTCCAGCTCCAAGACTCCAATTCCCAGGACATTCCCCCACAGCCACCACTGACTCTCTCTCTCCCACGCGCTGACCCTACCACCACCTGCCTCCCAGACTACAGCCTTTCTTTCCGCTGTTCCTATGGTCTTCAACAGGAGAGTTTCAGTTCATTCTAGCAAATGGTCTTATAGCACCATTTAGTGCCATACCTCCTGGGTACTAGGAACACAGCAGTAAATCAGACAGTACCTGCCCTCAGGGAGCTTATAAGAAAGTGGAGAGACCCCAAGAAAGGACTAATTCACACTAAAATGTAAGTGACTGATAATGAGTTTACTAAGATTATTTGCAAATCAAATCGAGTCTCCTAGATCAGAACTCCATAATAGCTCACGACTGACAAAGAATCAACTGCCTTTTACAATGTCACTAGATGTGAAAAACACTTTTTCCATAGTTACATTAAAAGAAATTTGAGAAATGCTGGACAAGACAAAAAGTTAAGCAAGCTGTTTCCTCTAGGCCAGCTCAAAGTCAGACTGCTAGAGTGAAACCTTCTCTCTACCATCAATTAGTTGTGTGGCCTTGGGAACATTTCTTAACTTCCCTGTAAAATGGGAATGATACAACAGTACCTAGCTCACAGGGTTTTGATGAGGGTCATAGGTGGTGCATGCAACGTGGTGAGAACATGGCCCGGTGCCTTGCAGATACCCCCAGGTAGTTACTATGAGAGCCTTTACAATAGTGGTCTGTGTTGGAGGAATTTTCCAAGTGGGGAATACAGAATCCCAACCCTCCTTTGGAGCGGAGAACTCCCTGGGCCTGGTGTTTGGAGAACACGCCTAGGAAAGCCCAGCCTCCAGCATCAAGTCTAGGCTCCCCGACAAGGCACTCCCGCCCTGCTTTTTCTCACCCCTTCGGCATTACCTCCTCCTTCCATCACCCCTCCAGCTCCCATGACACTAAACCACTGCAGGGTCCTGGAATGACGCATCCTGTCTCAGGCTTCCACACTTTCACCCATGCTCTTTCCTTGGCCTAGAATGTCCTTCCTTGTCACTAAAGTCACAGGTCAAATCCCCCTTTTCTTCGAAGCCTTCCCTGGTTACCCTACATGCAATAATACCCTTTCTTTTTCTCACTCTGACTCGGGCCCTTCACAGTTACCAGCTGGGGATTCACCCAGCTCCCTTTTAAGTGGCTCTGACAAGGAAATAAGAATCTATGAAAATCAAATGAAGTCTCTGCTTGTTACCATGTCATTTGAAAACACCTTGATGGGGAATCCTCACAGTTGGAGGGTATATTTGTGGGGGTGAGGCTAGGGATGGCCTAAGGAGCAAGGAGTGGTCTAATGGGCAGGAGGTGGCCTGAGAGATACTTCTGGGGAGGCTTGAGCTGCACAGACTGAGATGCTATAGCAGGGAAGAGAAATTGTGGTGGCCAAAATGAGCACCAAGTCACAGGTGCAGCTGCCACCCCGTGGAAGCCTCATGCAGTAGAGTCGTTCTGCACGGCCCTCTGCCTGGGTTATGCTGTGGGGGGAGCAGCAGGAGACTTCTTCGCTAATGATTAATGATTGGGGGGGCCAACTCAGCCTGGGAAGGGGGGACTAGGAAGCCTTCCCAGAGGAGATGTGGTTTAGTCAGAGACCTCAATCAGCCAGGGAAGGGGGTGCCAGTCAAGGGAGAGGGGAGAGGACAGCCTGATTCAGGCCCGAGGTGTGGGAACAGGGCCTCCGGGAGCCAGCAGTGCATCGGTGGGCTGCAGCGGCCATCAGGGCTGAGGCCTCGTGCCTTCCACTGTGTGTCAAATGAGTTTAGGTCTGTCTGGGTGAGCTCCCATCTGGATCTGTCGTGATGACAGCTCAGGGTATGTTGGCTGCTTTCCAGAGCCATACCAGAGGCGCCTTAATCTCCCTGACATATCACCCCAGCTTGCTGGAGGCTGGGCCCTTCCGAGAAGGTTTTCTGTGGTCAATGAATCCAGCTGGGTGTGGATTCCTAGGAGCCTTAGTCACCAAGGGGCTGTCCTGACCTCGCGGAGGGCTAGTCCTTCCCCACATTTCCCTCAGAGGATGGGGGAAAGTGACTCTCTGGTGGCAGCTCACACACATGCCTTCCTTCTTCCCTTCCAGCCCTGCCAGTCTAGATCTGTCACTTAATGGGAATCAGGCCTGGGCGCCCATAAGCCCCTCAGCTGCTCTGTGTTGAGCACCAACTGTGTACCAGGCTCTAGCTGGGTACTCTGACACCTTCACCTAGAAGGGAGCCAGGGAGCCTCCATATTCACTGGGGCAGTCAAGCGTGGGAGCTCTAGGTCTGTGCAGTACAATTACTTAGTATCAATCACACTACTTAAATTGAAATTAATCAAAATTAAATAGGGCCGGGCCCAGCGGCTCACGCCTGTCATCCCAGCACTTTGGGAGGCTGAGGTGAAAGGATGGCTTGAGTCCAGGAGTTTGAGGCCAGCCTGGGTAACATGGGGAGACCCTGTCTATAAAAAGAATTTTAAAAATTTGCTGGGCATGGTGGTGTGTGCCTGCAGTCTCAGGTACTCAGGAGGCTGAAGTGGAAGGATCATTTGAAGCCTGGGAGTTTGAGGTTGCAGTGAGCCGTGATGGAATGGCACTCCAGCCGGGGCAACAGTGTGAGACCCTGTCTCAAAAAAAAAAAAAACTTAAATAGTTTAGAATTCATGGCCTTTACATTGCCTCATACTTCCTCTCATTTGAATATAAAAGCTAGAACAAAGTATAAAGTTAACCCCCCCAGCATGTTTAGATTAAGTGTCCAGATTAGTTGGGACTTTTGTTAGTAAATACTAGGAAACTAAAACAAGCTGGCTGTGGTAAAAAGGGAATTTATAAGCAGCGCTGACGATATAATTTGTGGGGTCTGCTGCAAAATGAACGTGTTGGGCCCTTTTTCCAAAAAGCAAGAAAAAAAGTGCATCAAAGGTACTAAAATATATAGCTTCTTGTCTTCCACAGTTTCTCTCTTTCAACTTATCACGATGTTTTTTATTTGCAATTTTGACATTCTTAAGTAAATAAAAATAACAATTTTAAATTATTAGCATGAACTTTACCATTCATCTTTTTTTTTTTTTTTTGAGATGGAGTCTTGCTCTGTCACCCAGGCTTGAGTGCAGTTGTGCAATCTCAGCTCACTGCAACCTCCGCGTCCCAAGTTAAAGAGAATCTCCTGCCCTAGCCTCCCAAGTAGCTGGGATTACAGGTGTACACCACCTGGCTAATTTTTGTATTTTTAGTAGAAATGGGGTTTCACCATATTGGCCAGGATGGTCTCAAACTCCTCACCTCAGGTGATCTGCTCACCTTGGCCTCCCAAAGTGCTGTGATTACAGGTGTGAGCCACAGCACCCGGCCATTCATCTTTACATTCACTGTACAATGCCAGTTTACAATGCAAATGTAAGAGCATTTAACTCACATGCCGAGTCACCAAAGTTATACAGTTTGTATTTAGCAGCTCATACATGCATATGTATTTTTACAGATGGTGGAAATTTTTACCAGATGGTGGAAATGCTGCACAAAACTAACCCAACTGTTTTTATTTCACTTCTCAGTGCCTATCCATTCCATCCGTCTGTCGTCTTTATCTTTGATTCACTGACGAGTAAGGAAGAACTGAAAGGAAAAGGAACCCTGGTGGTCCTTTCACTCCCTTGCCTTTGATGTATCATTTTCAGTGTTTAAGCAATTGGCTAATGCAGGTGAGTAACACTAATAAGAAAGGATATGATAAGATTCCTTGGTTGTTTGCATTTTTTTAGAAAGCAATTTTTTCTCCTTCCTGTGTTTGAAGCAAGTTCTGGTTTGAGGAAAGTAAGGTTTCTCATGAATGTTGGTGCCTCTGCTTACTCAATTGTAGACATAACACGCTTACCGGGCACCTATTTGAGTCTGGCTAAACTCCCATGCGTTGCCAGTGTACCGGAATTCTGTGCTCACGGGGCATCACACATGCTGTATGAGGATGAAGTGGCGAGGACCATTGGCAGCATGTATATTGCACGTGTTTTCTCTGTTCGTGTGCATGCTTCACTGTCCCATCAGATTTTGCTTATAAGACACAAGTTCAAGGATAAAATTTTTTAGAATTTAGCGATGGTGACAATAGAACATTAAACCAAGCACAGGGGCCCTCCTTCTGAGCGTGGGGCCCTGTGCAACTGTGCAGGTCGGAGAACCATAAAACTAGTCCCAGACTGGGTGAGCACGGGTTTCACAGAGCCCAGAGACAAGGGCAGAACTGAGCTGCAAAGACCCTCTCGACTAGGTATTGATTGTTAATGGAATTATCTCTCCCACCAGCTCTCCTTTCTACATGTCTGATCCATTCATTCATTCTTCATTCAACACATATATGTTGAGAAGTGGCATAAGGTATTGATTAAGAGCACAAATTCAGGAACCAAACACCTTGTGTTAGCTCCTTCATCTACTCTTTTTGGAACTGTAGGCAAGTTATTCTGCCTCGGTTTTAGTTTTCTCACATGGAGTGTGGACATAATATTCTACCTTATAGAGTTGTTATAAGGAGCAAATGAATTACATGTATGAAGCTTAGGACAGTTGTCTGATCGTAGTAAGCACTATCTATTCTCTATCTATCTATCTATCTATCTATCTATCTATCTATCTATCTACCTATCTACCTTACTATTATTATTACTGTGTGCCAGGCATATTCTAGACAATTGGAATACTGTAATAAACAGAAATAGGCAATATTCCCTGCTTTTATAGAGCCTACATTTGGTGGTGGCATTTATGTTACATTATTCTTTTTCTAATGAACCCATCTCCGCTACTGCTCTGGTCTACAGGGAAGAAGCATGGCCACCAGCGTCTCTGTTTCACTTTGGCGCCACGGTTCTCAGGGAAGGTTCTGATTGGCCTAGTTTAGACCAATCACCTGCAGCCAGTAGGGGCAGTGGGCGGGGTCACATTTTTTTCCGGTTGCTGCTTCTATGGTAACTCTGCAGATGTGTGTAATAGCAGATGGAAAAGTGGATACACTGGGCAGACACAGCAAAGTATCTAGTACATTGTCCCAGGCACTCCACTCTGGGCATGGCTTGCATAGTAAAACCTTGGTTTTCTGTTCTTTCTTGTGTAAAATGCCTAACATCTTATCTCTGGTAAGGCTGCTAGAACTTAGGATCAGCGGCTGGAGGTTCCTTGCTGCTCTGTCTTCTCTGATGTCTGCCTCTCCCCTTTAAGGCAGCAGGCACCCGGCGCCTCACCCATAGTGAGCACAGAGCAGACTGTGGGGCAGGTGATTTCCCACTGCTTCTCAGCCCCCTGCTTCTCTCTAGGGATCTCCCGGCTACCAAAGCTCTTGGGAAGTCAACCTTCCAGAGCTTCAGCTTTCTTACTCAAAGACTCCTTCCTTCGTGAAGCTACAATGAGGCTGCAAGGCCAAAGAGCACATGGTCAAGACCCCATCTCTAAAAAAGGGAACTGTCACTGAACTGTAATTAAATCTCATATTTTCTCCTAGGGCTCGTTAATGCATTGATTGATTCATTGATTGATTAATGGTGAACGTCGCACTTGAGGAAGACAATTTGGCGACAGTGCTAAGAATCTTTAACCATTAGCTCTGGAGTCCAGAGATCAGGGTCAGGGGCTGGCTCCTGTTAGAGTAAGTAAGGCTGGCTCTGCCCTTCCTCCTGACAGCATGCAGACCCTTGGGAGGGGGTTAGGTCAGGGCAATTTCACTCTGGCAGGGGACCATGTGCTTCCCTTGGTCCCAGGCTATAATCAATAAAATTCAGGGTGGCTGCTATTAAGAATGTAAATCTTAATCATCTCATGGGCTGATTATTTAAAAGAGGAGTTTTAATTTTGTTTCTCTTCCTGCCCCAAAGTAACCACAATCCTAAATGTTGTGTTTTATCCTTCGATTGTGCTTTATCATTCCATTGCTTTTCCTGATAGGTTTTAATATATTAGTTGTGCCTATTTTTGAATTTATGTAAATTAAATTACATCAATTTTTTTTGAGACAGGTTTTTGATATATTACTCAGGCTGAAATGCAATGGCTATTCACAATGAGCTCATAGCCCACTATAGCCTCAAACTCTTGGGATTTAGCACAGCTAGCTCCGAGGAGGCAAGAATGACTCACAAACATAGTACAATATATTCAGTCTCAGTAATCAGAAAAATGCAAATTTAAACCACAGTGGGACACCATTTCACACCTAACAGATTGGCAAGAGTTAAAAATTAGTCAATTTCAAATATCAGTAAGCATATGGAACAATGGGAACTTTTAGACATTGTGGATGAACGTATTAGTTGATAAAGCTGGGTCCTGCCTCAGCTTCCTGAATAGCCAAGATTACAGGCACCCATCATCATGCCCAGCTATTGAATGTTTTTTTAATTCAACTCCATGCTCTTGAGATTCACCAATGGTGTTGAGTTGTTGATTCATCAATACTGTTGAAAAAATGTTAATTTTCTTCTCTGTTATATAGCATTCCATAGTATGAATGGAATGCTACTTATATATAATCTACTGTTTATGGACATTTGTGGGTTTTTTTTTTCCAATTTTTGACTATTGTCTTAACAATGCTGCTATAAACATTCTTGAATACTAATGTACATGTGCAAGAGTCTCTGTAGGTTCTATATGTGGCAACGGAATTGCTAGGTCACAGATGATACAGATGGTCAAAGTTAATAGGTAATAACCGTTTTCCAAATTAGTTTTACCAACTAATACGTTCATCCACAATGTCTGAAAGTTCCCATTGTTCCATATGCTTACTGATATTTGAAATTGACTAATTTTTAACTCTTGCCAATCTGTTAGGTGTGAAATGGTGTCCCATTGTGGTTTAAATTTGCACTTTTCTGATTACTGAGACTGAATATATTGTACTATGTTTGTGAGCCATTCGTGCCTCCTCTTTGGTGAAATTGCTGTTCATTTGCCTATTTTAAATTGGGTTGTTTGTCTTTTCATATAGATTATAAATATTCTTTATATAATCTGGATATTAACTTTTTATTGTTTATATGTGTTTCCCTGTTTATGACCTATCTATTATGTCTTTAGATAAACAGAAGTTATGACTTTTAATGTAACTGAATCTATCATTCTTTTTTGTTATGATTTGTCTCTGTCTTATTTTAAAAACCTTCCCGCTCCAGTAAAGTCATTCGTCTGTGTAAATTTGTAAAAGTAGTATACTTTTCCTTTTCTCATACAGCTCATTAACGAACCTGGTTAAAGACTGATGTAAGAGTCTAATTTCATGTTTTCTTTAAGATCTGCTAATTGTCCAATATCACATATTGACAAATCTATCCTTACACCCAAAACTAAAGTGGCTGCTCCGAAATAAAATCAAGTTCTGTATGTTTGTGTTTGTTTCTGGGTTCCCATTGCTTGTTTTGTCTATATCTTCGTCAATACAATTCTGTCTGAATTACTGTAAAATAATGATAATTTTTAATACTTTGCCAGGCAAGGCCTTTGTCTTCTTCAGGACTGTATTAGTCTTCACTCCGTGTGGTGGCTCACATCTGTAATCCCAGCACTTTGGGAGGCCGAGGCAGGTGGATTATGTGAGGTCAGGAGTTTGAGACCAGCCTGACTAATATGGTGAAACCCCGTCTCTACTAAAAATACAAAAATTAGCTGGGCATGGTGGCGCATGCCTGTGATCCCAGCTATTGGGAGACTGAATCAGGAGAATCGCTTGAACCCGGGAGGTGGAGGTTGCAGTGAGCCGAGATCATGCCACTACACTCTAGCCTGGCAACAAGAGCGACACTCCTCTCAAAAAGAAAAAGAAAAAGAAAGGAAATTAAAAAGGAAGGTATTAGTCTTCAATAAAACATTTTAGAGAAAAACTTGTCAAGTTCCAGAAAAAAAATTGAGATTTTTATTGTAATTGCATGAAAACTTTTAAATCAATTTGAGAGAATCAACATCTTTTTTTTTAATATAATAAGAGAAAGAATAAAGAAGAGGAAGAAAGAGGAAGAGGAAGAGGAAGAGGCAGAGAGAATGGGGGTATTGCTTTATTGCCCAGGCTAGAATGCAGTCTAAATATGGGTATGCCTATAATTGTCCTTAATAATGGAGACATGAAAGAAAATGAGGGAAGAGAATAACAAACCAGGAGCCAACCAACATTTCGTTTAAACTCTAAGTTGATATGATGTGGTGCTGATAAGAGTGTATATTTTGTGTATTTAAAGTGGAGAGTTCTATAAATGTTAATTACGTTTACTTGTTCCAGATCTGAGTTCAAGTCCTGGATATTGTTGTTAATTTTCTGTCTCATTGATCTGTCTAATATTAATGTTGAAGTCTCCCACTATTATTATGTGGGAGTCTAAGTCTCTTTATAAGTCTCGTATGTCTGTGTATTCCTGTATTGGGTGCGTATATATTTAGGATCTTTAGCTCTTCTTGTTGTTGCATTGATCCTTTTATCATTATATAATGTCCTTCTTTGCTTCTTTTGATCTTTGTTGCTTTAAAGACTATTTTATCAGGGCAAAAATTGTAACTTTTGCTTTTTATTTATTTATTTTTGCTCTCTGTTTGGTTGGTAAATCTTTCTCCATCCCTTGTTTTGAGTCTTTGTGTATCCTTGAATATGAGATAGGTCTGGATGCAGCATACTGATGGGTTTTAGTTTTTTATTCAAATTGCCTGTCTGTCTTTGGATTGGGGGATTTAGTCAATTTAAATTTAGAATTAATAATGATATATGTGAGTTTAATACTGCCATTTAATATTAGCTGGCTATTTTGCCCATTAGTTGATGTAAATTCTTCATTATATTGATGCTCTTTTTGGTATTTTTTAGAAAGGCTGATACTGTTTGTTCCTTTCTATGTGTAATGGTTCTTTCAGAAGCTCTTGTAAAGCAGGCCTGGTGATGATGAAATCTCTGAGTGCTTGCTTGTTCACAAAAAACTTTATTTTTCCTTCACTTACGAAGCATAGTTTGGCTGGATGTGAAATTCTTGGTTGAAAGTTCTTTTCTTTAAGGATGTTGAATATTGGTCCCCACTCTCTTCTGGTTTGTAGGGTTTCTGCTGAGAGATCTGCTGTAAGTCTGATGGGCTTCCCTTTGTGGGTAACCTGACCTTTCTCTCTGACTGCCCTTAGTATTTTCTCCTTCATTTCAACCCTGGTGAATCTGACGATTATGTGCCTTGGAGTTGCTCTTCTTGAGGAATATCTCTGTGGTGTTCTCTGTATTACCTGGAGTTGAATATTATCCTGCCTTACTAGGCTGGGAAAATTTTCCTGAATAATATCCTGAAGCGTATTTTCCAGCTTGGATTCATTCTCTTCGTCACATTCAGGTACACCTATCAAGCGTAGATTAGGTCTTTTCACATAGTCCCATATTTCTTGGAGACTTTGCTCGTTCCTTTTTATCCTTTTTTCTCTAATCTTGTCTTCTAGTTTTATTTCATTGAGTTGGTCTTCGACCTCTGATATCCTTTCTTCTGCTTGATCAATTCGGCTGTTAAAACTCGTGCATACTTCACGTAGTTCTCGTATTGTGTTTTTCAGCTCCATCAATTCACTTATATTCTTCTCTAAATTGTGTATTCTTGTTAACATTTCATCAAACCTTTTTTCAAAATGCTTTGTTTCTTTAGATTGGGTTAGAACAAGTTCTTTTAAGTCACAGAAGTTTCTTATTATCCACATTTTGAAGCCTGCTTCTGTAATTGGAACACACTCGTTCTCCATCAAGCCTTGTTCCGTTGCTGATGAGGAACTGTGATCCCCTGCTGAGGGAGAGGCGTTCTGATCTTGGGTATTCTCAGCCTTTTTTGGCTGTTTTCTTCCCTTCGTTGTAGATTTATCCATCTGTGGTCTTCATAATTACCGTCTTTGTAACTGAGTTTTTGAGTGGACGTCCAACTTATTGATTCTCAGCGCCGAAATCTGAGCAACCCACTGCGCCGACCAAATCAGCGGCGTTAAGATTGATGGTGCTTTTCTGACTCTGCACCAAGAACCGAGGCGCCGGCAAAACCGCCTCGCCGGTCACAAGAGTTGCGCTGGCGACCCGTGGGGCTCCTCCGCTGGGAATCTCCTGGTGCATGAGCAACAAGAATTCATGTGAAGGTGTGGCGTCCTCTCGTTCTTTGTGCTTTCACTGGGAGCTACAGTCCCGAGCTGCTAGTGATCAGCCATCTTGGATCTCTCTCCGAGAATCAACATCTTTATGATATTGACTCTTCTGATTTAACAGGATATATCTTTTAATCTATTTAGATCTTGTTTCCATAGTTTTATTTTGCTTCATAAAAGTGTTGAATCTTTTTAAAGTTCTATTCTCATATATCTTATTTTTTATGCTACTGTAAATAATGTTCTGTTTTATTGCGTTTTCTGTTCTTTGCTAGTGTATAGACATAAAATTGATTATTGCAACTTGATTTTGTATTCTGTTGACTTACTAAATTCTCTTATTCTTTGAGGGTTTCTGTGTAGTTAAGCATATCATCCGCAAACAATAATAGCGTCGCTTCTTCCCTTTCAATCCTTACACCATATTATATATATATATATATTTTAAATTTGTTGCTTGTTTGCTCGTTTGTTCACCTTACAGCCCTGGCTGAACCCTCCAGCACAAAACTGAATAAAAAGCATGATGTGAGGCACTCAGGTCTTGGTCTTGATCTTAAGAGGAATGCTTTTAACATTTTGCCATTAGTATTGCTATTGCTATAGGGGTTTTTTGCCCATGCCCTTTTTCAGATTAAGAAAGTTCTCTTTCATTCTTAGTTTGTTAAAAGTGGTTTTGCTTTTTAGTTTTTTTTATGTTGAATTTTATTTTATTTTATTTTTTTGAGACAGGGTCTTGTTCCGTCGCCCAGGCTGGAGTGCAATGGCATGATCATAGCTCATTGCAATCTCTACCTCCTGGGCTCAACTGATCCTCCCACCTCACCCTCCCAAGTAGCTGGGACTACAGGCACAAGCCACCATGCCCGGCTAATTTTTGTAGAGACGAGTTTCACCATGTTGTCCAGGCTGGTCTCACACTCCTGGCCTCAAGTGATCCACCCACCTCAGCCTCCCAATGTGCTGGGATTATAGGCATGAGCCACTGTGCCCTGCCAGATGTTACATTTTATCAAATTATTTTTCTCTTTTAATTTATGAATGTGGTGAATTATATTAAATTACTGTCAAACATTGTAACAATCTTGAATAACTGAAATAAACACAACTTGGCCATGATTTATTATTACTATCATTATTTTTATTGAAAGGTGGTTGCTTTATTTTGCACTTTTAAAATTCACGAAAAGCTTTACAATATCTGCATTTCCCCAGTTAATCATCAAAGCTTTATGTTAAGACATGAAAATTTTATTACATCAATTGGGCATACTAAAAACAATGAAAAAGTAACAAACAAATCTCCTTAAGAACATTTTGTAAAATACATATTCTGGCAAGCATTTGAATTCATCTCTCCTAAAATTAGACTTTAAAAGGCTTTTTAAAAATCTCAAACAGATTTAAATACTGACTGCTTTACCAGAGCAATGCTGATAGCAAGCTATAAACAGCTTTCAATGTTGAATGTCATTTGGGAGAAGTAGAGAAAAAGAAATTATCTGTTGAACCTACATTTAAATGCATCTGTTAGTAAGATTTCTCTAATTTAATGAATTTAAACAAAACAAACAACTTCTTTGCCTTTGGTATTTTCTCAAATTTTATTTTTAAACTCGTGATGTCTTGACTAAAGGAATTGAATCCTGGGAGTAGTGTATTTAAGACAAAGGAAAACATTGAGGGGAAAAGAGGAAAAACAAGATTAGTACTTTCTTAGTTAGCTAAAATGGGTAACAAATAATCTCAGCTACTTGGGAGGCTGAGGCAGATAATTGCTTGAACCTGGGCAGAGGTTGCAGCGAGCCGAGATCACACCACTGTACTCCAGCCTGGGCAACAGAGCGAGACTTCATCTTAAAACAACAACAACAACAAAAAAAACCCAAAGCTAATCTGTAAGGTTTAGTTTGGCTTATGTTTTTTAAAAGTTAGATCAGTGTAACATCTAAATGGCATATATACAAATTAAAAGTAGTCTCATTTAGGAAATGTTAAAAATTAATTGCTGTCCTCAGTTTTAAATTTGTGGCATGACAAATACATATTTTGAGCATCATTATAGGATCCATTAAAATTATGCAGACTGCTATCTTCACTTTGTTTTTTCTTTTTTTAGAGACAAGGTCTTGCTTCTGCCGCCCAGGCTGGAGTGCAGTGGCATGATCATAGCTCATTGCAACATCAAACTCCTGGGCTCAAGAGAGACTCCCACCTCAGCCTTTAAAGTAGCTAGGATGACAGGCACATGATGCCATGCCCAGCTAATTTTATTTTATTTTATTTTTTGGTAGAGGCTGAGTCTTACTATGTTGCCCAGGCTGGTCTCCAACTCCTGACCCCAAGCGATCCTCATGTCTTGGCTTTCCAAAGTTCTGGGATTACAGGTATGAGCCACCCTGTCCAGCTTATTTACGCTTTTGTTTTTTTCTTTTAAACCCAACTACTCAACGTGGTATATTTCCACTTTTAATATAATTTACATGTACCTGGGGTAGCTCTTTTCGATATTATCAGTAGAGACCACTAATAATGCCAAAATTCCAGTGAGAAGAGAGTAGAAATGGAAAGGGAATGGGAGGATAATGAAATTGGGTGGTAATAAGAAGCATGATTTTTAAGGTTTTCTCACTAGTTAACTAATGCCACAAAATTGTGTATTTTGGCTCAATGCCAGCAGGCTGCTGGAAGGGGCCAAAAAATGAGTGCAATATCCTAACCATCCCAGGTAGATCCTTAACTAACCCGTGATTTGGATGGCTCACTTGTGAAGGTAGTGCTTGGCCTCCTTTTTTCTTTTTTTATTTTGAGATGGAGTGTCGCTTTTGTTGCCCAGACATTTTTTTGAGAAATCTCAACTATAAAATACCCCTCATCTTTCATCTCAAGTTTCCCCTTTTATTAGTCTTGTAAATAATATTGTTTAAGACTCACACATTGGTGGGAGAGTCAGGAGTTTTTAGGATTATTTTAATAGCAGACATTGAGTTCATTTACTTGGGAAGAAGAATTTTATTCTGTGGTGACTTTCAGAGATTTAAGTGCTCTATTATCATTGAATGAGAGTTTTTCTCAAAGCAAATATTCTCTGAAATACTTGAGTATTCAGTTTATTAGGATAGTACACTTAACTTGTTAAAAGTTACAAAGCTTAAGAAAAAGCAAGTCATGAGAATCACTACTCTGAATTCTAACAGGGAGGGCCTGAAGGCTGGAAGTCTGACTGCCACCTGCAGACCCGAGTCGGGACTTGTGGTGCCTCTTCTGGCTTGCCCATGGCTGCCTATGGACCGTTTGGCGGACACTTCCTCCCCTCTGAGGTCCATAAAAGCCCTGGGCTCAGCCAGAGCAGGGCAGAGGATGGTGAGGACAGAAAGAGAACTGGCAACTGGATGATCAGCTGCAGAGAGGAGCCACCCTCTCTGCTGAAAGCTGGGAAGTCAACCAGGACCTGCCTTCAGAAAGCAGCCACCCTCTCAAGGGCCTCCTCTCTGCTGAGAGCTGAATGCTGGATGAGATGACTTGCTTACAGAGAGGAGCTGCCCCGGAGGGTCTTCTTTGAGTTGTCCTGACACTCAATAATGCTTCTCAGCAGGGTGCGGTGGCTCATGCCTGTAATCCCAGCACTTTGGCAGGCTGAGGCGGGCAGATCACAAGGCCAGGAGTTCGAGACTAGTCTGACTAACATGGTGAAACCTCATCTCTACTAAAAATACAAAAATCAGCTGAGCGTGGTGGTACGCACCTATAATCCCAGCTACTCAGGAGGTTGAGCCAGGAGAATCGCTTGAATCCAGGAGGTGGAGGAGTTGCAGTGAGCCGAGACCATGCCACTGAACTCCAGCCTGGGTGACAGAGTGAGATTCTGCATCCAAAAAAAAAAAAAGCTTCTCTTCATCTTGCTCACCCTTCACTTTTCTGAATACCTTATTCTTCCTGGAAGCAGGACAAGAACTCGGACAAAGGCACCACTGTCCACAGAGGTTTCTGGTCAGAAAAGTGACACCCCAAAGATCCTGTAAGACTATGAGATGCAAAGGCTACTAATGTTTAAGTGGGATGATCTCTAACCTATAAATTACACTCCTGTAACAAGCAAATGATTACATACTGTGGAAGACTACGGAACACAGCACAGAAAGCTACTCTCCGAGACTGCATTTTCAAAGCTTGAAAAGTTAACTGGCCCATCATTTCGTTACAGTAGACAGCTAATCCGGCATGAGCAGGGCAGGAGAGGGCTCCCCCTACCTCACCAGGAGTGTCAGGCAACCATCAGGTGATGGTCAGGTGGTTATTAACTGTGTCCTTAAAATAATAATTGGTCACAGCTGGTGCCAGGGAACGGCAGTCTACCAATAGATAGAAACACCTGAAACTGGTGGTCAGCACCTTCCTGATAAGATCTCAGGAACTGGGTGAGTGGGCATAAGCATGCTCCCTAAGAGGCGAAATGGTGAGTTTAACTGCTGTATGACCTTCCAGGACATGCAGCTTATAAGGAAAGAATGCCTCAAGTGAGCATGCGTACAACTCCAGTGAACACACTGTGCGTGTTCCCCTCCCAAGGGCTGGCAGGCCACCGTGCATGCGGACCACCCACCCCCAAGGGATGAATCAGGGGAGAAGGGATGCAAGACCCCAGGGGCATGCCAACATGTACAACCCCAAGTCAAAGGTGAAATGGCACACTTGATCTCTCAAGTTGCCCAGGTGGCTCTTTCCCAAGTGTACTTTCCTTCCTTTCATTCCTGCTCTAAAGCTTTTTAATAAGCGTTCACTCCTGCTCTAAAACTTGCCTCAGTCTCTCCCTCTGCCTTATGCCACTCAGTCAGATTCTTTCTTCTGAGGACGCAAGAATTGAGGCTGCTGCGGACCTGTGCAGATTCACCATCGCTAACCATTCTAGAAGGAAAAAGAAGATGAG
Source organism: Saimiri boliviensis (assembly GCF_048565385.1). Classification (NCBI taxonomy): domain Eukaryota; kingdom Metazoa; phylum Chordata; class Mammalia; order Primates; family Cebidae; genus Saimiri; species Saimiri boliviensis. The sequence continues at coordinate 51,658,020 of NC_133459.1, forward strand.
CATGGATTAGGAGGGCCTGCATGTGAAAAAAATGACAGCTAAGATATTTTAGAAAGCCCATCTCCAGTAACAAAAGAAAAAATAGGCGGTGGCTCACGCCTGTAATCCCAGTGCTTTGGGAGGCAGAGGCGGGTGGAGCCTGAGGCCTCCCCAGAAGCAGACATTGCCATGCTTTCTGTACAGCCTGCAGAACTGTGAGCCAATTAAACCTCTTTTCTTTATAAATTACCCAGTGTCAGGCATTTCTTCATAGCAGTGAGACGATGGACTAAAACCGTAGCCATCCCTGGGGGACTTGGAGAAGGCCCTGATTCTCTTATAAGTCTTTCCAATTCATATTATCCTCAGACCACAGTTCACCTCTTCCATAAGCCACAACTCTGGGCCACCAAGAAACCCAGGACATGTAGTTGTCTGCTTGCCACTGCTCGATTTTTATTTTTACACATTATGTAAACATACATATTTATGTATGTTTCATAACTGCCCAACATAGGCTTTCCTAGTTATCTTTTTGTTCCTTTTATAAACAAGCTCTATTGTGGTATGATTTACATACCATGTAATTTACCCATTCAAAGTGTACACTTCAATAGTTTCTAGTAAGTTTACTGAGTTGTGCAGTCATCGTGACACTCTGATTTTAGAACACTTCCACGTCCCCAAGAGACCCCTGATGCCCACTTTCAGTCAATCCTCATCCCCGTCTCCAACCCCAGGCAAACACTCACACACTTTCCAGCTCCATAGATTTGCCTCTTCTGGACATTTTATACAAATGCAGTTATACAATCTGTGGGTTTTTTTTCTCATTTTACTCTGCATGTGTTCTAGGCTCACCCACATACGCAGCATGGATCGGTAGTCAATCCCTCTTACTGTTGAACGGTACTACATGGTATGGATGTACCACGCTTTGTTTTCTCTACTCAGCAGTTGATGGACCTTTGTACTCACATTTTGACTTTTATGAATAATGCTGCTATGAACATTTGTGCAAAAGCTTTTCTGTAGTCATGTTTCACTTATTCTGAGCAGATACCTATGAGTCCCATAACTAGGTTGCTTGATACATTTATGTTTACCTTTCTAAGAAACTGTTGAGCTGTTTTCCAAGTGGCGGTACCATCTTACCTTCCTGCCGGCAACGTATGAGGATTCGGATTTCTCCACAGCGTTGCCCACAGGCAGTATTGTCTGTGTTCTTTATTACAGCTGTCCCAGTGGGTATGAATTGATATCTCATTTTGGTTTTAATTTGCGTATTCCTAATGACTAAGGATGTTGAGCATCTTTTAATGTGTGTATTAACCATTCATATATCTTCTTCGGTGAAATGTTTACTCAGATCTTTTCCCTATTTTAAAAATTGGGTTGTCTTCTTCTTATTGCGTTATAAGAGTTTCATATATTCTGGATACAAAAGCTTTTTTTGTTGTTGTTTGTTTTGTGTTTTTGTTTTTTGGAGACAGGGTCTCACTCTGTCACCTAGGCTGGAATGCCAGTCACGTCATCATAGTTCACTGCAGCCTCAAATCGATTCCTGGGCTCAAGCCATCCTCCTGCCTCAGCCTTCCAAGTCACTGGGACTACAGGTACATGCCACCATGCCCGGCTAAAAGCTTTATCAGAGGCCAGGCATGGTGGCTCATGCCTGTAATACCAGCACTGTGGGAGGCCGAGGTGGCTGAATCACCTGAGTTTAGAAGTTCAAGACCAGCCTGGCCAACATGGTAAAACCCTGTCGCTACTAAAAATGCAAAAATTAGCCAGCTGTGGTGGCAGATGACTCTAATCCCAGCTACTCAGGAGACTGAGACAGGAGAATCGCTTGAACCAAGGAGGCAGAGGTTGCAGTGAGCCGAGATCATACCACTGCACTCCAGCCTGGGCAACAGAGTAAGATTCTGTCTCAAAAAAACAAAATAAAATAAAAAAATAAAACCTTTATCAGAATTATGATTTGCAAATATTTCCTCCCAGTCTGTGGCTTATCTTTCTCATTTACATAATAGTGACTTTTAAAGTATAAAAGTGTGTAATTTTTATTAATTCCAATTTATTGATTTTTTTATTTAAAATTGTGCTTTTAGTGACATATCTGAGAACTGTGCTTAATTGGAGGTCAGGAAGAGTTTTTCCTATGTTTTCTTCTAAAAGCTTTATAGTTTTAGCTCTTAAATTTAGGTCTACAATCCATTTTGAATTAATTTTTGTGTGTTGTATAAGTTAAGGGTCTAAATTCACCTTTTGGGTTGGTGTGATGGCTCACACCTATAATCCTAGCACTTTGGGAGTTGAGGCAGGAAGATGGCTTGAGACCAGGAGTTTGAGACCAGCTTGGGCAACATAGCGCAATTCCTATCTCTACAAAACATTTTTCAAAATGTAGCCTGGTATGGTTGTGCATGCTGGCAGTCCTAACTACTCAGGAGGCTGAAGTGGGAGGATCGCTTGAGCCCGAGAGTTCAAGGTTGCAGTGAGCTATGACCATGCTACTGCATTCCAGTCTGGGTGACAGAGTGAGCCCTCATCTCAATCAATCAATCAATCAGCTCATCTTTTTTATGAGGATAACCAATTGTTCCAGCACCATTTTTGGAAACCCTTGTGTTGTGGTTTGAATATTTGTCCCCTCCAAATGTCACGTTTGAAATGTGATCCCCAATGTTGGAGGTGGGCCTAGTGGGAGGTGTCCGGGTCATGGGGATGGGCCCCTCACAAATGGCTTGGTGCCATCGTCGCAGTAATGACTGAGATTTTGCTCTGTCAGTTCACTCGAAAGCTGGTTGGTTTTTTGAAAGAGTCTGGTACCTCCTTCCTTTCTCATTCTTTTGCACCCTTTCTTGCCATGTTACACACTTGCTCCCCCTCACCTTCTGCCTGGGGTAAAAGCTGCCTGAGTCTTCATCAGAAGCTGAGCAGATGCTGGAGCCATGCTTGTACAGCCTGCAGCTCCACGAGCCAATTAAACCTTTTTCTTTATAGCAGCACAGAATAGACTAATAGGCCTTGTGATTGATTTCTGACAGCCCTACTGTGGCCAGAAAATGAGAATATATGATAGTAAACTTTTGAATAGACTTGCGTTACGATACTCAGTTTTCATAAATGCTCCACATGTGCTCGGAAAGAATGCGTATTTTGCAGACAAGGGGTGCGGTGTTATATGCATATCTGTTAGATTAAACTTGAGAATCCATTTATTCAAATCGCCTATATTTGTGCTCATTTTTTTCCCCCTTTGGTCTACTTGCTATCAACTGATTGAAACATGTTAAATTTTCATTTATTCTGAGAATGGATTTGTCTTTTTCTACTTGTAGTCCTCTCAAGCTGTAATTTATATACACTAATATAAGATTGTGTTATGGAGTTTCATACCTACTTTCCTTGTGATTTGATCATTTTATCATTATGTAGTGAACCTCTTTATTGCTAACAATACTTTTTCCCTTGAAGTCTATTCTGGGCCAGGTACCTTGGCTCACACCTATAATCCTGGCACTTTGGGGGGCCAAGGTAAGAGGATGGCTTGAGCCTAGGAGTTTGACACCAGCCTGGGCAACATGGCGAAATCCCCCTCTACAAAAAATACAACAATACAGCGTGGTAGCGTGGACCTGTGGTCCCAGCTACTAGGGAGGCTGAGTAGGAGGATTGCTTCAGCCCAGAAAGTCAAGGCTGCAGCAAGCTGTGCTGTGATCTTGCCACTGTACGCCAGCCCAGGTGACAGAGTGAGATCCTGTCTCAGCAAAATAAAATAAAATATAAAATTTTTACTCTTAAAATATAATTTCTTTTTGCTCTTAAACTATAAAATTTAAACACTCTATTTTGTCTGATAGTAGTATCTTTCAGGGAGAAAGTCCAGGGACTGTATACTTGGAAGAGGTGACCTGGTGAGGTAATAAATACTGTCTACAATCTCGCATCTCTGCATAGCATGTCTCCTTCCCCTTTATCCCCAGCCAGGCTCACATCCTTACATGAATCTAAAGACTTCCTAATCACACAGACAGCATCTTTTTCTTGGACTGCCAGAGAATACGAACAACTTTTAGCAGCTTAGTCAAACCATTTGATGTTTGGTATAAGAAAGCAAAAACATAACAGAGAAAGGTCTTCCATTCAAAGCCAGACACATCTGGGAAACTTCTGTATTTGGATAGAAGCACGTCTATGTATCAGAGGAATGTGAAATGTCTTGGGGCCTAGGTCTCTTATCTAAGGTACTCTACCTCCATATATGGGGAATGTAAATCGTAGAAACTGATGCTACCACCAGCTTCTCCTGCAATTTCATCCGAACTCCGTAGAAAGGCAGATACAGCCCATATTCAAAATAGACTCGAAAGCAGTTGGACCTGTCAGGTAAATGGGGGTGAGATCTTCTCCCTGCCCAGACACCAAAGGGAAAGGCACCTCCTTCTCCCTACTGGTTGATGCTCAGTATCTTTCTTGGGCTAGGAGAGGAGACACCTGCATCCTGACAGGAGCAGTCTCCTCCAGTGTGGATGAAGGGTGTGGTCTCAGCCACACACCAAGAGAAAACCCACATATTCAGCACCTATCCTGTGCCAAATCCTTCGACCCCATGAGAAAGGTATTATCGTCATTGTTTTACAGACGAGAACACTCAGGCCTAGATCAACTGGCTTGCCTGTGGGCACTCAGCTAAGAAGCAGCAGAGTTGGGATTTGAACCCAGCTCTTTTGACTCTCCTTGTTTGAGGGAAAATCAGAGAACTTGACTTCTGTAGAGAAGAGTTTTTGACCCACGTAGAGCAGCTGGGAGAGCTGGTGGGGGCAGGAGGAGGAGGTGCGGCCACCTTTTCTCCCCCTCTCTTCTGAAGCCTGGGAATTGGCTCAGGGGACATCGAGGTGGCAGAGTGGGCTCAGGAACGGTGGAGACTCACCTGTGAATGCCGCTCCAGCACTCTACCAGCGGGCAACATTGGACAAGCCCCTTAACCTCCCAGGAGCTGTTTCCTCATCCGTAACTAGCGGGGCTGGTGCAGATAATTCCTCCTTCACAGGGAAATTGCAAGCACGAAGCAGCATCACACATTGAAAGCACTGAGCAGTTTCTGTCCTGTAGGAGGCTCTCAGGAATTGCTAGCCATCACAGTTACTACGACTGTTCTTCTAGACCTGGGCCTCTAAGGATGTGACCATAAGCAAATCCCTTTTCCTTTCTGGGCCTTTGTTTCCTCATCCTTCCAATAGGGATTCATGGGACCCCAGCTTCAATGGGATGAGTGTGAAGATCAATATATACAATGTAAATATTAGTTTATTTTCTCTTTCCTTCTCTGTCTCCTTCTTGAAGGTCCAAATTGTAAAGATTATCTTGGCCTCATGGTGGGTGTCGTGGTCAGAGGGGTCTTCCTAGCTGAAAAGGGTGAGGGGGCTCTAGTGGTGAAGAACTCTGGATGCCCCAGGACCATCGGTGCAGAGGGGCCGTGATCTGGATATGAAAAGGCCCTCAGCCTGGGGCCCTGCACCAAGGATCTGGCTCAGGGCTCAGGCTTCTGAGAGTGAGTACAGAGAAGGACTCCAGACCAAGAGACCAGCATGTGCACATGCATGGGCATTGAAGGACAAAAAGCGTTTGATCCGGTCCCCTTCTCCATGATTCCTTAATTAGTGAGTTGTTCCCAGAAGTGAGCGCCGTGGGGACCTGGCCTCTGCCTTCTCACAGCTGAGCACTGAGCAGCAGATGGAAAATGTACCACCAACCCTCTGACAAACCTGCACATGGGCTGCCTTCCAGAACTGCACTTGTAAATCGCTGTTTGGTTCTTAGGGTAATTTATTCTTTTGGGGGATAAAAAAGTTATACACTGTTCTGTGTATTGGATTCTTGGCCCTGTTCATGGAAAAACATTTCTTCCTTTATACATAATTATCTACAGCTACTTATGATGGGGTTATGGCTCAGCAAATCCATCATGAAGTCTGAGAATGGTTAAGTCAGGCCATCCTAGGTTGGGAACCACCTGTGCAGTGACATACATTAATATTTATATTTAAAAATTGTAGAAAAAAACATGTAGCTTAAAAGATATACTACTTTATTCATGTCTGACACAGAATACATACTACATAAATATATGTCTACAAATATTACAGAGAAAACGAACTTTCTTTTGGTATCCATTGCCTTCTTTAATTTTCAAAGTTGATGCATAAGGTGGATTAAAGGAAGAAAAGGTGGTGGAGGGCCCCAGGCAGAGAAGCTGGTTCCCTCCCTCAAGTCCAAGTGCGGAGCTCAGGCCGGAGATTAGAGATGAGACCAAAGAGGTCTAGTGGACTCTGAACCAGAGTGAGAGCATCTGAATGACTTCTGAGCAGGCAAGGGCACAGGCATCGTGGCCGCCAGTCACATGGGGTGTGAGAAACCTGGCCTGCACCAAAGATCCGGGGCCAGAGAGTATTGTCCTGTGAAGGCAAGAAGGCTTCTAGCCCTTGTCCTCTCTCTGTTCCCATAGTGGGGTTGTGCACATGCTCACTTGGATTCCACAGAATGGGGGTCACATTGCTGAGGCCACACAGCCAGTATGGGGAGAGCCTGGTGCTCCCCCAGCCACCTATTTCCACTCCCTGTGGCTTAGGGACCATGCCAGGGGACCATGGCATCCTGGTTGCAGGTGCCCACCCAGAGAAGAGTGGAGGGGAAAGAAAAGAGGGGCATCTTTTCCTTGAGGGAAGGGGCCTGGTTATTTGCTTCTGATAAGCCCTGATCAGCCCTGTAACAGACTTTGAGTGAGTTACTAAATTCTGATTTTCAAGAACCAAATTTTATGTAGAAAACAATATTAAAAATTAAAAGTCAAACCAAAAATTTAAAAACTACTTAAGCGGCCAGGCACAGTTGCTCATGCCTGTAATCTCAGCACTTTGGGAGTCCGAGGTGGGTGGATGACAAGATCGGGAGTTCAAGGCCAACCTGACCAACATGGTTAAACCCCATCTCTACTAAAAAAACTGCTTAAGCACAAGTCCAAAAACAGGAGACAAACTGGGAAAAATTCTTTGTAGCTCATATCACCAAGAGATTAATCCCCTTAATATAGAAAAAGCTTTTAGAAATAGTCAAAGGAAAGATCATTAATTGATATGGTTTGGCTGTGTCCCCACCCAAATCTCATCTTGAATTGTGTTATAGTTCCCATAATCCCCATGTGTTGTGGGAGGTAATTTAATCACAGGAGTGGTCACCCTCTTGCTGTTCTCATGATGGGGAGTAAGTTCTCATGAGATCTGATGGTTTTATAAGGGGCTTTTCCCCCTTTTGCTCAACACTTCTCCTTGCTGCTGTCTTGTGAAGAAGGACATGTTTGCTTCCTCTTCTGCCATGATTGTAAGTTTCCTGAGGCTTCCCCAGTCATGCTGAACTATGAGTCAATTAAACCTCTTTCCTTTATAAATTACCCAGTCTCAGGTATATCTTTATTAGCAACATGACAATAATACATCAATCTAACAGAAAAAAGAACATAAAACACAAAAGGGCAATTTATAGTTAAAGAAATACTAATGGCTTTAAACATACACAAAGATGGGCAACTTTATTCAATAAATAAATATAGATTAAAACTACACTAGGCAGCTGGGTAAGGTGGCTCACACCTGTATACCCAGCACTTTGGGATGCCAAAGTGGAAGGATTGCTTTAACCCAGTGGTTGAAGACCAGCCTGGGTAACATAGAGAGACTTCATCTCCACAAAAAAATTAAAAATTAGCTGGCCACAGTGGTGCGTGCTCATCGTCCCAGCTACTTGTAGTAATAAAACTACAGTGCAGTTAGCAATGGGTAAGAAAGAAAACAAGAATCAACATCTGTGTTACCCGTGCTTATGAAAGAGACTGGGGAAAAACACATAAGAAGCTATGAGGAATGTGTGTTTATTAGACTAGAGCAGTGGTTCTCAAACTTCAGTGTGGATTAGCATCGCAGGGAGGGTTTGTTTAAATTCAAACTGCTGGCTCCCATAGCTTCTGATTCAGTAGGTCTGGAGTGAAGCCCCAGAACCTGCATTTCTTTTCTTTTTTCCCTTTTCTTTCTTTCTTCCTTCCCCCCACCCCCCCAGATGGAATCTTTCACTGTCACCCAGGCTGGAGTGCAGATACAGGCTCAAACTCCTGGGCTCAAGTGACCCTCCCACCTTAGCATCCCAAAGTTCTGGGATTGCAGGTGTGAACCACCATGCCCAGCCGGGTGCAGCGGCTCGCGCCTGTAATCTCAGTACTTTAGGAGGCTGAGGCAGGCGGATCACAAGGTCAAGGTTGAGACCATCCTGGCCAACAATGAAATGCCATCTTTACCAAAAATATAAAAAAAATAGCTGGGCATGGTGGGCACCTGTAGTCCCAGCTACTCGGGAGGCTGAGGCAGGAGAATCACTTGAACCCAGGAGGCAGAGGTTGCAGTGAGCTGAGATCATGCCACTGCACTCCAGCCTGGTGACAGAGCGAGACTCCTTCTCAAAAATAAATAAATAAATAAATAAATAAGAAAGAATGTGCATTTTTAACAAGTTCCCAGGGCTGCTGATGCTGCCAATCAGGGAACCACACTTAGGCCAGAAAATGGAATAGACAGAGTTAGAGGCTGGAGCAGCTCTTCTTAGGATATGTCTTTTCTATTTTGATTTTTTAAAAACTTGCAAATCTATCACCTACTCAAAAATAAGCTTAATTCAAAAAGCATCAAAAATGTTCAATGAAATAAGCTGCTCCTCAGTCACTCCCTACTTCCTTCTTTTATTTTTCTTTATAACAGTTCATATTAAACCTAAAATTATGCTCTTTTTTTTAAATTTTCTCCCCCAACTGGAGTAGGGTAGGACATTGTCTTCTGTTCCTCTCTATTTCCACACTAATATTGTTCCTGGCACATAGTAGGTACTCAAGAAATAGCTGTTTGGCCAGGCGTGGTGGCTCATGCCTGTAATCTTTGGGAGGCTGAGGTGGGCAAATCACTTCAGGTCATGAATTCGAGACCAGACTGGCCAACATGTATTTTTCTCTATTAAAATGCAAAAATTAGTTGGGCATGGTGGTGTATGCCTATAGTTCCATCTACTCAAGAGACTGAGGCAGACGAATCTCTTGAACCCGGGAGGCAGAGGTTGCAGTGAGTTGAGATGGCACCACTGCACTCCAGTTTCAGTGACAGAGCAAGACTCCCTCTCAAAAGAAAAGAAAAGAAAAGAAAAGAAAAGAAAAGAAATAGCTGTTGAATGAGTAAAGTGAATGAATGAATTCTCTTAGTCTTCAGTAGATCAGTGATCTTGGTAAGTCACTGGAGAGCTTTTAAAACACACTCATATCCCCATCAAATCCCCAGGTTTTGAGTGAATTGTTTGGGGGTGGGGCTCAGCATTGAGTTGAGGGTGATGGGAGCCACTGGTCTAAACCACAGCTATGTAGAGGCTTATGATTTGGATTATGCACATAAAGTGAGTGTATCAGTGTATAGACTTGCTGTATTTTTGTACATTGCTTTGGGGGCTGGTTCCGAGGCCCTTTTTGATCTGGAGACTCTAACATCCTTTCCCTCTCCTTTTTCATTAAGTCGCCTACAGATCTGGAAGCCTTGCTGAAAAGACACCCTAATGCCCTAGCAGCTCTTCTAGGCAGGGGCCAATTCAACTGTTGAATGATGGGACGCAAAAGTCTGTAGCAGGTACGGTGGCTCACACTTGTAATCCCAGCACTTTGTGAGGTTGAGGTAGGAGGATTGCTTGAGCCCAGAAGTGTAAGACCAGCCTTGATAACATAGTGAGACCCCATCCCTACAAAAAATCAAGAAAATTAGCTGAGCATGGTGTTGCACATCTGTAGTCCCATCTTCAGGAACTGGGAGGCTGAGGCAGGAGGATCTCTTGAGTGCAGGAGGTCAAGGCTGCGGTGAGTTGTGATTGTGCCACTGCACTCCAACCTGGATGACAAAGCAAGACCTTGTCTCAAACAAACAAAAAAAAAAATTGCATTGGTGTTGGCGTTAATGGTCTTTACGTAGGTTTTCCCCATTGTGGAGCAGGGCAGAGCAATGAATCTGAATGCTGGCTTCACTGCATTTTAGTTCTGCAGTAAAGCTCTGGGGCCTGTGGGCTCAGATGACACTGTGCTGCAATCATGCCGCATTGTCAGAGTGAGAAAAGATTGGGTTAGGGAGTCACGGAGGCACAGCATCCAGACCCATTGGCCATTCACCAACTCTGTGACCTTCCACCTCTTGTCAGTTTCCTCATCGGCAAAATGGGGATGCTAATACCTGTCTCTTGGGGCTACTGGGAGAATCAAATGTTAGTTATTTCTTGGCTTTTCAGTTGAGTTATTGCATCAGCTATGTTCATAGTTTTCCCCCTTGGTTTATTAAGTAACAGTTGTAAAAGTTTATAACAGGTCACAAATTGGCGGCCGGCACCCTTGTTTTGATTGGCACTCAAAGTGACTTACAAAAACCTGACTTAGTTGCCAACATTTAAAAACCAGGGATCTTACATAAAAATCTGGATTTGTGGCTTCATTGGAAACATCTGCTTGACCACAACTGCTGGAGCTGAAAGTCAGCTGCTTGTTCCTGGTCCCAAACCCCGTGACTCCCAGCCACCTTCTGCCTCCTACTCCTGATCTCCCTGGATTCCCTGAATGGCTTGCCACTGGAGGCTCTGAGTCCCTAGTTTACACCCCTAGTTGACAAAGTGCTTTCACCTGCTTCGTCTCATTAGCCTTTTACCTATGAGGGAGGTGTTGGTAGGGTTCCCTTTACAGGAGAAGAAACTAAAGTTGAGATGTTACAGGACCTACTCTGGGGTAATCATAACAGCAACTGCAATAAATAGTCATTTGTACTGGGTGGTTACCATGTGCCAGGCATTATTCTAAGCACTTTAGATGTTTAATTTAATCCTCACAATCTTATTAGAAATTGTCATTATTCCCATTTCACAAATAAGGAAATTGAGGTAGTGACAGGTCAAGTAGATTTCCCAAACTCATACAGCCAGAAAGCTGAAAATAAACAGAAGCCTTCTGGGTCCTAATCCACTCGTTCAGAGGCCTGCAGTGCAGTCTTTCCTTCCTTCCTCTCTTTCTCTTCTTTAAAATAGACGAAGCTGTGGGGCCCAGCTTCTGGGAAGAGTTTTTAGTGTTGTTTGGTGGGAGGGGTGGGCTCATGTTTGTTTGTTTGTTTTTTGAGATGAAATTTTGCTCTTGTTGCCCAGGCTGGAGTGCAATGGTGTGATCTCAGCTCACAGCAACTTCCGCCTCCCGGGTTCAAGCAACTCTCCTGCCTCAGCCTCCCGAGAGGCTGGGATTACAGGCACGCGCCACCATGCCTGGCTAATCTTTTGTATTTTTAGTAGAGACAAGGTTTCTCCACATTGGTCAGGCTGGTCTCAAAATCCCAGCCTCAGGTGATCCACCCGCCATGGCCTCCCAAAGTGCTGGGATTACAGGCGTGAGCCACTGCGCCCGGCCTGGGCTCATGTTTTGCGGGATTTGTTCCCTGCTGTCTCCTCAGCACCTACAATGATGCCTGGCATGTGGCAAGAGCACAAGAAAGCATGGAAGCCAATGGCAATGGGGCGACATTGGCAGCTTTCAGGGCCCCGGTGTCTCTAAAGAAGTCAGTTGGTTAATGATTGGCACACTGGTGAGAACCAACTCCATAGGCATGTGATGGGTGGGCTCCCAGCTGTTCTTGAGCAAGTCAAGTCCAGGTAAGAAACACTGACAGGTGAAATTCAAATAAGAGGTGTATGTGGACACGAGTCATTTGCCAAAATTTACCGTTCCCCTTGAAAATAATCAATGACCCACTTGTGATATTTGCAATAAAGTTGCAAATATCATTGAATCAGGGAAGTCAAGTCTACAGTGAGCTGTGATTGTACTACCACTGCACTCCTGCCTGGGTGACAAGACCAAGACCCAGAAAGAAAGAAAGAGAGAGAGGGAAGAGAGAGGGAAGGAAGAAAGGAAGGAGGGAGGGAGGGAGGGAAGGAAGGAAAGAGGGAGAGAAGGAAGGAAGAAGGGAAAGAAGGAAGGAGGAAGGGAGGGAAGGAAGGAAGGAGGGAGGGATGGTGGGAGGGAGGGAAGGAAGAAGGGAGAGAGGGAAAGAAGGAAGAGGGAGAGAGGGAAGGAAGGAAGGAGGGAGGGAGGGAAGGAAGGAAGAAGGGAGGGAGAGAAGGAGGGAGGGAGGGAGAGAGGAAGGGAATCCCACAAACAAAAACCACTTGGATTTATAATTCACCTCCTTTTTGCTTTCGGAAAACAAATTATTGGCCATAATTCTCAAAATGGAGTTGTAAACTGAGCTGCTAGCTCTGGATGACCTCCATCAAGAAGCTAGCTACATCTCAGGAGCAAGATGGGTTCTGTTCAGCTCAGCCAACCTGAGCTCCTGCCTGGGCTGGGCGTTGGATTGGGCATTGAGGCTGCATAGCTGCTGAACTGTGGCCCTGCCTCCAGGAGCTCAGTCAGTGGGATACGTACTGCACAGAGGGAACTCAGGACTCTAGACATAACTCAGAGGGTCAGGGAAGGCTTCCTGGGGGAAGTGTCAGCTGGCTGAGTCTTGTTGATGAATGAATGTTGTCCAGGTGAATAAAGGAGAGAACGGATAGAAAAAGTGAAAGGCAGGTGCAAGACTCAGAGATCTAGAAACTTCACAGCATCTGTGGTTCTCCATGGACTTCTCGTTGTCTGAGTATTCACAAAAGTGAAGGTGGAACAATGGGTGTGGGCTCTCTGCCCAGGCAGGTGGGGCCCCATCAGGGATAACCAGTGTCTGCCCAGTCATGAAGATTGTTTGACACAGGCAGGTGGTGCTGCACTCTTCCCTGCAACCACTGCCCACCAGGGGACAGGCTAAGTCAGTTTGTGCCGCTCTTGCCTTATCTCCTTCAATGAAAAAAGAAAATACTGCAAGTAATACATGTTCATTGTCAAAAAGTAAGAAAAATGTAAATGAAAATATCCCATAATCCAAAACCAGGAAATAACTTTTTAGTTCATATTCCCAAATATTTTTCTATGTCTAAATCTTTTTGTTTTGCAGAAACATATATATCGTTTTTTTTTCTTTTCTGTTGTGGTAAAATATACATAACAAAAAATTAGCAAAGTCATGGACCCAACCCAAGTGTCCACCAGTGGGTGACTGGATAAAGGAAATATGGTGCATATACACCATGGAATACTATGCAGCCATAAACAAGGATGAAATCACATCCTTTGCAGCAACATGGATGGAACTGGAGGCTATTATCCTAAGGGAACTAACTGAGAAGCAGAAGGTTAAATATTCCATGCTGTCACTTACACATGGGAGCTGGAGAATGGGTACACATGGACACACAGATGGAGATAATAGACAGGAAGAACTCCAAAGTTGGGGAGGGTTGGTGAATTCCCTATTCTATATTTGGGTAAAGCCCAATATGGTGGGGATCGGGCTTCTAGTGTACCCATCACGAATAAAAATAAAAAGTCAAATTCACACCACACACACACAAATACATGACATGATGGATATTTCAATTAGGTTTGATTTAATCATTCTGTAGTGTACACACATATCAAAACATTGCATTGTACCCTGTAAATATGTACAATTATTGTCAATTTAAAAAATACATCATGGGCTGGGCGTGGTGGCTTGTGCCTATAATCCCAGCACTTTGGGAGGTCAAGGCGGTGGGTCACCTAAGGTCAGGAGTTTGAAAACAGCCTGGCCAAGATGGTGAAACACTGTTCCTACTAAAAAATGCAGAATTTAGTGGGGCGTGGTGGTGCATGCCTGTGATTTCAGCTACTCAGGAGGCTAAGGCAGGACAATCACTTGAACACAGGACGTGGAGGCTGTGGTGGGCCAAGATCGTGCCATTGCACTCCAGCCTGGGCAACAGCGCGAGACTTCGTCTCGAAGAAAAAAAAATTACATTGTGAAATTTAAAAAAATACTTTCCCATAAAATTTGCAATTTATAATTCGATCTATTTTTAAGCATGCAGTTCTGTGGCACTGAGTGCAATCAAATTGTTATGCAACTATCACCATCGTCCATTTCCAGAACTTTATTTTTTATTTTTATTTTTGGGACAAAGTCTCACTTTGTCACCCAGGCTGGAGTGCAATGGCATGATCTCGGCTCACTGCAACCTCCGCCTCCCGGGTTCAAGTGATTCTCTTGTCTCGGTCTCCTGAGTAGCTGGGATTACAGGTATGCACCATCATGCCTGGCTAATTTTTATATTTTTAGTAGAGATAAAGTTAATCATGTTGGACAGACTGGTCTCAAACTCCTGATTGTGGATAAAGGGGCTGCTGGTGGTTGCTGGAGACAAAGGTCAGCAGCAGCAGTGATAAGGAAGCAGCGTGCGTGCCCGCAGGAGGACAAGGCGGAAGGTGCTCCTGAGAGGCTGCTCAGCCTGTGAGGTGCGGGAAGTGCAGGGTCCTCCAGCCCCGTTAACCACGCAAGGGGCCAGGCGCCGCTCCCGAAACAGAGCAGTCAATCTTCCCAGAAACTGCAAAAGGCTCTTCTAACTCCACTTTTTTTTTTTTAAGTATTCAAAACATCCTTTTCAAGCTCTGCTTAGCTCTTTTTATAGCTGTGTTTGGACAAGCTGAACAGATGAAATTTACTTAACACGTCCAGTGCGGGTCTTCTGTTGAACATGACAGAGCCTATGTTTTGAATACAATTTTGAATTTGCACATCCCCAAGAATTCTGCTGTGAGAATTTATTCTAACACAAAGGCCAAAGACTGTTCTGTCTGCCTCCATCCCTCAGCTTTCCCTCCCCTCCTACCTCTTCCCCTTGCTCCATCCACAGTGGAATTCTCACCATTTTCCCAGCACGCCATGCCCTTTCTTATCTGAGTCTTTGCACACTCTTCCCATTGCTTGGAATGCCTTCTAGGTCTATCTAGTGACCCGAATAAGACTTTAAGCCCAAACACAAATGTCCCCTCTTTTGTGATGTCCTCACAGGCACACCCCTGGCATAAAATCACTCCCTTCTCAGTGCACCGCATCTCACCCATCTGTGACAGCACTTACCGCACCGGGCACCTGCTCACCATCTGTCTACCCAGAAAGACTGCCAGCTCCTCAAGGGTAGAGACCATGTCTCCTTCACTCAGCACCTTTGGCTCAAGAACACTGTGATATTTGGACTCTTAAAAGTCTCAGTTTCCTCATCTGTAAAGTAGGAAAAAAATGACATCACCGATGGAGATAGGGGAGGACTCAAGACGCCGTGCTGTGCTTGGTACACAGTAAATATTGAGTAAACATGCACCATTTTCGGGGATTCATTGTTTTAGAAGTTTACCATGCTGCTCCCTGTCCTCTCCCCTCCCTCCCCTCCCTTCCCTTCCCCTCTCTCCTCCTCTCTCTCTCTCACACACACTCCCACTCACACCCACATACACACTCCCATACACACACACACTTGAGATGGCTGACCAGGAGGCCACCGTTTGCCCCAGGGGTAGATGCCAGAAATGGGCCAGGTTGAAACAGATGGCAAATCCTCAGCTCTGAAGGGCAAGCTGCCCAGTCTAGGCCTCCCGGTGTAAGAAGGAATATATTTCAAGGAGGAAATGAAAAAGCAGAACAAGCTCCCCATCCCCAGTCACCATGCTTGGCTCTGAGCTGGAGGCAGGTGGGAAGGTTTGGAGAGTAAGCAAGAGCTCTAGGTGTAGCGTGAACGGACCTCTACCCTGCCTGGCCAGAGGGTTTCAGGGTCGACTTCCAGATTCCCTCTTTGCCCTCTTCATTCGGCTCTCTGCCCCGGGAAGCTGAGCTAGGAACTCAGCAATGGGCCCCTCTGACCGGTGCCTCTGGTTGGATTCAGATGATGGGGAACAGTAACAGGACAAAGAAGGCAGGAGAAAAGTGAGGGTGGGTATTTATCCCCATGCTCCCTTCTGCCAAGGTCACATGGCTTTGATCATGGTGGCTGCAGGTGGTAATGGCACCTGCATTACTACCTAGCTCAGGGATACTGCATTTGGACACGGGCTTCCCCACACCCTGCCCATGGCTTCATAAGTAATCTCTGTCCATTTCTCTTCAAACCATATCATTTGAACATACCATCGGTTCCCTGCCCCTGCCCTTCCATCCCTGGCCAATAAGACACATGTTAACATTCCCCTAGACCTTGAGGGGGCCCAGGAGTGGAGAGGATTTGCTCCCTGCATACTCTCAGGAGTTTTTCATGAGTTGATGCCTTACAGATGCTTCTGACTCTGGGAATGTGAGGAGAATAATAAATGGGGTGGCATTGCTCATGTGGGCAAAACAGGGCTGGAGATGAAGTGTTAGTCTGTTTTCACACTGCTATGAAGAAATACCCGAGACTGGTAATTTGTAAAGAAAAAAGGTTTAACTGACTCAGTTCTGCATTGCTGGGGAGGCCTCAGGAAACTCACAATCATGGCAGAAGGCAAAGGAGAAGCAAGCACCTTCTTCACAGGGTGGCAGGAAGAAGTGTCAAGAGAAGGAGGAAATCCGCTTATAAAACCATCAGATCTCACTATCGCAAGAACAGCATGGCCGTAACCACCCCTGTGATTCAATTACCTCCCACCGGCTCCCTCCCATGACCATGTGGAGATTATGGGAACTATAATTCAGTATGCGATTTTGGTGGGGACACAGCCAAACCATATCAGATGATCCCCTGAATTTTCCCTATAGTGACTGTTGGATGAGAGAGAGAGAGAGAGAGAGAGAGAGAGAGAGAGAGAGAGAGAGAGACAGAGAGAGAGCGAGCGAGCACGCTTACAGATCAGCTGCAGATGGACTGACTTTCCGTATGAGGAATGAGGCTGAATTGTTAGAGTGCTGTGATGGTTAATTTTATATGTCAGCTGGCTGGGCTATGGTGCATAGATTTTGGTTAAACAGTCTAACATTTTGCTGGGTGTTTCTGTCAAAGTGTTTTTTGGAAGAGATTAACATTTAAATTTAAGGGTGGACTTTGAGTAAAGCAGATTGCCTTCCATGATGCGGGTGTCACCTACTATGTTGAAGAACAAAAGCTGACCTCCCCTAAGCAAGAAGAACGCTGCCAGAGGACTGACTGCGGACTGGAACTGCAGCTCTTCCCTGGGCGTCCAGCTGCTGGCCTGTCCTGCAGACTTTGAACTTGCACCTCCACAATCACATGAACCAATTTCTTAAAATAAACCTCTCTCTTTCTAGGTACAGATACACATCCTGTTGGCTCTGTTTCCCTGCCAAGATGAGAGCCAATCAACTCCAGCAGAATGTGTGGGGCCTCATTCGAATCAATGTTTGTGCCCTCTTGGCCGACGTGGCAAATTAGTCAAGAGCAGGAAGCCAGTTCAGCATGGAGCAAAGTGTCATCCTTGACTTCTTTCCCCAGCTTCCATCCCCTTCAGTCTGTGCAGTCTGTTCCCTTCCCACTTCCCACATTTACTCTCTCACTGCTACCCCTTAATCCAAACCATCCACGGAAATCCCCAGCCCAACACACGGGACCCTGGGCGGTCTAACTCTCGGCTTTCATCCCTCTCATTCCCATCATTTGCTCTGTGTCAGGCATGCAGACCCTTCGTCACCGCTTGTAGAGTCCATGCTCTTTTATGCCTCTGTGGATTTCATTCACCAAAAAAACCACAAAATCTCTAATGAGGGCCGACTGTGTGCAATCCTGTGCTAAGGGCAGAAAACACGGTCCCAGGTTTCAAGGAGCTCAGAATCTAGGGGAAAGACAGGCTTGGAAGCAGGTAAGTGCAACCACGTCCAGGCTACAGAGGGGACTCTCTGCTCAGTGGGATCTACTGCCACCTCCATGCTCTGTCCAGAGCTGTTCATTGTTCCCTTCCCAGTGCTCCTTCACATTTTCTATTTACCGCTTTCTTCCTTTATTACATCAAGTAATACTACCAAATACTGCTCCCCTAGCATTTGCCCTGTGCTGTGCGTGTGCTCGCCCTGGGACCACCTTTTGGGGCAGGTACTATCGTATTATCATTGGCTCAGTGGGGCGGAGGGGTAAGTATCTTGCTTAGCAACTCATGGCTCATGAATTTAGTCATTTCATTAATCTCAAGGTGCTGAGCTCCCTGTCTGGCGCGGAGTAGAGAGCAAATATTTGTCTAACAGAAATGTGTTTGTGAAAATGCTGGGCTGTTTAAGCTGAGCAGAATGGAATAAAATCAGCTAGAGAGACTGTCAGTCATTCAAAGAAGCAAGAACTCCTCAAGTCACAGTCATGTCCAGATGTCTAGACAATCTCTTCGGTTTATCTCAGTTCATTATTGAGATGTGAGGTCTACAAAGCAGGGAAATTAAGTGTTGCCCTGAATGGACCAGATTTAGTTACTCATGAGTCAGGCTGACACCTTTGCCAGGCAAGTCTTCAAAAGCAGAGGGCATTTGTTTCTCTCTTGCCATCACTAATGTTTCTCAGTGTCTGGGGTGAGAGCCAGGAGGGAGGAGCCAGGTAGTCCCATTGCTGGAAAAGGCCACAGCGCCTTGCTGCCACCCACTGACAGCAGCGTAGAGCTCTGCAGCTCAGGGACTGCCTGTGCAGGGGGCCATCCCTGGTACCATGCCCCTCTCCCTTCTGTGTGCCAGCTGAGCTCTCTCCCTCTCCTGGCTAGGGCTATCCCTGCTGAATTCCAAACATCTGCAGACAGGGTTTGCAAACAATTGGCTCAAAGTTCTGAGCTTTTGTGATCTCATTCAAATGCCTGGCTATGGGGAACAGGCTGATTTTCCTGGGCTACCAGCTCTGGAGTGGTGAAAATTCCATTAGACTTGGATTCAGAGGCCTGCATTTGATTCTCAGCCCTGCCACTTTACAGCTAAATAAATAATACTGAACCTCTGTTTCCTTTCCTGTAAAATGGAAATGATGGTTATTTCTACCTCATAGGGTTGTTAGGGGAGTAAGATAATAGACATGGGACGTGCTTTTTACTGTGTTCTGCTGAAAACATGTGAGAGATTGTCAGTCACTCAAAGAAGCAAGAGTTCCTCAAGTCACGGTCATGCCCAGATGTCTAGATAATCCCTTCGGTTTATCTCAGTTCATTGTTGAGGTGTGAGGTCTACATAGCAGGGAAATTAAGTGTTGCAGTGAATGGACCAGATCTAGTTATTCATGAGGTGAGCTGACACCTTGGGACTAGCACAGCCTCTGGAGGCACAAATTCTGGAACTGAATCCCCAGTTGCTGTTTGTGTAATCTAAGCATCATTTTTTTCAGCTCCAAAACTGGGGCCATAATCTTCGCATTGTACACGCCCTTGGACCCAGCAATTTTGCTCTTGGATTGTGTCCCAGAAGGCGTGTAAGTTGATGTGTAGAAGGATATTTAGGTCGTGGTGTTTGCGGTAGCAGATAGGGGAGATACCGGAGGTTTTCACCACCAGGGGAATGGATAAGTAAACCACAGTGGATGCACCTGTGGAATTCCGGACAGCAGGCAGAAGCAATGGAACAGAGGCACACACAGCCGCATGCATAATTCTTCAAAATAGTGTTGGGTAAACATTTAAGAGGCAGGACACAATGTATCGTAGCACCATGGAATAAGTCAAAAGCTCGAGCACACGCAAAATAAGAGAACAGATTTTCCAAGGATACATGTGTATTTACAGCCCTATATCCAGTGCCTTAGAAGGGATGCCTATGAGAGGAGATGAAGAAGAGCAGAGTTTAGTGGTGAGGGGGCGTGTAGGAGAAACTGTCAAATGCATGGGGAAGAATGAACTGTTTTTCCTTCTATACTCTCAACACACAGAGGGGACCAGCTATGTGAGATTTTTTCCCACACTGGCCAATCTGGTGTCCTACAGCTCCCTTCCATTTTGACACTAACTGGAGATAGCACACATCCCCCAGGTTACAAGGTCAGTCCCACCAGACTGCCCAACTTTAGAGGCCAATTGCAAGCAGTAGGTCCCCAGATCACTCACAGCTTCTGTCCGATTTGGCTACAAACCAGAGATTTCCATTACCCCTTTCTCAGTTTCAATCATTTGCTAGAGGTAAAGTAGGAAGTGAGATTTGACTCCAGACCAAATTGCAGATGGGCTAAAACCGGGAAGAGGCACCAAAACCACTTACCCATAAGACAAAGCCACCAGCACCATAACAGTTAACCATTGCCATGGCAGCACCCGGAAGATAGCATCCCTTTCCATGGCAATGACCCAGAAGTTACCACTCCTTTGCTAGGAATTCCTGAATAACCCGCCCCTTAATTTGCACGTGATTTAAAGTGGGTATAAATATGACTGCAAAACTGCCCCTGAGCTGTCACTCTCAACACACCGCCTATTGGGGTAGCCCAGCTTTGCAGGAGCAGTCACAGAACGGGTAACACTTTCCTCAATAAAGCTGTTTTCTGCCAGGCAAGGTGGCTCATGCCTGTAATACCAGCACTTTGCGAGGCCCAGGCAGCGGATCACTTGATGCCAGGAGTTTGAGACCAGCCTGGGCAACATCGAGAGACCTTGTCTCTACAAAACATACAAAAATTAGCCAGGCGTGGAGGTGCACATCTGTAGTCCCAGTTACTTGCAAAGCTGAGGTGGGAGGATCACTTAAGCCCAGGAGGTTGAGGCTGCAGTGAGTCGTGATCATACCACTGCACTCCGGCCTGGGCAGCAAAGTGAGACCCTGTCTCAAAAAATAATAATAAACAAAGAGGTTTTCTTCTACCGCCAGCTCTCTCTTGAAATTCTTCCTGAGCAAAGCCAAGAACCTTCCCAGTGCAAGCCCCAATTTTGGGATTTGCCTACCCTGCAAGAGACCAGCTCACAGAACCCAAGAAAACTGTTTACTTAGTTTTGCTGATTTATTACAAAGGATATCTTAAAGGATACAAATGCACATTCAGATGAAGAGATGCACAGAGCAAGGTTTGGAAGAGTCCTGAGCTCAGAAACTTTTGTCCCCACAGAGTTGTGGTGTGCCACCTTCCTGGCAAGTGTTATGTGTTCTTGTTCACCAACTTGGAAACTCTGAGCCCTGTAGTTCAGGGATTTTTATGGAGACTTCATCATATAGGCATGACTGATTATTAACACAGTCTTCAGCCTCCCTCCACATTCCAGAGAATGGGGGTTGGGGCTAAAAGTTCCAACCTTCTAAACACGGCTTGGTGTTTCTGTTGACCAGCTCCCATCTAGGAACCTACCAAGAGTCACCTAATTAAAACAAAAGACATTCCTATCACCCAGAAAATTCCAAGGGATTAGGAGTTCTGTGTTTGAAATTGGGATCAAAGACAAAATATTAAAACAAAAGATGTACCTAGCATTTCCATTGCAAATTACAAGGGTTTTAGGAACTCTGTGTCAGGAACCAGGAACAAAAAAAAATTCTTATAAATCATGATATTGAGGGTATAGAGTAAAACAAGAAAAGCGAAGAGCATTGCATAGATCAATGAGAAAAGCACACGATTAACATAGATGTATAACCAACTCAATTTCCTGCAGCAGAAAATGTCTTAAATGTCTACCCTGAGGTGTTGTTAAGAATTATACGCAACATTCATAAAGGTCTCTGGCACAGTGCTTGGCCCAGGAGAGATGCTGCAGAAATGGAAGCTCCTTTTATATGATTCCCTCATTGATCAGATAATGTACCAAGTGCTCACTTTGTGCAGGACACTGTGGATGGAGCCACGGGAGAGACAAAGACTGGATGTCTCTCCGGAACATGAGCATAGCAGATGAAACAGAATGGCAGTGGGAGGGGAGAACCCTCATCTGAAACTGCAGAGATGACTGTCAGACCTCCTCAGTGTCCAAATTGAGGCTGAAAGGAGTGACTTGCTCAAGGTCACACAGCCAATTAGGGGCTGAGCTAAGGGCAACTGTCTAGGTCTCCAGAGCCCTTTTCGGAGCACCACCCAAGCGAGTGTCGCTGGTGGGACAACTCAGAGTCTTAACTTCGCTGCAGAAAAGAATTTGAGGGTGAGTCCAAAGTAAGAGTAGACAAAGAAGTTTATTGCAAAATGAAGGTACTCTTCATTGCAAAATGAAGGTACAAATGAAGTGTGTACTGAGAGGCAGAGTGGGCTGCTCAGAGGCAGAGACAGCCCCTAGTGACCCAAGGGAATTCCCTTTATGGGAGCTGTGCATACACATTCACGAAATCCTGGTGAGGTCAAGTGCAAAAAGCGGACCTGTGGTTGGCGTATGCATTCAGCAACTACATGCTCTCACATGCATTGCATGTTATCACTAGCACAGAAAATTACCCAGAGGTGTGTTTATTAAAATAAGGAAAGATCACTAAGCTAAACCTTGAGCGTAGCTGCTCACATGGAACCTCGGAGAAGTCCTTAGTCTATCCCCACAAGCCAGGAATTTGTAGCTAATACCTTCTTGGGATTTTAGTGCTGATTGACTAGAGATTGGGGAAGCTACATCACATCATGAATAAGGGGCTTTTGTTCTCTTTCCCAGGCTGTAGTAGGTATCAGGAACTTGTCGCCATCTGGTGTCTGCTGGTAGCCTGAAGGACTGCTTACAGGTAGCTGCTAATGCACAAGGGGGTCTGCTTTGAAAGGAGCCCACAGGGCTTTGCACTAGGGGATAAACCAGTGAGGCTTCCTAACCTTCCTTATCCTGCCTCAACAGTACCTCTGGACCCGAGAGCAGTGGAAGGTTAGTACCGCCCGTGTCATCTTCTACCCTGACAATCCTCTCACACTCCTCTCCGGTTTACCCACTCATCCATGTTCATGTGTGCAACAAAGAAATAAATTAGGAGATTGTTTCAAAAAATGCAGTTTAGTAGCTAAAATCTCTCAAAATAGGGGGTCCATGGGAATAAGGTGAAAAGGTCTGAACCCTGGCAGAGATGAAACCCTAAGAAGCAAACCTTCTTGGGATGGTTAATTTTACATGTTAACTTGACTGGGCCATGGGGTGCCCAGTTATTTGGCTTACTTACTTTTGGGTTTGTCTGTGACGGTGCTTCAGGATGATGTCAGCGTTTGAATTGGTGGCCAAGTAAAGCAGACAGCCCTGCCCATTGTGGGTGACAACATCCCATCTGTTGGGGCCTGAATAGAACAAACAGGCAGAGGAAGGCTGAGTTTGCCCTCTGCCTGGCTGCCTGAACTGGGACATTGGTCTTCTCCCGCCCTTAGACTGGGACCATAGGCTCCCCTGGTCCTTAGGCTTTCTGACATGGACTGAGTGACACCATTGGCTTTCCCAGGTCTCCAGCTTGCAGACGGCAGGAAGAGGGACTTCCCAGCCTCCACAGTCATGTGAGCCAATTCCTTACAATAAGCCTCTGCATATCTACACATTCTATTGCTTCTGTTTCTCTGGAGAAGCCTGACTAATACGTCCCTGTTCTCCCTTTTCCAGCCCTGCCCAGCTGCTTTAGTGATCCCAGGTCAGAGTCTTGCAGTCAGAAGCAACCCCACCCTCAGTCCTCAAAATCAACCATCTCAGATCTTACCAGCCAATGCCACCCCACGAAGAGGGAGGAGCAGTGTCCCCATAAGCCCCTTCCAGCCTTTTCATCCTTTTACTTGTCCCTAAAATATCCTATCCCCCAAAGATGACAAGAGCGCACCTCCCAAGGAGGAGGAGGAGCGTCTCCACGGAGCCCTGCTCTCTGAGTTCCGACTGGGGCGTGGGGGAGGAGAGAACGCTGGGTGTGGCTCACGGGGGCCGTGTGTCAGGCAGCAGGTCCTTGTGAAGTCTTCGGATATGAGGATTTGGTCATAACAGCCCAGGGAAGGAGAGGTGGACATGGCAAAAGGGAGAGACAGGTCCCCAGAGGCTCTGCCAACATCTTGCCAGCCTTGATTCACCAGAGCTGTAATGGCCTCTCCTACTATTTCAGAAAAATCCAAAATTTTCCCCCAGTTCAAAGTGAGATTGGCAAGGAGCTGAATACCATATTGGTTTTCTGAGACGAGTACAATCAGCACACTAGCTCCAAGTCAGAAAGGCCGAGAGAGGAGGGCAAGACAATCCTCCAGGTGACAGAACGCTCCCTGCCTGGGGGGTTGGCTCAGCTGGGTTAGTGTGATTGCAGAAGGGAAGCATGGCTCATGCCCAGCCAGCACAGACACTGTCCCGGCACTGCGCTGAACCCTCACAGACTGGCTCCATTCACCTCTCACGCAGCACCCCATGAGCTGGGTGCCGACCTCACACCACTGGGAAGTGGTGGAATTAGAATTTGAACCCAGATTGTCTTACTCTCTAGCCCATGATCCTAACCACCAATCAAAACAGCAGCTCAGCTGTAGTCTGGTCATTAGGAATTTGCCAGCTTAAGGCTGAGAAAGCAAGAAAAACAAATCTTCACCACGCAGGGCCAGAATCAAAGTGCACGTCACTGAGTACACGTTTCTTCTGAAGAATATTCCTTATGGAAACGCATTCTTGGGGGGCACAGTGGCTCATGCCTGTAATCCTGGCACTTTGGGAGGCTGAGGTGGGCGGATCGCTTGAGCCCAGGAGTTGGAGACCAGCCTGGGCAAAATAGGGAGACTTTGTCTCTACAAAAAATAAAAACTAGCCCAGCATGGTGGCATGTGCATGTGGGCCTAGCTACTCAGGAGGCTGAGGTGGGAGGGTCACTTGAGCCTGGGACGTAGAGACTGCAGTGAGCCGTGACCACACCACTGCACTCCGGCCTGGGTAACAACGTGAGACCCTGTCCCCTCCCGGAACAAAAAAGAGAGAAATATATTCTAGGAGAGCATCAACCTATAACCATACTTCCTACATTCTCAGTATAATCTCTAATTCTATGGGGGGCTGCCAGCTCACTGAACAGCAGAGCACGTCATGGGGTTTCATCACACCCAGCATCCAACCTCCTTTCCGTTGAAACTGATTTTCCGCAGTGTTTCTCAGCACCGTCATAGAACTACCGCTTACGGAATGCGTGAATGACATTATTCTAAGATATTTACAGAGAGGGGAAAACACCTGAATAAAAGCCACTGCAATCACTCAGGGTGTGTAAACAACAGCCTTGTTCTGCCAGGCCTCGTGGCTCACGCCTGTAATCCCAGCACTTTGGGAGGCCGAGGTGGGTGGATCACTTGAGGTGAGGAGTTCGAAAACTCCTGACACCTGTCTCAAAAATAGAATAAAAATAAAAACAAAAACAAACCAAAAAACAGCCTATTGACAGGACGCCGTCAGAGATTTCTCCTTACTGGCTAACATGGCGCCACCATGTGGCAAGAATGTGAACACGATTTGCAATGGCCTTGGATAGGCAGCTTTGAAATTATGTGAGCCTCATAGTTCATAGTATTTAATTGGTGAGAGTTGCATTATTCTAAAGTTGTATGCATAAAGTCAGACTTCATGAGTATTGCATATCACACAATTTCTAATTCCTGTCGTTTGAATTGGGCCAATAGGGACCCCTCCATGCCATGTGGTGAGTGCTAGGATTTGGGTATGTGCTGGGCATCTGGACATGACAGGGCCCAGAGAGGGAGGGTCTTGGGAGGCTCCCAGAGGAGGTGACCCGTGAGTCAGATTCTGAGCTTTCCAAAGGGACACACAGAAATGGACAGCAGAGAACAGGGAGGACGATGCTCCAGGCACCAAGCAGAGTAGAAAATGCCGAAACGTCACGGAAGTCTACAAGGCACTGGTGAAAGGCTGGGTGCTTAGCTATAGTTTTGATCAGTGGTTAGTCTCATGGGGTAGGGAATAAAACCGTCTGGGTTCAAATTCTAATTCCACTGCTTCCCAGTAGTGTGACCTTGAGCAAGTCATCAGCTCCCCATCTTATTTCCTTATGGCCTGAGAGGGGAGTGGAGGTGGAGCCGGGGCTGGAGAGGAGGGTCAGGGCTGGGTGAGGAATGGCATACGTGCCACGAGAAGGAGCCTTTCTCCTGCAGGGGTGGAGTTCACTGGAGGACAGGCAGGATTACCAGTAGCAGGGTGGATGTTGGACTAGAAGAGAAAAACCAGAAACAGGGGAACTAGTTAGCAGAAGTCTCCCCTTCCTTCATGAATTCTACAAATACTGAATGCCCACACGGTGCCAGGGACTGTTCTGGGCATTAGAGATACATAAGACCGCATAACAGACTGCTGCTCTCTGGGAGCTTACACTCTACTGGGAGGAGATAGGCAACAAACACATAGATAATACGATACACAGTGTTTCCGATAATGTGAAAAGCAACGGGAAAAACTAAAGCAGAGAAGGAGGATAGAGAACGCGGGCGGGGGTGCAGTTTTAGATAAGGTGATCAGCAAAGACCTTGGTGAGGAGTAAAAGGCCTAAAGCAAGTGAGGGACCGAGAGCGTTTCAAGTCCCAGGGAAGGCCTTCCAGGGACAGAGGGCAGACGCTGAGGTCAGAGGATACCTGGTGGGATCTTGGAAAAGCAAGGAGACCAGTGTGGCTGGAGCAGAATCAAGGCAGGCAGGGTGGGGGCTGGGGGCAACATCGGAGACATGCGGAGGGGGCAAACTGGAGGATGGGGTTGGCAAACCTTATCTGTAAAGGGCTGGACAGTAAACATAATATTTCAGACTTTGTGCACACGTGGTCTCTCTTGCAACTGCTGAATGCTGCCCTTGTTGTGTGAAAACAGCCACAGGCCATATGAAAAGAATAAGCATGGCTGTGTTGCAACAAAACTTTACTTACAAAAATGGGTGATGTGTCAGAATGACCTGCAAACCATAGTTTGTCAACCTTGTGAAGGACATTAGAGGCACTGAAGGTTTTAGTGTTACTTGAGTAAGATGGAGATCAAAGGGTTTTGAGTAAAGAAGGCGCACACTGTAACTGATGTTGTATTAGGATCATTCTGGCCGCTGTGTGAGCATAGACTACATGGGGGCCCAGGGTGGAAGCAGGGAGAGCAACTCTATTGTTTATACTCTGAGTGATCTTGGGCAAGTCATGGGACCTCCCTGGCCTTCAGTTTCCTCTTTTGTAAATTGGGGTAATAGTATAATAATACCTAGTTTACGCAGCTGTTGTGAAGAGCAAATGAATTGATAAATGCAAGGCACATGGGAAGTGCCTGGCACGCAGTAAGCACTGTAAATCTTAGCCATTTTTATTAATGTAGTCATTTATACCAGATACAATGATGGCTTGAACCAGGTTATGCTGGCAGAAGTAATGAAAAGTGGTCTGATTCTGGACAGATTTCGAAGGTAGAGTAAACAGAATTTTCTGATGATTTGTATACAGGGTGGAGAGAAAGAGAGAATTTCAGGAAGATTTCAACTTTTTTTGTCTAACTGGAAAAATGGAGTTGCTCTTTCCCTAGAAGAGAAAAGGTGTGGGAAGAATGAGTTTTCAGGGGAGCATGAAGAGCTCAGTGTTAGTAGGATCTGTAAGTCTCACTCAGAGGCGAGCACACTGAAAGTTAAGGAGATGAGAAAGAACCAGCACAGACAATGGAGATGAGGTGGGCAGCAAGGGAGGCAGAAACCCAGAAGAACATGGCATCCTGGAGTTCAAGGGAGGAAGGCATTGCAAGGAGGGAGGTGTGCATCACATGTTGGTAGATCAGGTAAGCTGAGGATAAGAATCCCTGGGTTTAGCAATGTAGGAGACAGGAGCAGTTTTGGTGGAGTGGCAGGTGTGCAAGGCTGAGTGGGAGTGGCTTTAACAGAGAATGGAAACTGAGTGTTCGCAGAGAGCAGGTAGAAACAGTTGTTGGGGGAAATTGGCTGAAAGGGGAAGATGGGAAATGAGGCCGTAACTGGAGCAAGCCATGAGGTCCAGACAGTGTTGACAAGTGATCATGGAGCAGTAAGCATCAAAGGCTTGGAAGACGGGAGTAAGAGGAGTCCAGAGGCATTTCTAATGAAGAGGACCTGGAGCCTGTTGAGGTCTGTGGACTGAGGGAAAAGTCTAGGCTGGCTCCCAAGTTCCCGGTGTGTGTACCTGCAGGGGTTGTGGGGAGTAGCATCCCTTTTTGGTGCTGTGGTGGCATCCTGGGCATGCTGCTGTCCCTGCTGCATGCATTGCACTGTCATATTGTTGATGAGTCTGCCTGCTATTTGAAGACTGTGCCATATCCCATATTTATCTCTGTGCAGCTGGCGCAGAGCAAGTGCTTGGAAGCGTCTGTGGAACTCAGCGATGCAGCTCTGGGAAGGCAGCAGTTTCAGTGGTCTGGTCTTGAGAAGGCCGTGATTTCTTTCTTCCATGCCCCATGATAGAGCACATTTCTCCTGTTCCATCTGTCTGCATATCCACTGGCCTTCCTTTCCAGAGATGCAGATGGACTTATTTAAGATGCCATAACTCAACCATATTTAATATAGAAGCATGGTTCACATTCCATCCGGATCCCAGAGCTGAGTGTGACAACCAGGGCTACAACCCAGCTGTTTCCAGCTGAGTATCTGGAAGCCTGTTAGGTGTGCTTGTCTGGCATCTGAGCTGTTGCATCCCTATCCCCATATGACTGATCCTGAGATCTTTAAGAAGTAGATTCAGCAGTTCCGTAACATTGCTGTGGCCCACTGAGCCTCCACGCCAAGAATCTTCCCCATGGACAATTCCATTTTCTGCTTTTTAAAACAAGCCAGCCATCTAAGTTCCAGCAAGACAAACTTTACATAGATGAAAGGACTCAACACCTCTTGGTGCTGAGGAAGGACTATTTTTATATTTTCAATGCTTTACAGACTATTGGAGGCCTCAGAAATCCAGGCTCCTCTGAAGTACATCCCCTTAGACAACAGCCCCACCCCACAGTCCCCCTGTCCTACCTGACAATAAAAAACTGAGATGCCTGGGCGGGACTGAGGGTGAAGCTGGTGAGCAACAGCAACACGAGGCAGTGAAGAGAGGGGACTTGGGAACGTGGCAGTGAAAAAAGTCGGCCGGTGTCTCAGTGATGTGTGTGAGGGACCCAAACACTCAACCCAGATCACACTCTATGGGAAAGGTGACGATTAAATGAAATGACATAGATACAGGGAAGAGCACAGGGCGGGCAGTTAATAATTTTTAGCTGCCTTTCCTTTTACTATTTGAAATGTGCTTGTAAATTACAAAGTGACAGATGCTAGTTGCTAGGATGAGGCAGGTACCAGTCCAATGGACTAGACCAGTGCTTCTCAAACTCTAATGTCCCTAAGAAACAGCTGAGTCAGTGTAAGCGTTACTTCCATTTTACTAAGGGAACTGAGGCTCAGAAATGAACTGACTTGATCTGTGGATTCTGTTTCAGCAGGTCTTAGGATGATGACTGAGACCCTACAGTTCTAAGAAGCTCGCAGGTGATCCCAATTCATTGAACTCTTTGAATAGCAAAGGTCTAGAACAGTGGTCTCACTGAGGCTATGCATTCAACTGATCTAGTGAGGTTTATAAAGAATTGGCTTTCTGCTCTTGTATTTCATCTACTGAATCAGAATTTCCAGTGGTTGAGCTCAGACATTTAAAGTTTTAATAGGCAAGCCAGATGACTAGTCTAGTGTTCAGCCAGGACTGAAGACCACTGGCCTAAGGCCCGGTATTCTTTCTAATTCTGTGCTCCAGCTAATTCTGATTCATTCAATCAATGATATTTGTTGAGCTTCTATTCTTGCCAGGCAGTGAATTTGGCAAGAAGAACAAACAAAAAAGTCAGCTATGGCAGTGCATATGCTGAATGCTGGGCATGGGACGCCTGGCATGGGAGCCCAGGATAGCGGGTGTGGTGATTTAGCCAGCTTGATCAGTCAACGGCAAGGAAGGCTTCTCTGTGGGAGGTGAGGGTAGGACTGAGTTTAAAGAAGGAATAGAACCAAGTTAGAACAGTAAGAAGAGCCATAAAATAACATAGCATGCTGGAAAAGACTTGAGTTCACTTAAGGGAAGGGTAAGTAACTAGCTAGAGAGGACATTAGGAACAAGATCATGAAGGGGAGCTAAGTTAGGAGTTTACTTTCATTCCCAACACTAGGCTTTTCAGAAGACTGAATGTTGGCAAATAGCAAACACAAAACAAATGTTTGGCCTCAACATTATCATTAGTACATTACTATTATTATTGTTACTACCAGGTTTGTGTTTTAGACATATTATATTGACAGTATGATGGAGAATGGGCTACAGGGATCTAGGCTAGAAACAGGGAACGTGGTCACAAACTATTGTAGTAATCCAGTTAAGGAATGAGGAAGACGTGAAGGAGGTAGATTTGGCAGGACTTGGAAGATATGGTTCTTGCAATAATGTAAACACTCACATGTGCATGTAGTAGTTTGCCAATTTCTTTCATATAACAAACTTGAGAAGGAGTCAGTGTAAGCATTACTCCAATTTTACTAATAAAGGAAACTGAGGAAGGGAAGGGAAGGAAAGGGAAGGGAAAGGAGGGGAGGGAGGGCAGGGGAGGGGAGGAGAGGGGAGGGAAGAAGATTTAATTGACTCATGGTTCCACAGGCTGTACAAAAAGCATGGCTGGGGAGGCCTCAGGAAACTTACAATCATTGCAGAAGATGAAGGGGAAGCAGGCGTGTCTGACATGGCTGGAGGAGGAAGAGGAGAGAGTGAAGGAGGAGGTGCTACACACTTTTAAACAACCAGATCTCATAAGAATCCACTCACTATCAAGAAAACAGCAAGGGGGAAATCTGCCCCCATGATCCAAACTATATTACCTGTCAGTATTATCTGTGTGTGTGTGTGTGTGTGTGTGTGATGGGGTCTCACTCTGTTGTCCAGGCTAGAAGGACATGATCATAGCTCAGTCACTGCAGCTTCATACTCAAGCAATCCTCCTGGGCTTGAGGGATCCTCCTGCCTCAGCCTCCCAAATAGCTAGGATCACATCTAGCTAAAATACCAAATTCTTGACTTCAGCTCCTTTTGTCATCATTTGTCCATTTCTCCTATAATCTTAAAAATTTTTTGACTGAGGTTTCTACGTGGCTGAATTTGGTGAAGTTTTCACTAACCCAGAACACACACACTCACACACTCACACACACACACACACTCACACACACTCACACACTCTCACACACACACACTCACACACACACACACACACACACTAGAGTTCTTTCCCTCACTGAAATGGGCAAGGAGGCATAAAGAAAACTGGAACCTACAGACCCAGTGAGGAAGCAAAGTTCCACTTTCCACTGAAAACTCGTCTTTTACAATAATCCCATTGCAGAGGCTACACCAGGCTGTGATTTTAGAGTTTTGAAAGTTGTCCTCCCTTTTTCTACCTGGCTACTGGCCTGGGGCTTTAGGTGGGTGAGGCCTACCTCCATGAGAAAAATCCACAGTGAAAATGGTGACAGTCGGAGGGTTCTGGAGTTGAGCTTAGCCTTCCTCCCTTCCTCCCTTCAGAAAAGCTAAATGCAGACAGGAGTGCAGCGGAAGTCAGGAATCTACTGCCGGAGGGGCCAGAGGTGGGCAAGGACCTTCCTGTTCTAGGGCCCTTCCCCAGAAGGTGTTAGCTCTGGGTGAAGTCTCCACCTCCTTCCCAACCCCCAGTATCCATTGCTTCCTTGGGACCAGGAGCCCAGAAACCTGCCAGCTTGGATGACCAGGACCCATGTTTGAGAGGCATAAATTTGGTCCCCTGGATCCTTCCAAAGTGTAGTATATTTGTCACTCCCTGCAGACCCTCAGGCAATAGGCTCTTCATGCTCTGTCCATTGGTTCTTTTTCTCTAGCAGTTCTTTTTCTCTGAGCAATGCTTCAAAAATGAAACATCAGATTCATTGTAAGGTTTTTTTTCAAACAGATTTTTTCCCCCACACACCATGAATTCCTCATTGACTGGTTTGGTTAAAATATATAATGTATCTACAGGTAAGTTTTAAAAATTCCTTTATGGGAGCATTTTTAAAAATACTCTGGTTTCACTTTTTTGCATTTAAATACTTTCTCACATACTTAATATTTATAAAAGGGTTAGAATTCATTTTAACACTTCCCATTAAATCAGGCAGGGCTTTTCAAGGTCTGGCCTATGAATTTCCTTATTTCAAGCACTGTTTAGTCCAGGTAAGTTTCAACAGAATTTGAGAACTTGGGACTGCCAGGTCAACTCTAGGTACTAGTTTCTGTCATTTCTCTGAATATTTGGGTGTTCACATTTGTTCTCTTTGGTCATACTTACCCAACTAGACCTCTTTTTTGTTGAAATGTGAACTCTACTTCTAGTCTGTTAAAGTTCATTGTTTTTCAGAACTTTGATTTTGAAGATGAATATGACTTTAACCTGGCCATGATGTACTGCTTTTTCATCGTGAATTCCAAACAGAGCAGAACTCTGAGGATTAGTTCAATACAAACAATGTATTCTTCAGGATCTTTCTCTAAGTAGAGGAACTTTCTTGACCCTTACACAGCTAAATATGGTCTTTTTTGGACTACCAGTTCATGGTTATTTGTAATGTGGCCCAGACCCCAGGGCCATCCCTGGGCAAAGGAAGCAAGACACATACCCACAGTAGGCCTGTGCTAGATGCAGGGGACACACAGTAGAAACAAGGCCCTGTCTGAAGACCTCAAAGCTTATTTCGAGAGATGGATTGATAATTAAATAGCATATCATTTAAAGAGCCATAATACAGTTGCGTTTCATGTACATAACTGTAAGCGAATGTGAAAAGTGCTGTAAAATCACAGTGGGAGATATTCATTCTTGCAGTGAGGAGGAAGGCTGAAGATTGAGGAAGACTTCATAGAGCTTATGAATTTTGAAATGGGGTTTGAAAGATGAGTAAGAGTTTACTAGGCAGAGATGCGTGGAAAGAACATTCCAGGCAGCAGAGACAGCTAAAATAAATAAATAAGTCTCAGAGGAAGGAAAAGGATGGGAATCAGGAGTGGTTCAGGGTCACTACAGCATAGGGCAAGCTTGTCCAACCCATGGCTCAGGACAGCTTTGAATGAGGCCAGTGCAAA
Source organism: Saimiri boliviensis (assembly GCF_048565385.1). Lineage (NCBI taxonomy): Eukaryota > Metazoa > Chordata > Mammalia > Primates > Cebidae > Saimiri > Saimiri boliviensis. The sequence goes on from NC_133459.1 coordinate 51,690,936, forward strand.
TTAGTAAACTTTCTTAAAATATGAGATATTTCTGTAATTTAAAAAAATCTTAACAGCTGTCATTTGTGTTAGTGTATTTTATGTGTGGCCCAAGACCATTTTTCTTCCAATGTGGCTCAGGGAAGCCAAAAGATTGGACACCCAGGCATAGAGTATTTTGGGGTGACATGATGGGAACTGGAGAAGTAGGTGGGGGCCAGAATTCAGAAGGTCTTGGACACTAGCTAAAGGCTTAGAGTTGCTCCTATTGGCCATGCACTCACCAAAGGCATTTGAGCCCCTCTTTCAGCTGTTAGATTGGATGGGCTCAATTTTCTGGCCCTCTGTCTCTAGAAAGAGCCACTGCTCTTCTACTGGGCCCACTATTTCTTCCTGGTCCTCTGATCCCCTTAGTGCCACACAGATGTCAACATTTGCCTCAGGTATCAAGGTTCTGGAAATGATCAGGATTTAGAGGACACTGATCTTTTTCAGAAAGAGTTTTATATTCTCCCTATGGCCTTACACACTACAGGCAAATGGCAGGGATGTTTTGAACTTGGGCCGGTTGGGCCTTTTCTCCCCTCAAGACAGGAGGATTAGATATTCAGTGGTCTGAATTTCATGCTTAGTTCTTAACCCATTTCCCATTTGCCCTGAGAAATAAGTGCTGGCAGCAAGCAGCCCCATTTTTTTCTAAACGGGGAATGGGTTAAGGATTTGTGATCACCACTGAATGAGTGCCAGAGCTCGACGTCTTCCTGTTCAACCCGAGGTCACCTACCTAGATGAGAAAGAGCTGAAACTAAAAGTCGGGTCTCCTGAGTCCCAATCCATTCCTCTTTCTGGTGTGCTCCAGCTTCTGGCTCTGCTTAGCCAATTACGGAACAGACAGAACGTACTTGGCTGCCCCAAACAGGGCTAAAGGGCAGTTCTGTTTCCAAAATGGAATTCTGTTGCGCCTCGAGCCGGGCAGCACAATTTTGTGTCTTTTTAACTCCCTTTCTTATTCTGTAAAATGGGAGTTTTAATCCTTCAGCTACTCCTAAGATCAGGGATTGCGGCGTGGTGGGCTGTTCTGCAGCTGTTTTGTGATGGATAAGGGATGATGGATCTATGTTCAAGTAGTGGAATCTTAAGAAGCAGGAGTTGGAAAGAATCTTGGAGGTGATCTGTGGTGACAGGAAGCCTCCTCCAACAGACTGAACGCGGAAGACTCCCTAGAGCCAGAGGACAAGGGTTTCCTCTTAACAGTGAGCTTCCTGTCTTTGGAAATGCTCAAGCTGAGATTGGGTGTTCAAGCAGAGCCGAGGGGATTCCGCTGGAAGGGGCTCTCTGCACTGAAGCGGTGGCCGCGGGAAACTCCGGGTTTCCAGCTCCTGCACAAATCCTTTCTAACGTCCATCCACTCAGGTGAGCTGCTGGCAGGGCAGCAGCTGTGCAGTGTTCAGGGTCATTTTACGTCAATCATCTTCACCACGGATTACTAACAACAGTAGCAACCGGCACCGTTTACTGCTCGACTATTAAGCACCACGCACTTTGCACAGCATCTTTATTTCACATCTAGAATCTTGGGAGGTACTTTGGATTATTGCGATCTCTACTTCTTAGATGAGGAAACAGAGGCTTAAAATGTAGTCCACAGTCGCTCAAGGATGGAGCCTGGATCAAATTTAGGGTTATCAAATTCCAAACACGTGTCTTAGCTTTTTTTTTTTTCAGCTCCAGCTTCTGTCTTGCTCCAAAAAGGGGGTAGGAACGGCTGCGGAGCCTGGCTGCCCGCCTCCTGGGGAAGGGAAGGTAGAGAAGCGGTGAGGAGGCCGGGGCCCCCTTCTGGGCGGGGCCTAATGGTGGGCGGGGCCTGACAGTGGGCGGGGCCCGGAAGTGGGCGATCCCTGTCCGGGGAGGGGCCCATCCGGGGCGGGGCCGACGGCCGTTCTGGGGCCGGAAGTGGCCTGCGGGCGGAGAAGCGGTGGGTCCGGAGTCCTGACGCTGTGTCCTGGGCCCTAAGGGCAGCGGCCTTGTCTTTAGACTCCGGAACTCCCCGCTTGCCGTGTTCTCGCCGCCGCAGGCTCCCGGGACGATGGTGCCCCGCCTACTGCTGCGCGCCTGGCCCCGGTGCCCCGCGGTTGGCCCGGAAGTCCCCAGTCGGCGCCTTAGCGCCGGCTCCGGGCCCGGCCAGTACCTGCAGCGCAGCATCGTGCCCACCATGCACTACCAGGACAGCCTGCCCAGGTGAGCCCGGCCTCCGGGTCCCCGCAGCCCGCTGCCATCCCAGTATCGGCCCCAACCTGACTGCAGTCACTCATGACTCTTCTAGTGAACCCGCTACCGCCCTGAAACCCCTACCGTGGAGGAGGCTGCCACATCCCCTCATATGGAAGTCTTGGGACTTTTGAATCTCCTAGCACAGGAACCTCAGAACCCTCACATTCTCTTCCAGAACCCCTCGATGTTATCTCAGATTCTCCATCTTGAACCCTTCTCAGATTCCCTCTCCATTAACCTAGCTTCTAGCCAACTATCCTAAGAGTCCTTCTCTTCTCCCTGAAAAATGCCAGATCTGCTTATCTCCAGCACTGCTGTAACCCCTCGACTATGGTGTCTCCTGAAGTACTTTAATGACTGCCTCACATTCCTGCCCGGAATTTGGGTAGGCTGATTCCTAACACATCTTGGTTACCATTCCTCAACTTCTCCCAGCACCGCCTTCACCCCTGTCTCTCGGGACCCTCAGCCCCACCCCCCATTTCTCCCATACTCTGTTCTTTCACCCCCTCCATCAGCCCCCAAAAGCACAGCCCCCAAGTGTTCACCCTTGCCCTCAACTGACCCTCACCCATGTTTTTAAATCTTTAACCTCCGAAGTCCAGCCTTCACCCGGAAACTTTTCACTCCCTCCCCGCCCTCCTCAACATGTTCCTCTCTCTAAAACATCCTTCCTCACCCGCAGTACCCCTTGAAAGTGCAGCTCACCCTCACAAAATTCTAGACACCACCCTCGGTACCCGGTCCACAGTCCATCATACTCAGATCCAGAGCCCACTCAGATTCTCTCTCCTCCTCACCATGGGCTGCCCGGCCTTGGGAACCTTCCCCCAGAATCCACTTCCCCTCTGAAAATAGCCTTAGTAAATCCTTTCCTCTTCCCTCCCCCAGTACTTTCTTAAATCCGGCTTCCAGTTCCCCCAGCCTTCATCTGAGTTGCCAGGTGTCCTTCTTCAACATCAGAAATTTTCTTCACCCTTTAACCCAAATCTGAACTAACTTCTAACTTACTGAGTAACTCAGTTCCTGGAGGCAAGTTCAAAATTTGTCTCAAAGACCCTTCTCACCTTCTTTCTCACCAAACTACCCTGAGGGATTCCCCGCACTCCAGGAGCTGGTGGCCAGGCTCCTTCCCCATGTGTGAAACAAAGATTGTGTCACAGGCCTTACCCCAGCGGCTGGGTTGCTGTTTCTCTCTGCATCCAGGACCACTTAACCCAGTGTCATCACTACATACCCCCACCCTCTCAGGAAGATGGAGTGATTCTTGTGAAATGACAGTTCGTGCAGACATCTAAGACAAATGAAAATGAGATTATCTACATGTGGCACGAGGGAGGAAAAAAAAGGGGCTTTGTGCCTGTGGGATAGGCCTGGGACAGGCTTCCTCCCTGTCAGCTTGTTGTTATGAGCTGAGCCAGTATGTGGGTGAAAGGTGAGGACTGACAGAACCTGTCTTCACTTGCCAAGTTCAGAGTCAGATGGTCATTGACTTTCAGTCAGGCCTGGGCCCCACCCAGGTTTAAGATCAGAGGGATTTTCTGCATTTTAAAATTGGAAAGCTGGAAAGAATATTTAAGATTATTTATTCCAGCCCCATCCACAGCACAGTCTGTAGGAATCTGGAGGTACCAATTCAAACTCCAGTTCAAATAGTACCACTAGTCACCCATATATAACCTTAAGCAACCAACCTCCCCCAGACATCCATTACCTTATTTGTAAATTGGGAGTCAGATGAGAGATGAGATTCCCTTCTCTCTCAGATTCTAGACTGGTAAAATGTATAATCTTTCACACTCACTCACTGATGTCACACTTGGTGAAAAGTCCTGACTTTGAGGTCTGGTAGAATGTAGTTTCAGATTCTGGATCTGCAACTTTTTTTTTTTTTTTTTTTTTTTTTTTTTGAGACGGAGTCTCACTCTTTCGCTCAGGCTAGAGTGCAATGACACAGTTTTGGCTCACTGCAAACTCTGCCTCCTGGGTTCTATTGATTCTCCTGCCTCAGCCTCCCGAGTAGCTGGGATTACAGGCACACGTCACCATGCCTGGTTTATTCTTTTATTTTTAGTAGAGACGGGTTTCACTGTGTTGGCCAGGCTGGTCTTGAGATCCTGACCTTGTGATCCACCTGCCTTGGCCTCCCAAAGTGCTGGGATTACAGGTGTGAGCCATCGCGCCCAGCAGATCTGCAACTCTTAACTATAACTTTGGGCAATTGTGTTAACTTCTTTGAGCCACAGTTCATTTTGTTTTTTTTGAGACAGAGCTTTGCTCTGTCGCCCAGGCTGGAGTGAAGTGGCCCTATCTCGGCTCACTGCAACTTCTGCCTCTGGGGTTCAAGGGATCCTCCCATCTCAGCCTCCCAAGTAGCTGGGATTTTAAGCATGCGCCACTACACCCAGCTAATTTTTGTATTTTTAGTATAGATGGAGTTTCACCATGTTGACCAGGCTGATCTCAGGCTCCTGATCTCAAGTGATCTGCCTGCCTGGGCCTCCCAAAGTGCTGGGATTACAGGCATGCGCTACCTCACCTGACCTGAGCCACAGTTCTTACCTGTAAGGTAATAATAGCAACACACAGTTCTTTTTTTTTTTTAATTGCATTTTAGGTTTGGGGGTACATGTGAAGAACATGCAAGATTGTTGCATAGGTACACACATGGCAGTGTGGTTTGCTGCGTTCCTTTCATTCACCTGTATCTGTCATTTCTCCCCATGCTATCTCTTCCCACCTCCCCATCCCCCCGTCCCTCCCCCACTTCCCCCCAATGGACCCTAGTGTGTAGTGCTCCCCTCCCTGTGTCCATGTGTTCTCATTGTTCAACACCCGCCTATGAGTGAGAACATGCAGGGTTTGAATTTCTGCTCTTGTGTCAGTTTGCTGAGAATGATGGTTTCCAGGTTCATCCATGTCCCTACAAAGGACGCGAACTCATCGTTTTTGATGGCTGCGTAATATTCCATGGTATATATGTACCACATTTTCCCTATCCAGTCTATCATCGATGGGCATTTGGGTTGGTTCCAGGTCTTTGCTATTATTGTAAACAGTGCTGCAATGAACATTCAATCCTCGTCTTTGACAGCTTATCTCAGCCTAGTCTCACAATAACCTTAAGAACTGTGTGTTCTTAATGACTTACAAACACACAGTTCTTAAGGTTATTGTTTGTGAGACTAGGCTGAGATAAGCTGCCAAAGATGGGGAACCATCAGGATCAGTCGCCTTAGGGAATGACTGGTCCTTTTGTTTTAAGTGTTCCAGCTGTCTCCCTCCCTCTTCCTGTTCCTGATTTGTCACTCCTGCTTTTTTTTGTTTTTTTTTCCTTTGTGAGGCAGGATCTCACTCTGTCACCCAGGCTGGAGTGCAGTGGTAGGAACAAGGCTCACTGCAGCCTCAACCTCCCGAGCTCAAGCCGTCTTCCCGCCTTAGCCACCCAAGTAGTTGGAACTACAGGCACATGCCACCACACCTGGCTAATTTTTGTATTTTTTGTAGAGATGGGGTTTTGCCATGTTGCCCAGGCTGGTCCTGGACTCCAGTGATTCCCCTGCTTCCGCCTCCCAAAGAGCTGGGACTACAAGCGTGAGTCACTGCGCCCAGCCTCACTGCTGCCTTTTAATCATGAACTCTGTTTCCTCTAGGAGCCCTTGCGCTATCATTTGCCTGTTTTTTAGGGATTATGTTTTATTCTTGGCTTTTTTTGTGAGTGTGGTAAAATATACACGACACATTTTGCTATCTTAACTATTTTTAGGCTTGTAGTTCAGTGAGATGTTATTTTAAAGGGTTACATTTATGTAACCTCAGAATATAAAACTACAAGTCCTGAGGACACAAATAGTGGATCAGCTTGATCTCAATCACATGATTAATTTGATAAGCATTTATTAATGTGGATTGGGAGAAGAGTCATGGTGAGGAGCCTGTAGTATAGTGGGAGAGACTGACAGGTAAACAGGGTGTAAAGAACTAAGTGGGAAGGAGCATCTTAATGGTCGTTAAGCTCATGAAGCAAGAGTCAGACCTGATTTTCCTTTTTCTTTTCTTTTTTTTTTTGGACACTGAGTCTTGCTGTCACCCAGGCTGGAGTGCAGTGGCGCTATCTTGGCTGACTGCAACCTCCGCCTCTCGAGTTCAAGCGATTCTCCTGCCTCAGCCTCCCAGGTAGCTGGAATTACAGGCATGTGCCACTATGCCCAGCTAAATTTTTTTTGTATTTTTAGTGGAGATAGGGTTTCAACATGTTGGCCAGGCTGGTCTTGAACTCCTAACCTCACCCGATCCACCTGCCTAGACCTCCCGAAGTGCTAGGATTAGCGGCATGAACCACCGTGCCCATCCACCGTGCCCAGACCTAATTTTTCATCCCAGTTCCACTTACCAGCTATGTGGCCATGAGCAAGTCATCTCACCTAGAAATGGGAATGATGACATTAAAGCATTTAGTATAGCATCTGGTACATGGCAAATACTCAGTGGATATTCATAATTACTACGACTGCTTTCAACAAACATTTGTTGCATGTCTAGAATGTGCCAGAAGAGAACTGTTGTGTTGTGTGAATGACTTGGTGCCTGGGTAAGTACAGGAAACTTCATGAAGGAGGTGACCATTGGGTTGGTATTTGAAGTTTACCGTGGGAGAGGAATCAGGGAGGATAGAGCAGCACGTGCCAAAGATCAGAAGCCTGAAATACGTGACATGTTCAGAATTGGGAGAAGTTTATAAGAGGCTCAGCCCAAAGTAAAGAATCATGGTGTAGACCTTAAATTATTGGAATTGGCCCAGGGTGAGTGTGGGGAAGAGGGGCCCATTGTGTCTTTTAAAAAAACAATGATCAGGCAGCCAAGTTAGGTCTATAATTGATTGGTAATAAATGCCAATTTCCTGTTGTTTTTCTTTTAATCCCTAATCATTACGTGTCTTATTTAAGCCGAAGACATAATAGGCACGTTCTCTAGAATCCATGTAGGAGGCAGGTGAGGCAGTTTTCAGGGTACGGAGGGTAACAGGTGGAAACAGTAATGCTTTTGGCCTCAGAGGCATGTCCTTCAGACCGATTGTCTTGACATCAGGATGACTTTATTCCTGAGCAACTCTGTGAAACCTATCTGAATTGTAACTAGAACATGTAAATATAGAAAAGGCTTTTTAGCTGTGTTCTGAAGAACAATAATACCTACTGCTTGGAGGCCAATGGGACAATGATGACTGGTGGTAGAGAGCAACGTATGCAGGAGACAAATCTTTTTAGCACTTATATCGGTCTTCATTATGGTAAATGATGTTTAGTGGAGGTGGGGTAGGAAGGAGAACCCACGTGGCTAAGATGAAACTGCCATGTACCCCTCTCAAGACCCTGGCTCTACTTTCAAACCCTGGTGAATTACAACACAGGGAGCTCAAGGAACTCCCAGAATGCACGTGAAACTTTTGGTGTTCATTGAGGAATTGCGGAGAAAGCAGCATAATTAGTGCAAAGAAACCGGAGGTGATCACACGTCTTGATTTTTCAAGAGAATACATGTTTTTCTTTATTTTCTTTTTTTCTTTCTTTCCTTCCTTTTCTTTCTTTCTACTTGTTTTGGATGTTAGAGAATAAATGTTGACTGGAAGAATGGTTTGTGAGCACTTATAGAAAAAGAAATTGTTACAGTAAGGACCTTTGTAGTAGCAAGTTATAGAAACTCCAATTCAAACTGGTTTAAGCAAACAGGAACAGATGACCTCACAGACCTAAAAATCCAGGTTGACTTGAGGGGCTCAGATGATGTCCCCTGAACTCTCTTTTGCCTTCCTGCTTGGCTTTTAAATGTATGTGACTCCATTCTCAAGCAGCTCTCTCCTCATGGTGACAAAGTGGCAGCCAACGTGTGAGGCAGAGCTTAGTGACCCCAGCTATTGGAGAGTCCCCCTTCCTAACAGTTCTACAAATCCTGTAATTAAGTCATATTGGTTCTCACTGGGTCTCTGAGACTCAGGGTACTGGTCTCTCCTAAAAGGTTGAGAGTGGCTTTCTTCGGAGAGAAATCCAAAAGCAAAAGGTATTTTAGAATAGTCAGATTGAGAAGAGTGAGGAGGTAGGAGAAGTGCTGGCGAAGACTTTATAGAATACAGGATGGAATAGAAGTTCTAAAAGGTATGGTAGAAGGGGCTGGTGAAGAATAGCTGTATGAGGCCAAATTGGTTGGTGCTGAGTGGATAGAAGAAAATAATAGGGGCCACAGTTTGCATCTCCTGTGGGAGGTGTTGAAATAGAAGGAGGGCAGGAAACCATAGGGAAATGGAAGGATTTAGAGTGTGTTGTCTGTAGATAACTATAGATATCTGGATATCTACAAATATCTAATATATATTTAGTGTATGCTGTATGTTCATTGTTGACGGTGTATCAGGTTCCTGCTAAGCTCTTTATGTATATTATTTAATCCTCCTAAGAGCCCTGTGAGTTATTATTTAACAAATGGAGACAGAGGAGCCAGAGAAGTCAGAAATTTGCCCAAGATTACATGGATAATAAGTGCCAGCGTGCAAGGTGCAAGCCTAGATCTGTGTGATTCTAAAGGCTGTGAATTTCACCTCTCCAGTATACTGGACATGTTGGTGATAGACTTGTGCCTGTGTGTGGCTGGAACTTGAGAAATGCATTTCAGATCTCTCTGTGAGGCAGTTCTTTTCAACTCATAGACTGGAAGTGGAGTCTGAGAGATACCAAGTAATTTGCTACCTGGGACCACGTAACTAGAGATAAATGGCAGCGCTGAGCTTCAAGCCTGGGTCTGACTTTAGACCCCATCCTCTTTCCACTGTGTCAGTACAGTAGTTCTTATACCTTTAGACTTCACAGATCAGTAAAATCATGACAGACAAGTACTGCTATCAACATTTTCTTAAAAGAAAGGACTTTTAATGACTGCCGTCCACAAAAAAATGAGAATTAAGGACAGACTTTTAAATTAAGCAAATTAAGCAGATTTGTGGAAAGCTCACTATACTGTCCATACTTTTTCATTTCATTGTGCACCAGTAACTTCATCACCATGGCCATTGCCTGCCAAGTGTTCAGTTATTCAGGGATGCAGACAGTATTGCTACCTGGCATTTACACTGAGGGCATTTTACATAAGGCAAACAATATAGACCTGGGATGCTTGACATATTCATTATCTTTAATATATTTTATAGAAAATAGGCAATTTTTGTATCCATGATCATTTTTATACATAGTCTGTGCTGCTACAATTTCCATCTAGAAAATTTAGTTTTTATTGTATTCGTAACTCAAATATAAATAATCACTCTGAAAACTTGCTTTACTCTACTAAAGATCAGGCTACAGTTAACACTACAAAAAAAACCTTTTTTTTGTTTTTTGAGACAGGGTCTTTCACTGTGTTGCCCAGGCTGGAGTACAGTGGCCCGATCTCAGCTTACTGCAACCTCTGCCTCCCAGGCTCAAGCAGTCCTCCCACCTTGGCCTCCCAAGTAGCTGGGACCACAGGCATGCATTACCATGCCTGGCTAATTTTTTGTATCATTTATAGAAATAGGGTTTTGCCGTGTTGCTCAGGTGGTCTTGAACTCCTGGACTCAAGCAATCTGCCTGCCTCAGCTTCCCAAAGTGCTAGGACTACAGGTGTGAACCACTGTGCCCAGCCTTACTCCAGAAAATTTTAAATAGCACTGTTTTTTAATCAAATTGCTATTGTCTCTAATGTAGAATTTTGTTTAAAGGGAAGAAGGTAAACTTTCATGAATATTCCTACTGTAATAAAACTAAGTCTTAAGAAACATGTAGGCAACTCTGGAATTATGAGATAGCTGAGACAGTATCTGGGATTTTTCTGAGTAAGTCAGTGAATATAAGGGGATCTATGGTGTTAAAGTGTTGTGAGTGGTTACTTAGTACAGTCTGAGTCCATAATGGCAGTAAATAATTGGTTTATTTTTGTTGTATTACGGATAAACATGCATTGAAAAATAAACTGATCAGCCACAGTGTATCTTATATTAGGCTTTTAAACTGCTTTATGTATCATGTTTCAGTTTTCCTAAATGACTGATACATTTCAGTATTTTGCATATCAGTGTTAATTTTGAGCCAGTCATAGTGGCTCACACCTTTAATCCCAGCACTTTGGGAGGCTGAGGCAGATGGATCACGAGGTCAGGAGTTTGAGACCAGCCTGGCCAATATGGTGGAACTCCGTCTCTACTAAAAAAATACAAAAAATTTGCTGGGTATGGTGGCATGCGCCTGTAGTCCCAGATGCTTGGGAGGCTGAGGCAGGAGAATTGCTTGAACCCAGGAGGTGGAGGTTGCAATGAGCTGAGATTGCACCACTGCACTCCAGCCTGGGTGACAGAGCAAGACTCCATCTCAAGAAAAAAAAAAAGTTAATTGTGAGTTGGTAGAGGTAACCTATAAAACTCTGTTTTGATAGTAGGGGATATATCTTTCAAAAAAACCATTGAAATGAAAGAAAAAATACACCTCACTTTACTGTCCATGTGTTTTCATTTCATAATAACCCAGTAACTTCATCACCATAACCATCTTTGGGAATCACTGGTAGAGAGAATGATGAGTAGGCAAATTGTTGTTCCTGTTATTTAAGCACATGGGACTATCTGGTTCTTCCTAATGGCACTCCTGGTGTCTGGGCATGGCTTACTGGTCAATTCCTACCTTTCAGTGACTGTAGCCCCCATATATGGCTGACCCTTGGACAGATCTGTGTTTCATTCTTACACAATTATCTGCTGTAAAATGCAGAAGAAAATTAAAAAAATAGAACCTTTTCATTTTATCTTAGGGGAGAAAAATACAGTGTTCAAACTAAGGGTAGAATTAAATCAGTGCCATTACAGTGTTAGCACAGGTGTTGGAATTGTGACCAGGAAACAGGAATGCTTGGGGTAGCTTCTGCTTCCCCATTTTGAATCTATTATTATTAAATATTAGTATTTTACTTAAAGATTTAGTTGTTATTTTACTTATAGAGTTACCATTGATATACTTGGCATTAGTAAACATACTGATTCTGATTTGTCGGTGGTTTCTGATTGTTGGTTTTTTTGGGGAAAGAAATTATGATCTCGTAATTAGTTCATTAAAGCTAATTAACCTCTTCCACATACTGTCAGTCTTACACTAACCTTGCTTTCTCTCCAGGCTGCCTATTCCCAAACTTGAAGACACCATCAGGAGATACCTCAATGCACAGAAGCCTCTCTTGGATGATGGCCAGTTCAGGTAAATACTGAGAACCTTGGGTGAGCATAGCTGGGATGGTTCAAGACAGGGTGGTGGACTGAGCTTCAGGGAGTATCTGTGGCTCGGCTGGGTCCCTAGGAACCCAGAACCTAGTTGTACATTTGCAAGTTCAGGAAGTAGACTTTCATTTACGAAGGACTGACGGAGCCCCAAGGGTACCTCTAAACAGGCTCAACAAGAGATAGTTTATAAGCCAGAATGCCAAATATGTACCTTCCCTTAGCAGATGTACCTGGGAGGCTCACTGGTACTGGTCATTTATAGAAAGATGTGCCGTTGGAAGGGAGGTCCCTTGAGGAAACCATACGACAGACCAGAAGTCTGCAAACTGAGCATGTTTGTTGAGTTGGATAGCAGCCTCCAAACTGTATGCTTTTTTCATGAAATGTAGTGGATGATCTTATTTGAAATTAGGGTTGTGGCAGGTGTAATTAGTTAAGATGAGGTCCTACTGGAGTAGTATGGGTCCTTAGTCAAATATGACTGGTGTCTTCTTGTAAGAAGATGACACAGAGACAGCCAGGTAAGGACACAGGCAGAGACTGGAGTGATGTGTCAACAAGCCAAGGCACGCCAAGGATTGCTGGCAACACCAGAATCTCAAAGAAAGCCATGCAAGAGATCTTCCCCAGTCTTCAGAGAGGATATAGTCCTACTGACCCCTTGCTTTTGTACTTGAAGTCTCCAGAACTGTGAGAGAATAAATTTCTATTGTTTGAAGTCACCCAGTTTGTGGTGTTTTGTTACAGCAGTCCTAGGAAGCTAACACAGCATGGACTTGGAAAATAATAGCAGACATTGTCAAAAAGTGGATTGCATTAAGTTCTTATAGCCTAGTGTAGTACTCTTTTTCCATAGTGGAAATTTTTCTCTACCGGTAACTGGCACTGTTGTTGGAATCACAGAATTCTTTACTGGACAGTGATGGAGAAACAGATGAATTATCCATAATCTAGTCCTCTGTTTTCAAATATTCCTTATTAGTCATTTGAAGTTTCTGTTGATATGGTAATAGCTACTAGTTACTAAGTATTAAGTTTTAGGGTATTCTAAATCCTTAGTTTTACAAATATTTTTTAATCCTGTAAAGTGGTATTATCTGTTTTACACATCAAGAAACTGAGACTCGGATCAAGTAACTTACCCAAGATTACACAGTGTGAAAAGTGACAGGGCTAGGATTCAGACTTAACTTCGGTTGACTCTAGAGCGTATGTCCTTTTCTCCATGCCAAACTGCCTTCTAGGGTACGGACTGTTTTGTGAGATGACTGATTTTCCTAATCATTTGTTTTAAGAAGGTAGTCTAGATTATCAATTTTAGATCGATTCCTGTTCTGGTTAGAGGTACTTTCTGATCTCATTCCAGATTTTAGGACTATGCTGTTGAGGACCCAAAACTCTATGAGTTCCTTGCCATGAACCTAATAATCACATATTTCCTACTGTGGTTTGATTTTGTCTTTTCTTGAATGTTTCAGGAAAACGGAACAATTTTGCAAGAGTTTTGAAAATGGGATTGGAAAAGAACTGCACAAGCAGCTGGTTGCTCAGGACAAACAGAATAAACATACAAGCTACATTTCAGGTAGGTAAGCTCGGCTGTGGGTGTGATTTCTCCCAGAGCCCTCCATAATGAAAAGTAAGGCATATTCGCTCCTGTTTGGGTCTCAGAGATGTTGTTGGTGAGACCGGCAAATGAAGTAATGTCTCATCCTCCCTTCCTGAGGTAAATGTTAAGGCTGAGTGTGTTCTTTGTCTGCTGAGGGGTTGACTGGAGTCCTTGCTCAAGGACAACGGCTGGCCTTCTCTGTCGATGGGACTGAGGCAGAACCTAATCAATGGTCCTGTCTGAAAAGGATGCAGGATTAAGTCCTATGTGCTGTATCATTCTGGGTCCCTCGCAGTCAGGCAGAACTGTCCTCTCCAGCCTCGTCTCACCACCCACCCTGACTTACTTCCTGCTGAGCTCCTCAAGCTCCCTGAACCCTCAGTCTGTCTTTCTTCTGTGCCTTTATCCATGCTCTTCCCACTAGCATTTTTTTGCCTGGCAAATTCTTCTTTGAAGATCCAAGGAGGATGGTTTCCTGTGAAACCTTCTCAGTCCTTTTTCCTCTCCATTCAGAGTTGATTGCTTCCACCTCTGTTCCTACAGCACTTCTTTTAGTTTAAATATTTACCAAGGTTATATATGCACATAGTTTAAAGAATCAGACAGTTCTATAAGGCTTGTTAGGAAAAAGAGCAATTTCCTGATCATCTCCTAATTTCCCACTTCTCACTTTCAGCTCATAAATCTTTTGATTTATACCCCCGTATCTCTAAATTAGATACTTATATGACTGCATCTTGATTTTTTTTTGCTTTAGTCATTAGCTGTTGACATGTCAATGTAGAAGATTCGAATCCAGCAGTATTTTACATCCCACCACATATATGAGTGTATACACATACTTCCTATCCCCTCATTTTCATAGCATAGGGATTTGTAATTTTGGATAACTCAGTATCTAGTGTATATGTTCTTATGATCATATAAGTACTATTGTCAGCTGAGTCATGTAGCATATTGGGATTGCTTTTCCTTTCCTGTACAAACTTTTTGTTTTCTCTGAAGTTAATAATTATTCCATCCTGTCTCTTGTTTAGTTTTCTATGTGCTTACTATTTTACCCCAGATTCTTCCCAAGCTGTCTAAATCTCCTCTAAATACGTGAAAGCAGATTGGACATTCTATTCATTTTGGCCTTCTTGACGAAACCCCTTCCAGAACTTGCAACATGCTCTGGTCTGCTCCTCTCCCAGGCTCTTTCACCATCAGCTGGGGCATCTGTCATCTGTTTGTCATGTTGGGACTCGAGTTTCTTGTCTTTCATATTTTCTTCTTTCTTAGCTTCTCTTTCTCTCTCTCTTTTAATAGAGCACATATTCCCTTTACTATCTGGAAGCAGACCATGGGAAGCAAAAATTTTAAAATGGCCCTTATACTTCATTGATAATTTGGCCAGGTTGGAAATCATTTTCCCACAGAATTTTGGAAGCTTTGCTCCATTGTCTTTTAGCATCTAGTGTTGCTGTTGGTAAATCTAATGTTATTCTGGGACTTGATCTTTTCACTGTTTCTTCTCTCTGCTTTGGAAGCTTTTTAGAATTTTCTCTTTGTCCCCAGTGTTTTCAAATTTCAAGTAATGTGTTTTGGTGTGCGTCTCTTCTTACCCATTTTGTTGGGCCACTCTGTGAGTCCTTTGAATCTGGAATCTCCTTCTTCAGGTTTGGGATATTTCCTTGTTTTATTTCCTTGATTTTCTTCCTCTCCATTTTTTTCCTCAGTTTTTTTCTTTGTAGAACTCTTATTATTCAGGTGTAGAATTTCTGGGTCTCATCCTCTAATTTTCTTACCTTTTCTCTCATATTTTGCATCTGTTCTTTTGTTCCATCATCTTGGGAGATTTACTTAATTTTAATCTCTTCACCTGTCTATTGATTTTTTAAATTTCTGCTTTCCTATTTTTTACTTCCACAAGTTATTTTTTCTCTTTAGGGTGTTCTTTTAAAATATAGTTTATCTCTGAGAATTCTTTTTTAAGATCTCTTCTCTCTTCATAGTCTGTTGCCTCAAAGTTGCATTTTTCCTGTTTGTTTTGCCCTTTTCTTTCTTCAGATGCTTCGTGATCCTGTGTTGTCTTAGATATCAGTGAGATATTAAAAAGGTCTCTTGGAAGCTATGTGGATGAGAGTGGGGCTTTTAAGTTACAGGCTTGCTCTAATGGTGATTGATATGGTTTGGCTCTATGTCCCCACCCAAATCTTATCTTGAATTGTAATACCCACATGTTGAGGGAGGGACCTGGGGGGAGATGATTGGATCATGGGTGTGGTTTTCCCCATGCTGTTCTCATGATAGTGAGTTCTCATGAGCTTTGAAAGTTAAAAAGTGTTTAGCAGTTCCCCCACTTGTTCTCTTTCTCTCTTCCGTTGCCATGTAAGATGTGCCTTGCTTCCCCTTCACCTTGCACCATGATTGTGTTTCCTGATGCCTTCCCAGCCACGAGGAACTGTGAGCCAATTAAACCTCTTTCTTTATAAATTACCTGGTCTCAGGTAGTTCTTTATAGCAGTGTGAAAATGTACTAATACAGAAAACTGGTACCAGGATGGGGGGCATTGCTATAAAGATACCTGAAAATATGGAAGCAACTTTGAAACTGGGTAATGGGCAGAGGTTGGAACAGTTTGGAGGGCTCAGAAGAAGACAGGAAAATGTGGGACAGTTTGGAACTTCTTAGAGACTTGTTGAATGGTTTTGACCAAAATGCTGATAGTGATTTGGACAATGAAGTCCAGGCTGAGGTGGTCTCAGATGCAGATGGGGAACTTATTGGGAACTGGAGCAAAGGTTACTCTTACTATGCTTTAGCAGAGACTGGAGGCATTTTTGCCCCGCCCTAGAGATCTGCAGAACTTTAAACTTGAGATAGATGATTTAGGGTGTCTGACAGAAGAAACGTCTAAGCAACAAAGCATTCAAGACGTGACCTGGCTTTTTCTGAAAGCATATGGTCATCTGCATTCACAAAGAGATGATCTAAAATTGGAACTTAATGTTTAAAAGGGAAGCAGAGCAGCTGGGTGCGGAGGCTTATGCCTATAATCCTAGCACTTTGGGAGGCCAAGGTGGTGGATCATGAGTCAGGAGTTCATGACCAGCCTGGCTAAGATGGTAAAACCCCATCTCTACTAAAAATACAAAAATCAGCCAGGCGTGGTGGCAGGTACCTGTAATCCCAGCTACTTGGGAGGCTGAGGCAGAGAATTTCTTGAACTTGGAAAGTCGAGGTTGCAGTGAGCCAAGATTGTGTCACTGCACTCCAGCCTTGACAGAATGAGACTCCATCTAAAAAAAAAAAAAGTTGGGGGCGAGGAGCAAACAAAAAAGTTTGGAAAATTTGCAGCCTGACCATGCAGTAGAAAAGAAAAATTTTCTGGGAAGAAGGTCAAGCCACTGACTGCAGACATTTGTATAAGTAATGAGAAGCCAAATGTTTATAGTCAAGACAATGGGGAAAATGTCTCCAGGGAATTTCAGAGATCTTTACAGCAGCCCCTCCCATTATAAGACCTCCCATTATAAGAGGCCTAAGAGGGGAATATGGTTTCCTGGACCCTGCTCTTCTGTGCAGCCTCAGGACATGGTGCCCTGTGTCCCAGGCACTCCAGCTCCAGCTATGGCTAAAAGGGGCCAAGACACAGCTTTGGCTTGCTTCAGAGGGCATAAGCCCCAAGCATTGGAGCCTTCCCCATAGTGTTGGGTGTGCAGAAAACAAGAGTTGAGATTTGGAAACCTCCTCCTAGATTGCAGAGGATATGTGAAAACACCTGGATGTCCAGGCAGAAGTCTGCTATAGGGTGAAGCCCTCATGGAGATCCTCTACTTGGGCGATGCATATGGGAAATGTGGGGTTAGAGCCCCACACAGAGTTCCCACTGGGGAGCTGAGAACTCTCACCAGGTTGGCACCTGAATGCCTTACTCTCAGCAGTCAGAGGCTTGCTTGCTCTGTGCAGGTTTTTAATTTTCTTTTTGACCCTAGGCTGGTTGGGACCTCTACAGCTTCATTCTTTCACCATTAAATAGTGGCCTTTTTCAGTATTTTCCCTCTTCCCCTTTATAAATTGCTAAAGCCACAAAGCACATTTTTGGGGATCATAGAAGGTTGGGGTTCCAGAAGGGGATCTGTGTGACGGTTCCATTGATGTGGGATTTCCCTACTTGCTGTATTCTCACTTTCTAATAAAAAGAATAATAATAATTTAAAAAGCTGTGAGAAGAGGGCCACTGTCCAGACCCCAGAATGGCAGATACACCAACAGTTTGAACCATGTGCCTGGAAAAGCCACAGACATTCAATGCAGCCTGTGGAAACAGCCATGGTGCTGTACTCTGCAGAGCCACAGAGGCAGGGCTGCCAAAGGCCTTGGGAGCCCACCCTTTGCATCAGCATGCCCTGGATGTGAGACATGAAGTCAAAGATTATTTTGGAGCTTTAAGATTTAATGGCTGCCCTGCTGGATTTTAGATTTTTATGGGGCCTGTAGCCCCTCTGTTTTGGCCAATTTCTCCCTTTTGGAATGGGAGCATTTACCCAGTGCCTGTACCCACATTGTATCTTGAAAGTAACTAACTTGTTTTTTATTTTACAGACTCATAGGCAGAAGGAACTTGCCTTGAAAGTCTCAGATGAGACTTTGGACTTGTACTTTTGAGTTAATGCTGGAATGAGTTAAGGCTCTAGGGAACTGTTGAGAAGGCGTGATTGTGTTTTGAAATGTGAAAAGGACATGAAATTTGGGAGGGGCCAGGGTGGAATGATGTGGTTTGGCTCTGTGTCCCCAACCAAATCTGACCTTGAATTGTAATCCCCCAGTGTCAAAGGAGGGACCTAGTGAGAGGTGAGTGGAGCATGGGGGTGGTTTCCCCCATGCTTTTCTTGCGGTAGTGAGTTCTCATGAGATCTGATGGTTTAAAAGTGTTTGGCAGTTCCTACTCCTCACTTGTTCTCTCTCCTGCAGCCATGTAAGATGTGCCTTGCTTCCACTTCACCTTCCACCGTGATTGTAAGTTTCCTAAGGCCTCTCCAGCCATGTGGAACTGAGTCAGTTAAACCTCTTTTCTTTATAAATTACCCAGTCTCAGGTAGTTCTTTACAGTAGTATGAAAACAGACTAATACAGTGATCCAGCTAAACTGCTTCCTTGGGTTGCCCCTAATGGTAGTGTCATTGGGTTAGATTCCCTAGGGATGCTTTTCCAATAAACTGCCAAAAGGTTGCTAGTGTTGTACAAGGCAGGGTAAGGGAAGGTTTGAGATCTTAACTGTGACGCAGGTCTCCCAGTTTTATTTTCTCCAGAGAGTAAAACTTAAGTCTTCTACTGGAGTGAGGAGGGAATCTCAGGTTGTGGTGGTGGTGGTAGTGGTGATATAATGAAATAGTCCTGCAACCAGATGTATCTAGGTTGCCAATTACTGAGCCCTCTGGGGGTTCTGCTGTGCAAATCATATGATTTCTTGGCTTTCTTTCCTGCCAATTTAGGATTGGCTTTCTCCAGTCTGCTTTAGTCATTACCAGTTGCATAAGTGCTTTCCAGCTTCCAGTATTTTTCTCTTCTCCCATTCTCTTGGCCTTACTGATTTATGTCTCTTTGAAATTATTTTGATAAAGCGGGGGAGGTCAGAGGCATGAATGTATGTCTTCTTTCATCAAATATATCTTATCCACCAGTACTGCTTCTTTCTCACCATTTTAATGCATTGCATTATGTTTTAATTGTTTGCTTCCTTTACCAGGGTTTTTCAGAATCAAAGACCATGTCCTATTCCTCTCTAAATCCCCTGGACCAAGGTCTGGCACAGCACTGATTCTCAGGAGATGGAACGAGTGAATGGACCAACAAATGAGTAACACACAAATCTGCAACTACTGATCCTTTTCCCAGTGCTGTACATATGAACATTATTTGCCCCAGTGAAAAATGGCCCTTACTTATGGAGTTTATTCATGCTTACTAACCCTAGCAGGAACTTTCCTTGACATATTTTCTGATAAGATATTGCTTCTGGAATTTTTACAGGTAAAACATTTATAGGAACTCAGAGGGCTAGTCTGAGGGATTCATGCACTGATAGTTCTAATAGCTTTTTCAGTGCTTTCTAAACAGGGGGTGCACAAAGGCACACTGTGCACAGAAGGACAGCAAAGACGTTTCCCCCTGATAAGGTGGGCAATCAAGTATGAATGTTGCCCTGAAAGGAGGTGAAACAAGAGTAACCTAAAGAGATGGGGTGCTCTGTTCCAGCATGAATGCAAGTGAAGTGTTACTGTATTTTATTCCTTTAAACCAAGAAACGAAACAGAATGAGAAAGAAAAAAAACAATTAATCAACATTAGGAAAATGCAAATCAAATCTGCAATGCTATCCTTTACACCTACCAGAATTCTCCACCCAACTAGACATATGATAACAAGTGCTGTTGAGGATGTGGAAAAATTGGAACCCTCATAGACAGCTGGTGGGAATGGTGCAGCTATTTTGGGAAACATCCTGGCAGTTCGTCAGATACTTACCATGTGATATAGAGTTCCACTTCTAGCTATATCCTCAAGAGAACTGAGAACATATGTCCACACAAAAACGTGTATATGATGTTCATAACAACATAATTCTTAATAGCCAGGTGCAATGGCTCACGCCTGTAATCCCAGCACTTTGAGGGTCTGAGGTGAGAGGAGGCCAGTTTGAAACTAGCCTGAGCTCAAAGTAAGACGCCATCTCTACAAAAAAATAAAAAAATAGCCAGGCTGGTGGTGTGCACTTGTAGTCCTAGCTACTTGGGAGGCTGAGGTGGGAGGATCGCTTGAGCCCAGGGTTCAAGGTTGCAGTGAGCCATGATCACACCACTGGAATCCAGCCTGGACGACAGAAATCCCATGTATCTTTAAAAAAAAAAAGGCAATATAATTCATAATAGCTAGAGAAGAAACAGTTCAAATGTCCATTAATTGATGAGTGGATAAACAAAATATAGTATATCCATATAATGGAACATTATTCAGCAGTAAGAAGAAATAAAGAACTGTTACATACTACAACATGGATGAACCTTAAAAACATTACTAGGAGGCCGAGGCGGGTGGATCACCTGAGGTCAGGAGTTTGAGACCAGCCTGGCCAACATGGTGAAACCCCATCTCTAGTAAAAATACAAAAATTTGCTGGGCATGGTGGCAGGCACCTGTAATCCCAGCTACTCGGAAGGCTGAGGCAGAAGAATTGCTTGAACCTGGGAGCCAGAGGTTTCAGTGAGCCAAGATTGCACCACTGTACTCCAGCCTGGGCGACAAGCAGTACTGACTCAAAAAGCAAAACAAAACAAAAACATTATCATAAGTGATAGAAGCCAGATGCAAAGACCATATATTGTATGATCCTATTTATATGTCTTGAATTATTGCAGAGCAAAAAAACAATCTGGGAATTCTCTCCAGAGATGGATGGCATTTCCTTTGCCTATACTTGAATTTTTTTTCTTCCTCAAATCTTACTTTTAGGGACAGCATTAACATTTTATGTTACTTTTTTCTTTTTGTTTTTTAGGACCTTGGTTTGATATGTACCTATCTGCTCGAGACTCCGTTGTTCTGAACTTTAATCCATTTATCGCTTTCAATCCTGACCCAAAATCTGAGTACAACGACCAGCTCACCCGGGCAACCAACATGACTGTTTCTGCCATCCGGTTTCTGAAGACACTCCGGGCTGGCCTTCTGGAGCCAGAAGTGTTCCACTTGAATCCTGCAAAAAGTGACACTGACACCTTCAAGAGACTCATACGCTTTGTGCCTTCCTCTCTGTCCTGGTACGGGGCCTACCTGGTCAATGCATATCCTCTGGATATGTCCCAGTATTTTCGGCTGTTCAATTCAACTCGTTTACCCAAGCCCAGTCAGGATGAACTCTTCACTGATGACAAGGCCAGACACCTCCTGGTCCTAAGAAAAGGAAATTTTTATATCTTCGATGTCCTGGATCAAGATGGGAACATTGTGAGCCCCTCGGAAATCCAGGCCCATCTGAAGTACATTCTCTCAGACGGCAGCCCCGCCCCTGAGTTTCCTCTGGCATACCTGACCAGTGAGAACCGAGACATCTGGGCAGAGCTCAGGCAGAAGCTGCTGAGTAGTGGCAATGAGGAGGGCCTGAGGAAAGTGGACTCTGCCGTGTTCTGCCTCTGCCTAGATGACTTCCCCATTAAGGACCTTATCCACTTGTCCCACAATATGCTGCACGGGGACGGCACTAACCGCTGGTTTGATAAATCCTTTAACCTCATTATCGCCAAGGATGGCTCTGCTGCTGTCCACTTTGAGCACTCTTGGGGTGATGGTGTGGCAGTGCTCAGATTTTTTAATGAAGTGTTTAAAGACAGCACTCAGACCCCTGCCATCACTCCACAGAGCCAGCCAGCCACCACTGACTCTATTGATGCCGTGCAGAAACTCAACTTTAAGCTGAGTGATGCCTTAAAGACTGGCATCACGGCTGCTAAGGAAAAGTTTGTTGCAACCATGAAAACCCTCACTATCGACTGCGTCCAGTTTCAGAGAGGAGGCAAAGAATTCTTGAAGCAGCAGAAGCTGAGTCCTGACGCAGTGGCCCAGCTGGCCTTCCAGATGGCCTTCCTGCGGCAGTACGGGCAGACAGTGGCCACTTACGAGTCCTGCAGCACTGCCGCATTCAAGCACGGCCGCACTGAGACCATCCGCCCGGCCTCCATCTATACAAAGAGGTGCTCTGAGGCCTTTGTCAGGGAGCCCTCCAAGCACAGTGCTGGTGAGCTTCAGCAGATGATGGCTGAGTGCTCCAAATACCATGGACAGCTGACCAAAGAAGCAGCAATGGGTGAGGCACTCACTGGTGGGGAGCATGCCCCTGGGTCTTGTCCTCAGTGCCTGGGGAAGCAAGCCTAAGTCATAGTCTATCCCAAATCTGATTTTTACCGCTTCACTAGGTTTAATCCATCACCAACCCCCAAGATGTTTTTTTTTTTCTACTCTAGCAGTCTGAACAGCCACACTAGCCACCAGGGATCAGAAAGTTCTTGCCTCCTAAGTAGGGGTGGGGAATTGCATGTGATGTTGTCCTTATTTAAGGTCACTTTCATCTGTGACACTTAATTATCCTTTTTATTTATTTTTGGAGACATAGTCTCATTCTGTCACCCAGGCTGGAGTGCAGTGGTGCAATCATGACTCAACTGCAGCCTCAACCTCCTTGGCTTAAACAATCCTCCTGCCTCAGCCTCCCAAGTAGCTGGGACTATAGGCATGTACCACCATGCCCAGCTAATTAAAAAAAAATTTTTTTTGAGATGGAATCTTGCTCTGTTGCCCAGGCTGGAGTGCAGTGGTGCAATCTTGGATCACTGCAAGGTCTGCCTCCTGGGTTCAAGTGATTCTCCTGCCTCAGCCTCCTGAGTAGCTGGGACTACAGGTGCACACCACCATGCCTGGCTAATTTTTGTATTTTTAGTAAAGACGGGGTTTCACTGTATTGGCCAGGCTGGTCTCCAACTCCTGACCTCGTGATCCACCTGTTTCTCCCTCCCTGTGCTGAATTATAGGCATAAGCCACTGTGCCGGGCCTAATTTTAAAAATTTTTTGTAGAGATGAGGTTCCAATGTATTGCCCAGGCTGGTCTCAAACTCCTGGGCTCAAGTGATTCTCCTGCCTTGGCCTCCCAAAGCACTAGGATTATAGATGACAGGCATGCACCACAGCACCCAGCCTCCTTTTTCTATTACTCATTGGGTATCAGACTTACTTTTGAAAATTTAGGATTTCTAAACCCCTCTAACTTCATCTCAGTTGAAGTGTGTGTGTTCCCCGTAAATAGGTCATCCTATTTTTTCAAATGTCATCCATCTTTACCTTTTTTTGATAAAATTCAAGACCTGGAAAGGACCTGGAGGGTCATAGTTGTGCTTTCATGTCGCCATAAAGTGCTGGAAGTGAAAGGGACCGCCAAGACATCCTAGTCTTCCCGTCCTCCATTTTATAGGCAGAAAACCAAGCCATTGGCCCCGTTACACAGCAAATTAGTAGTAAGGCTGGGATTAGAACCCTGGTCAAACAGCCTTTCCATTTTGGTCCCCTGACTCAATCTTCTCTTTTATGCTTGAATCGGACTTGTAGTTTGATCTTAGTTTTTGAGTCCACACTCTCTTCCTGTACTGTCTTGACTCTGACTAAACTGATTTCGAATCTTTAAAATTATGCTTTCCTTTTAGGCTCATTTTTAGCTTAGCTGTTGACAGCTATTTTTCAGTATGCCGTATTTTCTAAATAATTTAAAATATGCTGGCTTGAGCTGTTCTGAAGGTTAGTAAGCTGGTGGTGTGCATAGACGTAAACAGAGCCTTCCCCCACTCTCAAGGATGCTGTGAGGGGGATTCCTACCATGTGGTGAGTGGGGAGGTTCTCCTCGGGTCCTTCTCCATCCCGAGACTGATTTTCCATTTTGCTTCTCACAGGCCAGGGCTTTGACCGACACTTGTTTGTTCTGCGGTACTTGGCAGCAGCCAAAGGAATCATCTTGCCCGAGTTCTACCTGGACCCTGCATACGGGCAGATAAATCACAATGTCCTGTCTACAAGCACTCTAAGCAGCCCAGCGGTGAGCCTTGGGGGCTTTGCCCCCGTGGTCCCTGATGGCTTTGGCATTGCGTATGCTGTTCATGACAACTGGATAGGCTGCAATGTGTCTTCCTACCCAGGCCGCAATGCCCGGGAGTTTCTCCAATGTGTGCAGAAGGCCTTCGAAGACATTTTTGATGCCTTAGAAGGCAAATCCATCAAAAGCTAACTTCTGGGCAGATAAAAAGCTACCGTCACTTCCTCAACATGAAAATTGGGAAGCTGGACATGGTGGCTCATGTCTGTAATTCCAGCACTTTGGGAGGCCAAGGCGGGTGGATCACTTGAGGTCAGGAACTTGAGACCAACCTAGCCAACATGCTGAAACCTCGTCTCTACTAAAAATACAAAAATTAGCCAAGTGTGAATTGTGCCTATAATCTCAGCTACTCAGGAGGTTGAGGTTGCAGTGAGCCGAGTTTGTACCACTGCACTCTGGCCTGGGTGACAGAGCCAGACTGTCTCAAAACAAAACCAAAAAAGAATGGCTGGGCACAGTGGCTCACGTCTGCAATCCCACCACTTTGGGAGGCTGAGGCGGGCGAATCACAAGGTCAGGAGTTCGAGACCAGCCTGGCCAACAAGGTGAAACTGTCTCTACTAAAAATACAAAAATTAGCCAGGTGTGGTAATGGGTGCCTGTAGTCCCAGCTACTCAGGAGGCTGAGGCAGAATTGCCTGAACCCAGGAGGTGGAGGTTGCAGCGAGCTGAGATCATACCACTGCACTCCAGCCTGGATGACACAGTGAGACTCAGTCTCAAAAACAAAAACTGGGGACTGTGCAGCCAGTGGGTGCTATTCTGTGAAACTAATCATGAGCTGCCTAGGAACCAACTACAGGCTTGAGCTTTAAAATCATGGTTTTAAAGCTAAACCTGTAATTTCCGAGTGGGAATAGATCACAACTAAAGATAACGAGAGATTTCAGTTTTAAGTGCATTTAATCAGGAGGAAGGGTTTGGAAAACTTAACTCAGATCTATTTATTGTTTAAGCAGAAATAAAGTTTTATTTTTGCTTGAAGATGGTTCTTAATTTTTTTAAACCTAATTCCTAATCCTCACAAAGATCTTTCCAACAGCAAGTTCAGTAAGTTGGGGTTACAGTAAGTTGCCATTGGCTTCTGGCTCATTGAGTGATGGTGGGATTGCAGTTTCGTCTTCTCTACAAACTTGCCCCTCACTGGGGAGATTCCATCTCCTTAAAAATACTCTTCATTTTCCTAAGGAGTAAACTGATGCTGCATGAATTCTTATTTGTGGAGGGAGTAGCTGCCACCTGACTTCACCTTCATGCACCACTGCAGCACGAACAGGGGCTTTATTGATGGGGCTTGGGAAGCTGTAATAAAGTCCAACATGCAGATTGTGAACGTTTGGTACAGCTGCCAGGAGACAAGGGACAAAGGAACCAGCCCCTGTGGGCTCTGCTGCTTAGAGTACTTTGTCCTTTCTCAGTTCAAGTGTGCAGGAAGAGGGATCAGCACTTCACAAACCGGTGGGTGACCTCGTAGATTCCCACAGACTCCTGGGCCTTTTCATCATAGTCAGTCCAGTCCTGGGAAACAAAATAGTAATGTCAGCCTCACAAGGCAGAATGGAACAGTGGAGAGCAGAGAAATGTGACTTAAAAGCCCCAGCTCAGGCTCTGACTCAAATACGCATGAACATGTATGACCCTGAATAGAGCCAGATAGCTCAGGCCTGAATTCTAGCTCTTTCAGCTGTGTGACTGTAGGCAAATCACTTAACTTCTCGGAGCTTCTTCTCCAACTCCTGTCTTCTATTTAAAAAGCAAAAAAAAAAAAAAAAAAAAAAAGGACAACAATGGATATCATATTGAACATATTGAATGTTGAAATAAGCAAATGAGGTAACACATTTAAAAGCATTCACCAGCCGCTTGCAGTGGCTCATGTCTGTAATCCCAGCACTTTGGGAGGACAAGGCAGGTGGATCATTTAAGGTCAGGAGTCCGAGACCACCGTGATCAACAAGGTGAAACCCCATCTCTACTAAAAATACAAAATTTAGCCACGGATGGTGGCAGGCACCCATAATCCCAGCTACTCTCGTGGCTGAGGCAGGAGAATCACTTGAGCCCAGGAGGCAGAGATTGCAGTGAGCCAAGATTGTGCCACTGCACTCCAGCCTGAGTGACAGAGCAAGTCTGTCTCAAAAAAATAAATAAATAGGCCAGGTGTGGTGGCTCACGCCTATAATCCCAGCACTTTGGAAGGCCAAGACATGCAGATCATGAGGTCAATGGATCAAGACCATCCTGACCACCATGGTGAAACCCTGTCTCTACTAAAAATGGAAAAATTAGCTGGGCGTGGTGGCGCACACCTGCAGTCCCAGGTACTCAGGAGGCTGAGGCAGAAGAATCATTTGAACCCGGGAGGCAGAGGTTGCAGTGAGCCAAAATCTTGGCATTGCACTCCAGTCTGCCGTCAGAACGAGATTCCATCTCAAAAAATAAAAAATTAATTAATTAACTTAAAGCACTCAGCATAGTGCCTGGCACACTTAAGAGCTCAGTAAATGCTAGCCGCCATTATTATTAGATGCTACGTAAATGAAGTTTTTGTCCTTCCTTCAAGGCCTGGGCACAAGGCTTTTCTAACTGCAGGCTAGTAATACATCCACTAATATAGACTACTTCTTGTTCTTCATGGTATTAGGCTCAATAAAGCCACCACAAACACTGAATTAGGGAATACGAAATGAATATTCCCAGGGAAAATACAGGGTTAGGTTCCCATGAGCCTCTGGTCATATTTTGATCAACCAATCAATAATCTTACTTTATGTGTTTCTGTTTAAAGATACCTTATTTAATATATACTGTTGATTCCTGAACACTGAACACAGCCAGCAGCACTATAGCTCATGCCTGAATGAAGCTTATCTAACATGTATTCTCTCTGTAAGGGACACAGCTTTATTACATGTAGGGACATCAGAAAGCACTTCAGCACTATACTTGAGGCCATTTAAACAGCAAAATCACAAAAATACAAAAGCACAAAAATATGAAGTTGGCTTTCCATTGATGAGCCTTGTTCACCAAAAAATAATTCTCACCAGGTGCCCTATAGTACTTCATAAAGCCCCCAAGTCTCATACCTTCTCCTGCAAATTAATGTCACTGAAGACTGTCCCCGACTCCACACCTTCAGCAGCAAACCCAGCCTGCAGGGGACAAGGTGGCAGTTAATCTTGGGAAAAGGAGGCACTGGGCTCTATGTGAGGGCCAGCCAGGTTGCTGGCTCTTCTCACACCTTTGGGATGGAGGGCAGAGATGCCGTGTGAGCACCTGTCTTGGAATACCTGCTGAGCTTCCAGGACCCAGCAGCTACCTCACAACTAGAGTGGTGGTTTCTCTGAATTACAGCCCTGGACTAGAAGGCAGCAGGTGCAGAGTAAACCTTTCCACTACCCATGATTAGCTGAAGGCCCCTGGGCATGTCATTTCCCAGGCTGGACCTCAGTTATTTACCAAATGGGGATGAAGTATTTCCTCTTCTGCTTATCTCACAGATTTGCTGTGAGGTGAAACACTGTACAAATAAAAGGGGACGAGCACTAGCTCTGGAGTCAGATAGACCTGGGTTGAAACTATAGCTCCAAGGCTTACTATGTGACCCTGAGCAAGTTGCAAAATCTCTTCAGTTTCTTCCTCATCTGAAGAATAGGATGAGTAAATTCATAGGGTTACTAAGAGCTTTTTTTTTTTTTAAGACAGTCTTAACTCTGTCACCCAGGCTAAAGGGCAGTGGCACAACCTTGGCTCACTGCAACCTCTGCCTCCCAGGTTTAAGCCATTCCCCTGCCTCAGCCACCCAAGTAGCTGGAACTACAAGTGCCCACCACCATGCCCAGCTAATTTTTTGTCTTTTTAGTAGAGACAGGGTTTTATCATATTCGCCAGGATGGTCTTGATCTCCTGACCTCATGATCTGCCCACCTCGGCCTCTCAAAGTGCTGAGATTACAGGCGTGAGCCACCACACCCAGATACTATGAGGATTAAATGTGGTAACATGTAAAAATGAAGGGCATGGGTGCCCAAGCATACAGCAGCCATTTAATAAGGGACAATTATCACTGCTGCTAAAAAGGAGAATGTCTAGTCCAGGCATCCCCAAACTTTTTACACAGGGGCCAGTTCACTGTCCCTCAGACCACTGGAGGGCCGCCACATACTGTGCTCCTCTCACTGACCACCAATGAAAGAGGTGCCCCTTCCTGAAGTGCGGCGGGGGGGCCGGATAAATGGCCTCAGGGGGCCGCATGCAGCCTGTGGGCCATAGTTTGGGGATGCCTGGTCTAGTCCATGGTCTCTGTAGCACAGTTCTGGCTGTCACTTCATACATCCCTTTCCCAAAGACAGAGATTCCCAAGAAAGATACACACACACCTGAGGCTGGAAATCAACTGGTTCAAGGCCTCGGCACTCAAACTCCACTATTGTCTTGAAGTTCTCATTGTCTTCAGTCTAGAAAGAAAGTGTATTGAGGTAGGCCCAAATGAGCTCTCAGAATGACCCTATGGCCCCTCTCCTTCCTGCCAAGTGGGCATTTACTGCCCCTGGAGGCCTAGCATGAGTCCCAAGAACAACTCATCCCCTTCTCAGAGGAAGCCTGCCTTGGGCACCTGCTCCCTATGAGGCTTTCTGTAGACTTGGAGGCTGCAGAAGAAGAGTGTGGATGCTGGGTCAGCCTGCCTGGATGAGAGGTAAGCTGCCTCTCTTTCCCTCTGGGCCCAAGATTCCTAAACTGTCAAATAGAGCCAAAGAAACCTCTACAATTTTATTGTCAGATTTTGAAATGCATACAAAGTGCCCAGCACAGTGCTCAATAAATAGCAAATAAAATTATCAACACCAAAAACATGAACAAGAACATTAAGCTCTTAAGTCTCAGATGATCCAAACAGACCCAGCACACTTAGGCATAGCCCTTTGCTCACCATCTGCCACGCAGCAAGGGCAGAGGGCTGACTTAGAGCCTTTGAAATGGTTATGTATGTGGAGGGGGCATACACGAGGCAGAATGGAACAGTGAGGAGAGCAGAGAAGTGGGACTTCAAAGCCCCAGCTCAGGCTCTGACTCAAATACGCATGAACATGTATGACCCTGAACAGAGCCAGATAGCTCAGGCCTGAATTCTAGCTCTTTCAGCTGTGTGACTGTGGGCAAATCACAGCTTCGTGGGGGGTAGGTGGCCAGGAAATTCATGCCTACATGACCTAGGGGCTTAGGGACCACAAGTGCCATGCCCCCACATTCAGTCTCATCCTGTCACTCACTGTAAAATAATTTCCTGCACACTGACCACATCTGGCACTGGTAACGCACTTCTCTGTTAAACCCTAGTCTGATTCTTGCTTGTATTTTCCACTAAATTATTATTAACTTGTGGGCAAGGCCTCATGTAATTTCTCTTTAACTTCAGGACAGAGCCTAGAATTTGGCACAACTCAAGATACTTTAAATAAATACAGAATATGGAACAGGTGAATACAAATAACTGGCTTTCTTTAAACAAACAGACCTAAAGCACACACTCCCTCACTCACCTTTGGGCTAACTTGTTATGCAGTTACATGTAACTCTTTAATAACGCTGATGCACCATTGTCTACCCCAACTATGGTTTCAGAGAAAGCTTGCTAGTCCTCTAAAACGAAGACAAGGCAAGTGCTCTCAGTGATGCAATCTGAACACCGAGGTTGGCTCACAGTTATACTGGCAACGGCCAATATACCAAGTACTCAGTGCACAGCGAATAATGACTGAGTGAACGAAGAACTAAATTCATGAGTGAATGTCCTATGGCAGGTCACTCTGATGCAGGCATGAGTCCAGAACCCAGACCTACTAACTCCAGTTAGAATTTAACCCCACCATACCTGCCGCTACAGCAGCAAACTTACATTGTAAGGCTTGATGGTGCTGCTTAAAATCTCTGAAACAGAAAAGAGAACACAAAGTTGAATTGAGTCCATGCCCTGGTCCCACCCAGGTGCACAGATGTGGCCCTGGAAAAAAAATCACACTGCACAGGTGTCCCATCTTAGGCCTGACTCCACCCACAGGTAACATGAGCCTACTTTCAGCCTGGTGCCAGGAAGCTGTAGGCCCCCCTGGCAAAAGTCAGTACACACAGCCTGACCTACCGATGGAATTTTCTCTTGCACACAACTTGCACTTCTGGACCATGGAAGCACTGCCACGGCCCCCCTTCAGTGCCACACTGTCCTGGCAAAGAGCAAACAGAACTTTCAGTCACATATGAATTAGATGCAGGGTCCTGAGGAGATCAACCTTATCACTAATTGTCCCGTTAAAAGAGACCAAGACCCAGAGAGGGTAACTTACTAGGACGAGACTCCTGGGGAGCCTTCCTGAGGAAAAGAAAGAAGGGCTTCCCCTTGATTTTGAACTCTGCCTCATACCTCAAAAATGCCTGTTGAACTCAGTCTCGATCACAGTGACATGTGCCCTCCCAAACCACAAAAAGCAGAGAGCAAAGAACTGGAGAGAAGAAGGCCAGTTTCCCCAAATCCCTGCCCAAGAAGTGTATGTGTGTTTGCCAGTGTGTATGTTTGGGGTGGGGATGGGGAACAGTTACCATCAGCCGGATGTACTGCCACTTGTCTGAAATCTCACCACAGTTGCCACATTTCATCTTTGGGGGAAAAAGAATGTTAGTAAAGCAGTTGGCTTAGCTGGACAGACACCAAGGTAAGGGTAAGAAAAGTGGCAGGCGGGCAGGCTCATGACCTACCCTGTTGTTGGCAATCTCACTTCATCTTTAACACCAGCCCCAACAAGGACATACCTAGACTTATCTCTGGGCAAAGGACAAGTAAAGCTGTTTCCTACACCGGCGTGCCCACCCTCCTCCATGAAATGCTCAGTGTGGGTAGGGATTCTAGGCTTTCATGGTATAGCGATGGCTTCAACAGGGGGAGGGGGAAATAGAGATCTGATAAAAGATATGGGAGGAATAAGTTCTAGTGTTCTATAGCACTGTCGGATGACTACACCTAACAACAACAGTCTCAAATAGCTAGGAGGAGGATACTGAATGCTCCCAACACCAAGAAATGATACATGTTTGAGAAGAATATGCTAACTACCTTATCTGATCACTATACATTACATATATCACATCACTATATACCCCATTAATAGGTACAATTCTTATGTGTCAACTAAAAAAATAGAGAAATGGACTCACCAGGCCCCCCATCCACTCTGCTTGGTTAGAAGCTTTATATTCCCACAGGCCCTGTATGTCCCTGGTTTAAGTATTTATCACTGATGTTACTCTATTTTTCCGTCTCCTTCACTAGATTCTGCTTCTTGAAGCCAAAGAACAGATTCTCCGAAGTAAGCCCTGGTATTCAGGCTTCAAAATACTGAGAAATAAAAGCAGTCGGGAGGCGGCTTCCCGAAGAACAGGGCTTTTAAGAGGTAGAGAAGGATGCTGGGATTTAGAGCAGGAGGAAAACAGAGCAGAAGCTCTGGGATCTGAAAGAGTTTAGAGCCTCGAACTGCTGGGTAACGGGAGGCCTCTGCAGACCATGCCACTGGAGTACCAGCTTTACCAGTGTGGGAGGGGAACGTAGGGGTGGATTATGCACAAAATTAAACTATTTCACAATAAAGAAAACCAAATCAGTAAGTGGAAGGCGAATTATTCACCTTATAATCACAACGTCCCTGTAAGTAACATTTCGTTCAGTGTCTGTTTACAGACCAATAAATATTTAACACTGGGAAAAACTACAAAATGAAGCTATCCAAGACTGCCAATTAGAGATAAACCAATACACTTTAATAAAAAGCAAACGTAAAATTCTACCTAGGAAAACCCCGAACACCTAATGTGCCTGGTTAAGTAATTTCTCATACTGCCGGAGAGAAGGCTCCGGCTCAGCACTGAGATCTGGACGGGCCGCCTCTCCCCGGGCCCCGCCCCGGCCGCACCTTCAAATACCACCGGAAGTCTTCGCCCACAGGCCGTAGATTGGTGATGTTCTCTAGCGTGGCTTTGAGCTGCAGCGCGATTTTCTGAAGGGGAGGGCCAGAGCGACTGCGTCAGCCGCGCCTGCGCAGGCCCCCGCCGGCCCGACCCCCGGGATTCCCAGCCATGGATGCCACAGGGAGACAGACATTCCTTCTGCCTCCCGCTCGTTCAGCGCAAGCCCACTCGCTGCTTCTTCTCCTGGCGCGAGCTCTTGGCACCCAGATCCTCGCCACCTCCCCTCCGTGTCCCCGCCGCGGCCGGCCTCCCCTCACCCCCATGGTGGCCCTCTCGGTCCGGCGCTGGCTGCGGCTGTTGCTTTCCGGCGCGTCGTAAAAGACGGGCGCCGTCTGCGCACCCTCAGTAGGACCCGGGGAAACGGCACCCGCTTTTTACGACGCGCCGGAAAGCAACGGCCGCAGCCAACGCCAGGCCAAGCGGCTCACTGCGGGTGGGATCTCTGCTCGCGGCTGTTTGCCTGACCCGCGGGACTTTTCTCATTTGGGGATCTGGGGCTAGTGGAGGTCAGTCAGGTCCGCGAGCAGCCCGTGCTCAGACCCGCGGAAGCCTGACTCCAGGATTCGGTACCACAGACCCTTATTGAAGGCCGATTTTTGTGCCTACACTACACGCACAAGACAGTCCCTGCCCCTCAGTTCTTTTTTGGCTCTTCATGCCTGCGGTCGAACTTCTCATGCTGCCGGAGAGAAGGCTCCGGTTCAGCACTGAGATCAGGACGGGCCGCCTCTACCCAGGCCCTGCCCCGGCCGCACCTTCAGGTACCACCGGAAGTCCTCGCCCACAGGCTGGAGGTTGGTGAGGTTGTCTAGCGTGGCTCTGAGCTGCAGCGCGATTTTCTAAGGGGGACGGCCAAGACCCTTCCTGCCCTCGAACTTCTCAGATCACGTCAGCTCCTCCTCCCCAGAGCAAAAACTACAAAAGGAAGAGTTCCAAGACTGCCAAATAAAGATAACCCAATACACTTCAAAAAGCAGAGCGTATTGCTTTGTCAGATTTGGGTATGGTGCCTTTCTTTAAACCGCCCTTTCCTGTTTCATCCAAGAGACCTGGTTTCGAGGCCCCTCTCCAGAGGGTTCCCCTGTGTCCACATCCTTCTCACTGTGGTCCCTGAGACTGGACACTCCCCTTCAGCTGGCTCTTCTCTGGGGGCCCACCTGGCTTATCCTTCCATCAAAGTTTATTGAACTCTGTTTTACCTGGTCTCCTGTCCAGGCTACATCGGAGACCATGCAGGAGCTGTGGACGTTAACGTTAAAAGGCACAGCTTATTCAAGACTCGTGGGAGGTGGAGCAAGATGGCCAAATAGAACTGTCCAGTGATCCACCTCCTCCTCTACCCTGGCAGGAACACCAAACTGAAGAATTATCCACACAAGAAAGCACCTTCATGAGAACCAAAACATCTGTTAGCAATCACACTACCTGGTTTTAACATCACATCAAGATACAAGGTAATGGCCGAGCGCAGTGGCTCACACCTGTAATCCCAGTGCTTTGGGATTACACTGGGCCGGGGCCGAGGCCGAGGCAGGTCGATCATCTGAGGTCAGGAGTTCGAGACCTATCTGGCCAACATAGTATAACCCCGTCTCTACTGAAAATACAAATATTAGCCGAGCATGGTGGTGCACACCTGTAGTCCCAGCTACTTGGGAGGCTGAGGCAGAATTGCTTGAACCCAGGAGGCAGAAGTAGTGAGCTGAGATTGCACCACTGCACTCCAGCCTGGGTGACAGAAAAAAAAAAAAAAAAAAAAGGAACAAGGCAATGAAGAAGGTAGGAAAGACAGTCTTGAATTGCTACCACAACCCTTCCATCATCCTCTGGCAGCAGCTGGCTGCCTGGCACAGATTGAAAATCTGTGGGCTTATGGGACTTTGCATTGGAACTGAGTGCTGCCCGTCACAGTGGAAAGCAACTCAGGGCGGAATTCAACTACTGCTCACAGAGGAAGCATTTAGAGAAACCCTAGCCAGAGGGCAATCATCCATCCCAGTGGTCAGGTTCTGGCGAGCCCCACCACCACTGGCTAAAGTGCTCCAGGGTCCTAAGTAAATTTGAAAGGCAGTCTAGGCCACAAGGACTGCAATTCCTGGGCAAGTCCTGGTGCTGTGCTGGGCTCAGAGCCAGTGGACTTGGGGTGCACACAGCCTAGTGAGATACCAGCTGGGGAGCCAAAGGAGTGCTTATGCCACCCGCCCCCCAACCCCGGGCAGCACAGCTCATAGCTCCAGGAGAGATTACAGGAAAGGAGAGGAGAAAGCAAAGAGGCGTTTGCCTTACAACTTGAACACTAGCCCAGCAACAGTAGAATAAAACACCAAGCAGAGTCCTAAAGGCCCCTTGCCAGGCTCTGTCTCCTACATATTTCTAGAGCTACCATGGGCCACAAGGGAACTGCTGCTTTGAGGGAAAGGACCCAGTCCTGGCAGGATTCATCATCACCTGCTGACCAAAGAGCTGTTGGGCCTAGAATAAACATTAGTAATAGCCACAGTATTGGGCGAGACTCCCTCTGTTTAAGGAAAAGAGAGGAAAGAGTAGAAAGGATTTTGTCTTACAACGTGGGTACCAGCTCAGCCACAGTAAAATAAAGCACCAAGTACATTTCTCAAGTCCAGACTCCATGCCCTAGCTTCTGAACAGCATTTCTAAACCCACCCTGGGCCAGAAGGGAAGCTGCCATCCCAAAGAGGAAGACATGAGCCTAGCTGGATTCACCACCTGCTGACGAAAGAGCCTTTGGACCTTGAATAACATCAGCAGAACCCAGGCAATAGTCACCATGGGCCTTGGGCAAGACCCACTGCTGTGCTGGCTTCAGGTTTGACACAGCTCAGTTCTAACAGTGGTGGCCATAGGGGTGCCCATGTCACTCCTCTCCCAACTCCAGGCAGCTCAGCATGGAGAGACTCCATTTATTCGAAGAAAAAGTAAGGGAAGAGAACAAGAGACTCTGCCTAGTAATCCAGGGAATTCTCTCAGATCTTAACCAAGACCATCAAGGCAGTACCTCTGAGTCTGCAAGAATCACAGCGTCACTGGGCTTGAGGTGCCCCCTGATGCAGTTACAGCTGCAGTGACCAAAGATTTAGATCACAACACTCACTTCCCTTTGAATATTTGGAAAAGCTTTCTGAAGAAGGATGAGTACAAATAAGCCCAGACTGTGAAACTTATAATAAATACCTAATTATTCAACACCCACAAGCATCAAGACCATCCAAGAAAACATGACCTAACCAAATGAACTAAATAAGGTACCAGTGACCAATCCCAGACAGAGATATGTGACCTTTCAGACAGAAAGTTCACTGTCACTGAGAAAGCTCAGTGAAATGCAAGATAACACAGAGAAGGAATTCGGAATCCTGCCAGATAAATTTAACAAAGAGGTGGAAACAATTTTAAAAATCAAATAGAAATTCTGGAGCTGATGCAACTGATATACCAAAGAATGCACCAGGGTCTCTCAACATGCAATGATCAAGCAGGCTGGGTGTGCTGGCTCATGCCTGGAATCCCAGCACTTTGGGAGGCCGAGGTGGGCGAATCATGAGGTCTCGGCGGATCATGAGATCAGGAGTTCCAAGATCAGCCTGACCAACATGGTGAAACCCGGTCTTTACTAAAAATACAAAAATTAGCTGGATGTGGTGGCACGCACCAGTAGTCCCAGCTACTCAGGAGGCTGAGGCAGGAGAATCACTTGAACCTGGGAGGCAGAGGCAGTGAGCTGCGATTGTGTCACTGTACTCCAGCAGCCTGGGCAACAGAGTGAGACTCCATCTAAAAACAAACAAAAAAAAAGAATTGATCAAGCAGAAGAAGGAACTGGTGAGCCTGAAGAAAGGCTATTTGAAAATACACAGAAGAAATGAAAGAAAAAATAATAAAAAGGGATGAAGCACACCTACAATATCTAGACAATAGCTACAAAAGGGCAAATCAATAGGTTATTGGCCTTAAAGAGAAGGTAGAGAAAAATTAGGATAGAAAGTTTATTCAAAGGAATAATAACAGAACTTCCCAAACCTAGAGAAAGGTATCAATATTCAAGTATAAGAAAGTTATAGAACACCAAGGAGATTTAACCCAAATAAGACTACCTCATGTCATTTAATAATCAAACTCCCAAAAGTCAAAGATAAAGAAGGATCCTAAAAGCAGCAAGAGAAAATAAATAACACAGAAAGAAGCTCCAATATGTCTGGCAGCAGGCTTCTCAGGGGAGAGTGGCATGACATTTAAAGTGCTGAAGGAAAAAAAAAAGTTTATCTTAGAATAGTATACCAGTAAAAATATCCTTTAAACATGAAGGAAAAATGAAGACTTCCTAGGCAAACAAAAGCTGAGGGATTTTGTCAACACCAGACCTGTCCTTCAAGAAATGCTAAAGGGAGGTCTTCATTCTGAAAGAAAAGGACATTAACAAGCAATGAGAAATCGGCTGACGGCACAAAACT
Source organism: Saimiri boliviensis (assembly GCF_048565385.1). Classification (NCBI taxonomy): domain Eukaryota; kingdom Metazoa; phylum Chordata; class Mammalia; order Primates; family Cebidae; genus Saimiri; species Saimiri boliviensis. The sequence goes on from NC_133459.1 coordinate 51,727,252, forward strand.
CATCGGTAATAGTAACTACAAAGACAAATGCAAAATGTTTTGACACTGTAATTGTATCTTGAGTAGCAAGACTAAAAGATGAACCTATCAAAAATAATAACTTCAAAACACAGACAGTGTAAGCTATAAATAGGGCTCAGGTCCGGTGGCTTATGCCCATAATTCCAGCACTTTGGGAGGCTGAAGCAGGTGGATTGCTTGAGCTCAGGAGTTCGAGACCAGCTGGGGCAGCATGGTGAAACCCCATCTCTACTAAAAATACAAAGAATTAGCCGGGTGTGGTGGCATGTGCCTATTGTTCTCGGGAGCCTGAGGTGGGAGGATTGCTTGGGCCTGCGAGGTGGAGGTTGCAGTCAGCCAAGATTGCACCACTGAACTCCAGCCTGGGTGACAGAGTGAGACCCTGTCTAAAAAATAAATACACACACACACACACACACACACACACACACACGCATATACACCAGGCACAGTGACTCACACCTGTAATTCCAGCACTTTGGGAGGCTGAGGTAGGAGGATGGCTTCAGCGCAGGACTTTGAGACCAGCCAGACCCTGTCTCTACAAAAAATGAAAAAATTAGCCAGTCACGATGGCACATTTCTGTGGTTCCAGCTACTGGGAAAACTGAGGCAGGAGGATCGTTTGAGCCAGGGAGGCCAAGTCTACAGTGAGCTGTGATTGCACCACTGCGCTCCAACTTGGTCACAGACTCGAGATCCTGTCTCCAAAAAAACTAAAAACTAAAAATTAATAAGCATGGAGGATGAAGTTAAAATGCTGAGTTTTTATTAGTTTTCTTTTTGTTTTTGTAATCTGTGTTGTCATCAGTCTAAAATGATGGGTTATTTGCAAGCCTTATGGTAACTTCAATTTAAAATACAAAATAGCAAATGCAAAGGCATAAGATTTTGTTTATCAATTATGGATAGGTTTCAGAAGTATAATCTTGAATGAAGAAAAGTTGCAGAATAGTGCAGTATAACACTTAAAAGATATAAAGGCAATACCATATATTGTTCAGGGCTACGTATCTGTACAACCTTTAAGCAATGGACTGAAGGGATACCTGCTAAATTCATCATTGTAGTTACTTCATCATTGCAGTAGGAAGAGGAATTTGGGAACCAAGAAGACGTAATTGTATCTGTTATATTTTGTCTCTTTCAGTTAAAAAAAGGTTTAAAGCCTTGAAGGACAAATATTAACTGAATTCAGTATGATGGTTGGGTGACATAAGAATATATATATATATATATTTTTTGAGATAGAGTTTCACTCTTACCACCCACGCTGGAGTGCAATGGCGCAATCTCAGCTCTCTGCAGCGTTCGCCTCCTGGGTTCAAGTGATTCTTCTGCCTCAGCCTCCCAAGTAGCTGGAATTACAGGCATGCACCACCACACTTGGCTAATTTTTGGGTTTTTAGTAGAGACGGGGTTTCACCATGTTGGTCAGGCTGGTCTCAAACTCCTGACTTCAGGTGATTCACCGGCCTCGGCCTCCCAAAATGCTGGGATTACAGGCGTGAGTCACTGCACCAGCCCAGAATACTTTTCTACACGAAAAACTTTGCCTCCGAAAACAAAACCAAAAAAAGACTCTTTTATAACCTGAGGTCCTGTCAATTCTTTAAAGTTTAGAATGACTTTCTCTAGTGTCTACTACCAACTTGCCTCATTGCCGCAAGGAATTGCACTGGAGTCAGGAACCCTGACCTCTCATCGCAGGTCTTAACTTGCCCCATAGTTTTTGAAGTATAGTGTGATGGAAAAAGCACTGCTCCAGGGGTGAGGACACTTGGGACCTTAAGCTGGCCTGCTTTTAGGAGAGTGAGTTTAGGCTGATCACTTCCCTGCAAATGAGGCTTTGTAGGCCTAGTTCTTTCAGCAGGTACAATCTTTCCTACCAGTACTTTTCCTAAAGAAGCCACATAATTTGGGAAGTTATCCACAGGTCTACCTGCTGAACAAATTCCACACCACCTGGGCAACTTACAGTCTTGAATGGCTGTTGGTATTGTGATTTTAAAATGGATTAATGGAAAACTTTGCTGACACCAGGCATTTTATCCTGTGTCAAGTATGAAAACAAAGTATTTCCCCCTACACTGAAATACCTACTAATAGATATGTATCTATAAAAGGTGATTTTTAAAACTCCAACCACCATTAATATTTCATACCTAAATAATCAAACCAGTGTTAAATTTCCTTAATGGTATTAATTTTACTTTTTTTCTTTCTGAGATGGAGTCTCGCTCTGTTGCCCAGGCTGGAGTGCAGTGGTGCAATCTGGGCTCACTGCAGCTTCTGCCACCCGGGTTCAAGTGATTCTCCTGCCTCATCTTTCTGAGTAGCTGGGACTACAGGTGCACGCCACCACACCTGGCTAATTTTTGTATTTTTAGTAGAGATGTGGTTTCACCATGTTAGCCAGGCAAGTCTCAAACTCTTGACCTGAGGTGATCCACCCACCTTGGCCTCCCAAGATGCTGGGATTATAGGCGTGAGCCACCACATCTGGCCTAATTTTACATTTTTTTGAATCATTATCCAAATAGGGTCCAAATATTGTGTTATGTGTCTCTTAGGTCTCCTTTTTAAGTTCCCACTCCATCTCGGTTTCCCTAGTAATTTTTATTGAAGAAACTAGGTCATTTGTCTTGAAATTTCCTCTCAATATGGCTGACTGAAATCCCACTGTATTTTAAAAACATGTTTCTATATTCTTTTATTTCCTATAAAATGATAGTTATATCTAGAGAGTTGATTAGACTTGATGATAGTTATATCTAGAGAGTTGATTAGACTTGATGTTTGGGCAATACTTCACATAGGATGTTAGTGTTTTACAAAGTAATTGAGAAGACTTCACATGTTCAGGTCTTTATAAAATAATAAAAATTGGATTTTATCACAGTTATTAAAGACAATCATTTATAGTTTATAAAAAAATACTGCCCTGATATACACAAAATTTTCTTGATAATGCTAATTAAAAACTACTCTCCCCCCACCCCCTCCGCCATGTCCACACCAATATTCAATCTAGATTGGTTTAATCTTGAAGTGTAATCCAATAAGACTAAAGACCAAACATTTCAGGTCCTGGACAAGATAATAAAATACTCGTAAGCCTTCTGGATCCCTAAAATGCAAAAGGAAAAAAAAAGTTTAAAACATTGAGGTAAAATGGGCAAAAGATATCATTTAATAATCTCAATTATTTCTTTATCAAGATGTTCCTTGTAAAGATATTTAGGGCATTAAAACTTTGACCAAAAAAGGAAAAGACTATATATTAAAATGGTATATTATGAAGTAGTATATAGGGAAATGCTTACATTAAGTGAACAAAATGAACAATTATCGATCTCAACTATATTTTTTATGCTTCTTAAAAAGTATATATTAATGCACAGAAAAAAAGACTAAAAAGAAATACTACAAGATATTAATAAAGGTTGTCTGATAAGATAATGGATGATTTTCCCCTTTCTACTTTTCTACATTTTCTGTATTTTCTACAATGAGCATGTATTACTTCCAGAGTTAGGAAAACTTTTTAAAAAAGTAGTAGTACTAAACAGGACCAAGAGGCTGAAGATTACTGTGGCATCACTGGCTAAGAACAAAGTATCCAAAGGAAAGAACAAGGAGAGTGTCCAAAGGAAGACAATTATGCCCAACATTTGCTAGAAGTGAGCCATATCTAATCCTGAATCCTTAAAACATAAGAGCCAAAGAAGTTGCCAAATTTTATCTAAAGATTCTTTGTAGCACATAGGTTCATGCCTCAACTTAATAATCTGCCCCACTGACAACATGAATTTTAAAATTTGATCCATTTTCACCAAAATTATTTTATTTGTAAAAATTAATAAATTTAAAATCAAGTAAAATTTAGATCCTAAAAATTGTCAAGTTTCATCAAAGTCAGATTTTAAGATGTGCCAGTCTGAACAGTCACATTGAGAAGGCAGTTCAGACTTGGTGACTCTACGGTTTATCATGAGCACTTTTCTTGCATATTCCATTTTTGTCCTGGCTGCTCTTATGCATTAATCTGTATCTGTGGGCCAACAAGAAGCTCTCAGTAGCAATGACTGAATGAAATACCAAAAGTAATAGAAGCAAGTCTTCAAAAATAATTTGAGATCCCCCCCCCTAACAAGGACGACAAAGCTGCCCATCTGTATTTTGCATTTGTTCCAGATCTTCCCATAGTGATCCCAATTTGGCTAAGAGTTTTCTTGTCAATCTGCTCCAAAACAGACACAACTGGATCTAAGGATAATGCACACTTACTTGGACTGATTGACATCAATAAGGGAACCAATTTTTGATGTTGTAAAAGAAATGTGTTCATCTCCAATAACGATTTCAAGCTCCTAGAAACATTTTAGAAAATCTAAGTCAAGTAAAATTGGATTATTCATCAAGCACACAGAAGGATTAATCATTTGCCAAATCACACAAACTTGACTACAGATGGCCATAAAAACAAAGGCAGTTCACTCTGAACACTAAACTGTGCTGGGGACTAGAAACAAGACATAAAGCTGATATTTAGAAGAAATTGTACCCTCAAGGCTCTACTATTTCTGGGATTTGAAAAAAATCTAGGAATTTTTTTTTTTCTTTCCTGAGACAGAGTCTTGTTCTCTCGCCCAGGCTGAAGCGCAGTGGCATGATCTTGGGTCACTGCAACCTCTGCCGCCAGGGTTCGAATCAAGTGATTCTCCTGCCTCAGCCTCCCACGTGGCTGGGACTACAGGTGCCTGCCACCAAGCCTGGCTAAATTTTTTGTATTTTGAATAGAGACAGGGTTTCGCCATATTGGCCAGGCTGGTCTTGAACTCCTGACCTCAGGTGATCTGCCTGCCTCAGCCTCCCAACTGCTGGGATTACAGGCATGAGACACTACACCCAGCCTATGTAGTATTTTGTCTAAGTTTTCATTGTCAACAATGTGGAGTAAAATGGATATATCTATGTTTTAAAAATACCAAACAACTGGACTGGGTGTGGTGGCTCACACCTGTAATCCCAGCAGTTTAGGAGGCCAATGCAGAAGAATCACTCGAGCCCAGGAGTTTAAGACCAGTATGGGCAACTTGGCAAAACCTCATTTCTGTAAATATAAAAATTAGCTGGGTGTGGTGGCATGCACCCATGGTCCCTGCTACTAGAGAGGCTGAGGTGGAAAGATCCCTTCAGCCCAGGAGGTCAAGGCAGCAGTCAGCCATGATCTCATCACTGTACCCCAGGCTAGACAACAGAGTGAGACCCTATCTTCAATAACAACAAACAAAAACAAAAACCAGAGGATCTAACCTATCGAGGCAACATGGTAAAACGAAGTATTCCAGACCTTAGGTTTGATCCCCACTTGGTCACTCTGTATCTGTATGACTTTGGGTCTCAATTTCTAAACAGTGACATGAGTACCATAAACCTTCAAAAAATACTATGTAGGGCCTACTGGGTACTAGGTATTGTTCTCAGCGCTTAGGACAGATAAGTAAAACCAACCAAACCAAAGATCTCTGCCCTGTGGAACTTACAGTCTTGTGAGCCCTACTTACTTTTTCTTCTTTTTGATTTATATATACTTTTGTTATAATTCAATCAGAAAACAGAAAAAAAAACTGAGATCAATATTTCCAATACCCAGATTTATAAATTACTGCCATACATGTCAGCTTTTTTTTTTTTTAAAGAAATAAAATACTACAAAGTTGATATCCATCTCCCATTGTGTTCTCCTTCCTGTAGCTCGTGATTTGTTCCACTCATTTCAGATTTGGTAGTATGTTTTTACTGATTTGCTTTTACACACAGGGTCTCACTCTGTCACCAAAGCTGAAGTGCAGTGGTAGGATCATAACTCACTGTAACCCCCAGGCTCAAGCTGTCCTGCAGTCTTAGCCTCCTGAATAGCTGGAACTACAGGTACACACCACCACACCTGGTTAATTTTGGGGGTTTTGGTAGAAAAAAGATCTCACCGTGCTGCTCTATTTCTGTCTGTATCTCCACAATGCTTTGTCCATAGTAGTTAGTGAGACAGGCAGCAAAAGCTTTACATGGAGGAGTGGGTGTGGGGAGTCCTAAGAAGAAATTCAAGGTGGTTCTTAGTGGCCAGCAGCACCACTTGTTCTCTCTGTTCCTCCCTATGGGATTAGTGCTTCCTTAGACCACGGTGCTGGCAATCTGCTTTCTGCAGGGCTGACCAACACACACACACACACACACACACACACACACACACACACACAGACACAGTTTCACTATCATATGCAGAGCAATAAACCTCATCTTATTTGTAAGATTTCTGCACTTCAGGATAATCAATAAAACATACCTGCCGGCCCACTCGGTCAGGAGGAGGCCACAACGCATCATCCTCTTTGGTAATTTCACTGTCATCAATTATTCTCTTCAGTTCCTCCATCACGCTTTTATGTACATAAGCCTGAAAGCAAGTTAAAAAACAAAATGTATGTTGTATCCTTAAGCAGTGTTTTGACTCAGATAGTGATGGAAAATAAAAATAACTGTTCCAGCAGACTTATTTCTGGCATCCCCTGAAGTAGGAAGACATTCACTCTCAACCTCAGCATGGTGCAGGTGAGGGACAGGGTCAAATGTATCAAATAACTGTACCTCAGTCCCCCATCTAGCTGGTACTACTCCTGGTACATCCTGTTCACATGGCCCTTCTCCAATTCACAACAGAACCCAAAACAGATCTGTGAATGCCCCCTACTGTGGTTTAAATATTTGTGTCTCCTACAAAATTCATGTTGAAATTAATCCCCAAGGCAACAGTGTTAAGAGATAGGGCCTTTAGGAGGTGATCATCCCTTGAGGGCAGAGCCCTCATGGACAGATTAGTGCCTTAGGAGAGACCTAAAGGGAACTAGCTGGCCCCTTTCCTGTTCTTTCACATGAGGATACAGCATTCATCCCTTCTGGGGGATGCAAAAACAAGGCACAATTGTGGAAGCAGAGACTGGGCTCTCATCAGACACTGAACCTGCCAGTGCCTTGATCTTGGCCTTTCCAGCCTCCAAAACTGTGAGAAATGTATTTTACCGAGTCTCAGGTATTTTGTTACAGGAAAACAAGAGACTGAGACATCCACATGCCCGGGTTATTCTTAACTAGGTAATACATTCCTGAGGAACAAAATGTATTTTAAAAGATATGCCTGTGTACAAAAATAGTGAGGATGCTGACGTGTGTATATGCATAAAATCAATAGCTAAAATAACAGTATGAAAATATACGCTAAGGCATTTTCAAAGGTGGCAAAGTCACTAAAAGGAAACAGTAGCTTTGATGAAGCCTTAACAATGTGGTAGAGATCACAGAATGGAGAATACAAACTTTACTGGGCAGGGTTGGGAATTCCTGCTGTATCTCTTACTAGCCGGGGTAACTCTTAACAAGCCTCACAATTAATATCTGGGGTTTTATTTTCTTATAATACCCTCCCCCATCACATGGGCTTATAATTAGGGTTAAATAAGATGCCCTGCCTGACATCTAACATGCATTCAATGATATCAACTGCTTTTCCACGCTCCTTTGCACATTCAGATGTAAATTAAATAGCTCTCCATTGAGTACTGCATGCCATTGAATATACTGAGCACTTTAAGTATAAGCTATTTAATTTTATGACAGCACGTGGGAGTGGGAGATAGCTTTTATTATTATCCCTGCTTTTACAGGTGAAGAAACAGGGACTTACCAAGTTCAGCCAGGAACTTGCCCAAGGTCACATGGGGCAGTAGGCAGCAGACTCAGGGTTCAAACCAAGGTATTGTCAAGTTACCAGTTGTTGATTCCACATTGTAAAAGAAAACAAAAATACCAACTAAAAGATGATTTGTAATCCAGAAGCTGCCTACAGGCATGTGTTTTTCTCCCTGTTCTCTACCTTTCAATACTACCAGAAAGAACCAAAAAATGCAAGAAAAAAAGCTGAAATGTAGCAAATGAAGGACTCTCAGAAGGCAGAAGGCTCATACCTCTTTTCTGATCATGACATCGTTCTTGTAATTGCTGTTGTTGGCATATCTTAATTTCCCTGTGGGGGCAAAAAACAAATTCCATGTATAATAAAAACATATGAATAAAGCATCAATACGTACCAAGACTATCAGCAGTTCCCTAAAATGTATCTAACTTGCTCAAAGTGTCTAATAGATTTATTATTTACTCTTACGGTGTTTCAACAATACTAGTCTTTTCAGTTCTTCACTTCAGGCTTAAACAGCCAAATATACAGTGACACTCTACTGCAAAACACAGCTCAGGTAAGATATAAATACAAGCAGGCTCTTTTCTGACATTGTCAAATCACATTTTTGCAGGTTAATGTCCTGAAAACAGGCATAGTAATTGATAAATTACCCGCACATAGGACCTCCTGAGGCTAAAATGAGTTGTGAAAACTGTAGGATGCTGTTTACATATATTATCATGTGACTGTGCCACACTCTATTTCTGTGATGGAAAAGCTGTTGCTTTTATCACTGAGCACATTTGGTACACAAGACCCTTTGTCCATGGGTGCATGTAACAGGTTAATGTGAGTATATGTTGGGGATGAGGGGAAAAGTAAATAGAAGATATGACTTCTCCTGCTGTAGACTAGAAGACATACATGTGAGATGAGCCAAATGAATTTATCCAACAGCCTCTGTGTTGCCTCTCTGCCTCAAGTTTCTTCACGTTCAGTTCACTGTCCATACAATGGACAAGGTGATATGTTAACAGACCTATCAGATTGGGTTACTCTAATATTTTAATACAGGCAATGGCTTTCCACTGCCTTCCTGGTGAAATCCAAACTCCTCAACATGGCATACAGCTAAGCTGGCCCCCGCCTGCTTTTCTAGCCTCACTCCTGCAATATTCTTCTCTCACATGGCTGGAGTCAAACTACGTGGTATTCCGCCTGAAACATCCCAAGCACTTTTTGGTTTTCAGCCTCTTTGCATGTTGTCTAAAATGCCTTCTTGACTCTTCTTGGTCTCCTAACCAATTCCTCACATCCCTTCCTTCCTCCCACATCATTTTATGTAGGAAGCCTTCTCTGACCCTCCGGCTTGGTTAGGTGCCTCTTCTCTGCTGCGAGCCTCCTATGTTTCTTTTTACCACAACACCTAATACACTGTTTTGTCACTGTTTGCTTATAAATCTATCTCCCTCACAGTCGGGGCCTGTCAGTTTCATCTTTGTGCCCCACTTAGTGGATGTTTTCTGTTATCTTTGATTCTTCTTTCCTTCACCACAGTGCCTCCCCCAACAAGATCCTATCAATCAGCAAAGTCCAACTGTTTCTGCCTCCAACAGTTTCCTAAATCCTCCTTTCCACTTCTACTGTCGCCATAGTCCCAACCAATAACCTTCTTGTCTTGACAACTGCAACAGTCTCCTCCTACTCAGTAGCCCTGTTTCCACTCTTGCCTATTGTGCACCCATAACCAGAATGCTTTTTCAAGAACAGATCCCATTTTTTCTCTCTTTAAAACCTTCTAAGTCTGGCTGGGCGTGGTGGCTCACGCCTGCAATCCCAGCACTTTGGGAGGCCAAGTTGGGAGGATCATCTGAGGTCAGGAGTTCGAGACCAGCCTGGCCAACATGGTGAAACCCCATCTCTACTAAAAATACAAAATTGGCCGGGTGTGGTGATGGGCGCCTGTAATTCCAGCTACTCGGGAGGCTGAGGCTTAGAATCTCTTGAACCCGGGAGACGGAGGTTGCAGTGAGCCGAGATCGCGCCACTGCACTCCAGACTGGGCAAAAAGCGAAAACTCCGTCTCAAAACAACAAACAACAACCCTTCCAAGTCCAATTCCAAACAACAACAACGACGACAACAACAACAACAAATCTTCCAAGTCCAAACAACAATAAACCTTTCAAGTCCAAACCCTTTACCATGGTCTTTAAAGACTTACAAGGTGTGGCTCCTACCTACCTATTTGACGTCATCTCCTGCTATCTCTCAGCTTACCACTCTTCAACCGCACTGACCACTCGAGAGGCATGCCTAGCTCATTCCCGCCCTGCAACCTTGACATCTGCCAATCCCTTTGGGTAGAATGGTCTTCCTCCTGAGCTTCACAAGGCTGGGTCCTTGCTGTTAAGTAGGGATCGGCTGCAATATACCCTTTACAGAGAGCTCTCTAATGGTCAACCTACCTAAAAGCAGCCAATCCAGGAATTATTCTACCATGGTTTTTTTTTTTTTTTTTTAAAATCACTCACTACTATCTGGAATCATCTTTTTGTTTATGATCTCTCTCCCGGCACTAAAACACAAATTCCATGAGAGGGGAAGTTCGTCTACCTTCGCTGCCGTTTCCCCAAAGAGGGAAACAGAGCCTGGCACACAGTGGGCCTAAGGTCAACACTGGTTAAATGGATTTAAAAAAACAAACAAACCCGTGGAGCAGACGCGGGGCGTTCCTTTCAGATTCGCGCTGCACAGGTCTCAGTCCCTTCCTCGTCTCTTTCCCCATTGATTTCCGACCCTCCGCCTCCCCACTCGCCCGCCCTCAGCCGTGGTCCCCGCTCCCGGCAGGCTACAGGCTGCTTTTACCGTCCGGTCGGAACTCGAACTCCAGGAACTCGTGGCCGAACTTGCCCTTGTGCCCCACGTAGTAACGTAGATAAAAGTCACTCTCCATGGCTCGCAAAAGACAACCGAGACGGAACTTCTCAGAGAGCCGCACCACCGCGGTCTGCGCCCGACACTGACGTTTGGGGCGGCGCGCGGAAGTGACGTCGACCCCGCCGTCGCGTATTGGAGGGGTTCCTTCTCGCTAACCTCTTCGCCCGGAAGTGGCAACAAGACCCCGGAACCAATAACGCACTTTGTTTAACCCGGAGGCGGGGCCGAGCAGCTCCGCCCCGCCAGCTGGCCGCGGGAGCGAGGTTGAGGTTCGACCTCTCAACCCTCTAGGTTGTCTCCAGGCCTGAGGCCGAGAGCCTACCGCCCACCAAACTCTGGGCTTTGAACGAGGAGTTCGGATACCTCGCTTAAAGACCTCGGGCCGAACACCCCGAGCCTTTTACCCGCCAGGATCAACCTCAGTTCACAGGACCCCTGACTTCTATGAATCGTACACCGCTGTTTACCGTCTCTGCACCTAGGTCATCTCGGCAGTAAAATGGGGTAAAACGACCCGAGCTCCCCCGAGGACGCCGCGCCCGACGTGTGCCTCAAGTTGGCTTCCACTGACCTGAATGTTAAGAAAGCCGTCCTCTCTGTCTCAAAAAAGAAAGAAGGAAAGAGAGTCGTCCTCAGTGACGCTCTCCCTGAATCCACGGTGGAGATAGTTTCCCTGGAACTAATTCACTCACAGTTATCCATTGCATCCCTTTCTACCTTTTATTTCTATCTTTCTACCTCACTGGTCTCCAGAATAGGTGCTTGAGAAGTTAAAAGTGAGTATTTGATCTCCCATTCCCCACTCATCCTACTTAGCAGTAATTGTCAGCCTGGCTGCGCATTGCAATCACCTGGGAGCCTCTAAAAATACTGATGTCAGGGCCCCAAGCCAATTAAAATCTCCAGCGCTGGGCCTGGGAATTGGTACTTTTCGTAAAGCTCCCAGGTGAGTCAGAGTTGAGGACCACTGACCAAAGGGGCTCGCTCTTTTCTTTTCTTTTATTTTCTTATTTAGGAACAGCTTGGGATGATCCAGGTCAAGGGGCTCGCTCTTTTCAGGATAAAGTGGTTGTCCTCTATGAAGCCTTTCTGGCTCTGGAAAAATGTACAATTGAGCAGGCCCAGGGCAATCAAGATCATAATTATATACTAGGAGCCTGCTTTCATTCATCTAAGTTCCAGCTTAGAGAGAACGAATGGTTCTAGAGACAGTGCCTAGATGACATCATTCTCGGGGCCTGGTAACTACAGCTGTGTACCGTTCTGTAAGTCAGGACTGCAGTCTGATTCCTGTCCCCAGTCTTAACATTGAGTCCTTTTCTCCCTGAAAAGCATTAGAAGCAGAGCATAGAGTAGGTGTGGTGGGGGAAAATCACTGAAGACGGGTTAAAATAATCCCTTGTGTAACAGTGACTCATTGTAACCATAGGTGAACTGACTCAACTTTTTAGACTTCAGTTTCCTTCTCTTTAAATGCGCGTAACAATGTCCACCTAGCAGAACTGTTATAAGAAACAATGTCGAAATTGCTATAAAACCTTAAGGCATTTTTATTACAAAACACTGGATATGGGTGGTAACAACAGAATTGTATAAAAGAGAATGGGGCTAGACACGGTGGCTCACACCTGTAATCCCAGCACTTTGGGAGGCTGAGGCAGGAGGATCACTTGAGCCCAGGTGTTTGAGATCAGCCTGGGCAACATAGGGAGACCTTGTCTCTACAAAAAATTTAAAAATTAGGTGGGTGTGGTGGTGCACACCTGCAGTCCCAGCTACTTGGGAGGCTGAGGTAGGAGGATCATTTGAGCCTGGGAGGTTGAGGCTACAGAGAACCATGATCACACCACTGCACTCCAGCCTGTGTGACAAAGCAGGACCTTATCTCAACAAAAAAAAAAAAAAAAAGGGAACTACCACGTATCAAGTACCTAATAAATGGCAGCCCCTAGGCTGAATGGGATTACATGTGCTTATTCTTTGAATCATCACAACAATCTTGAGGTGGTAATTAGAGTTAAGTAGAAGTGTTAAGCAATTGCTACAAGGTTATTTTCCAAGAGTAAAATTATAAAAATATAAGTGAATCTGGCATCTGCAGATGTGGCAAATAACAAAAGTGTTGAGAAATTTAAAGGATGCACAACACCTATCAGTCTGTAAAGTAATCCAGGTTTTTGGATATGAGACATGGTATAACTGAAAGAGCATGATCTGTGTCTGTGGTGTCTGCATTTGGCATAATTTAATGAGCATCTACTGAGTGTGTGCAGAGAGGATACAGTGTTGAGCAAGACAGTTCTTTACAGAGCTTGCAGAGGAGGTAGTTAAGAAGCATGCAAGCAATTACAGTGTAAGGATAAGATTACTAATAAAGGAAGCACAAGATACTTGGAAGCACATGAGGTGGCTGCTAATGCAGTGTAGTGTGGGGAACATTCCCGTGTGAGACCCCCAGAAGGCGTGAGTCTCACTATACGGTGAGTTTGATCCCAAACACAGTTTCCTGTTGGAGGCAGTTGAGCTATCGGGGTGGGGTGGGGGTGGGGTGGGGGGTTGGGGGGGGAAGGAACTTAAAGATGAATGATCAGTTTCTAATATCAACCACGATATTGTTTGGGCCTAAAACTATGCGGTGCTGCTAGACTGAGTGATCCCCTGCCAGCAACCAGTTTCCGCTTTTAACTTTTTATGACTCTTTCTTTAAGAATAAGCTTTAACCTTTTCTTTACTTGCCTGACTGCCTTGTACCCTAGATAATGGTTTAACTGTCGGGATATTTGCAAAGCAAATGCCACCATACGGGATGGCTTTGACTCCTGAATGGGGGAGTTGAGATAAGTTGAGTCAGGAGCAGACAAAGGAGAATCCGGTTAAAAGATACTCTGATGAGGAAAACCAGAAAACCTTTTCACATCTCAGTTCTAAAACAAGCTTTGTGATCACAGGAAATTCTGTTACTTTTTACAACCACTGATTGCATCTCTGACTTCTCTATTGTATAGGCCATGTAAGGTAGATTTGCATTTCCTCTTGTGACGTAAACCAGAGCAAAGAAAGTGTATTTATTCCTGGCCTTTGAAAAATAAAATTTGCTGTTTAGGCACAGCCTATCCAGCCCTCCAGATCCCCACTGTCTTTCATATTTCTTCAAGCACACGCTCTCTTCCAGGTATTGGGACCCTCTTGCAGGTCAAGAGACCCCCCGGCAGACGTGCCTACCTGTCCCGGATGGTCCCCGACAGTGTAGGGTCCTTAGGGAAATGTTCCTGAAGGAAATGTTCCAGACCGAGGGCTAGAACTGTGTGGTTAAAACATAGTGAGTGATGAGCTGGAGACCGGGCAGAAACCAAGTCGTGAAGAGCTTTATCAGCCATATTAAAAGAGTTTGGGCAAACCCAAGAATATTGGATTTTGATGGCAGTGAAGCAGTTGACGGGCTTTAAGCAAGAAAGTGGAATGAAGTGGTGGTGATGTATCTATGGCATGTTAGAAAGACACTTTGGCTGCAGTGTTGTAGGGTGGATTGGAAAATGAAAAGACTAGAAGTATGACATTCACGTAGTCACATCTATTAGCCAGGCAAGGTGGCTTATGCCTGTAGTTGTAGTTACTTAGGAGGCTGAGACAGGAGAATTGTTTGAGCCCAGGAGGCGGAGGTTGCAGTGAGCCAAGATCGCGCAATTGCACTCCAGCCTGGGCAACAGAGAGAGATCTTTTCTCAAAAAAAAAAAAAAAAGAAAAAGAAAAGAAAAGAAAAGAAAAAAATAATTAGCCAGGCATTGTGGCATGTGCCTGTAGTCCCAGCTACTCAGGAGGCTGAGGTGGGAGGATTGCTTTAAGCCCAGGAGTTCAAAGTTGCAGTGAGCTATGATTCTACCACTGCACTCCAGCCTGGGTAACAGAGCATGACCCTGTCTCTTAAAAAAGAAAGAAAGAAAGAAAGTAATCTATGACAGTGGTAATCCAAGAAAATGGTGATGTGTACTTAGGTAGTGGCAATGGAGATAGAAAAGTGGATGGATTTGAGATGGAATCCTATAATTTAAGGGGTGGGTAAAGGAGACTCAGATGTGGCCAGAGATCCTGGAGAAAACCATGAGTATGGTATCATGGAAGCCAAAATAAGAGTATTCCATGAAAAGAGTGACTAATAGTGTTAACTACTGCTTCCAGGTCAAGGAAGATCAAGACTGAAAATGTTTACCAGATTTATAACTGAGGAGGTCCTGAGTGACCTTGGCAAAAGCAACCCCAATGGCATGGGAATGAATGGTAGGGCGGAAGTACTGGGATGCAAGTAGACAAAAATGGTTCTGGAAGTACAGAGGCAAGTTATCTAACCTAGTCTTAGAGAAAAGGGAAGGCTTCCTGGAGGAGGCATTACCTAAGTGGAGTACTCAAGGACAAACAGGAGCTAGTCACCTAGAGGCAGAGTGGGAAAATTTAGGCAGAGAATGCTACATGTACAATTGTCCTTTGGGGGCACTAAAAATAACCTGTGACTTTGGGCAGTTACTTCACCCATTTTCTCATCTATAAAATGGGAGTGGATAATATTGATAGTATTTGTCTCATTGAATTATTGACAAAGATTGAGATTATGTAGAATACTGGTGTACGTTAGGGACTCAATGATAGTTCACTTCCCCCTCATTAAAGTATCACAATGAAACAATACTTAAAGGTTTTTTAAAAATGAATTTAATCTCTCTCTAGAAACAGTGCACTGATTTTACAAATGTCCACATTTGGTTTTCAGTTTACCAAGATGATGTCAGTACAGCTAGTAAGATGCAGCACGCCATCTTCAGCCCCCTTGCCTTTGGAAGAGACACCAGACGGCAAAGGGCACACCGCGTACAGAAGCTAACCGAACTTGAATGACAAGACAAAAAGAGCAGAACCAGTTAGTGCGACGCAACATTCCAACATGCCTGATTGTTACATCAAATATGGGAACTTAGGGGCTGGTGGGGGAAGACAAACAAGGAAAATCCATTTAGAAACAATCTGATGAAGTTTGCAAACCAGCACTTTACCCCTAAATTAACAACAGCTTGTATGGGGGGGAAAAATTGCTATTTTAAAAGTATATGGTTTGGACAGGTATTTGTTTTCTCTTGTAGTTTTTGTAAAAAAGTATCAAAACCTTGGCTTTAAATATATATATGTATATATATACAAGTGGCTTTTTAAAAATTACTTTTTATAGCACAAAGTGTTTGTAAATGCAGAGGGTTTCTGCTGATTCTTGACTGTGCACATGGTGCATAGCCCGAATAAACAGAGCTTCCTGATTTTTTTAATAACTGAACATTTGAAAC
The DNA here is from genome assembly GCF_048565385.1 of Saimiri boliviensis. Classification (NCBI taxonomy): domain Eukaryota; kingdom Metazoa; phylum Chordata; class Mammalia; order Primates; family Cebidae; genus Saimiri; species Saimiri boliviensis. The sequence goes on from NC_133459.1 coordinate 51,743,278, forward strand.
AGTAATTCTTTAACCTTCTATACCCTAAAAATACAGTGTGAGAAGACTGTTACTCTACCTTCATGCATTTCGGGAAAAGGAATTATTTACTCTGAAACTTTTAATGCTAACTCATTTATGTTCTGTGACACGATGAGTGTGTGGCTGGAGTTCGGGGGGTGGGGTAGAGAGGCTTGCCTTCCTGTGCCATTTCCCCATTCCCATCAGTGTCTGACTGGACAGTGATTGGTAGCCCCTCTCCAGACTTGATGTCTTCAAAATTTTCAGGTTTCTTTCTCACAGTTGAGAAAATCTAAGAGGCTCTCGACAACATGGCATGCTTCTGTGAAAATCCCACTGCCCTTATATTAGTTTTCATTGACCATATAAAAAAATCTTTGACTCAAATATATGAAAAGCAGTCAGCATTTCCCTTTGGCCACCGTAAAGCTTGAGGCTGAATAACGTCAGGTCTGCAAAGTGCTGGCAATGCATCCGAATGAATTTTCCTTGATGCATTTTGTGCCTTGTAAACAATGACCAAGAAATGCTTAATTCAATCAGAAATTAATATAACTATAAAGTGCTTACATTGAACCTCTTTCCATCTAGCCTCATTTCTTGCTAAGTCTCTCTTGAGCCTTTTGTTCCTGTTATAATGAACTACGTGCAGTTCCTTAACATCCCCATGCTGATTCATACCTCTGTGTTTCGGCTCAGTGTGTCTCTGCCTGAAGCAGCATGGAATCCCCTTCTTAATTTTTAAGACTTAGATCACTTCTATGATGACCCTATTCCTCATCTTCCCAGGTAGAAAGACCTGTCTCTCCTTTGTGCCCTAACAGTGCTCTGAATAGAATCTATTCCTTTTGTGTTTCCACATGTATCTTCCTCCACTGCTACTGTGACCTCTGTAAAGTCAGAACATGTTTGACTGACCTTTACATCTGCAGTGTCAGGTGTGTAGTTGGTACCTAGTGAGTGATTTTAGTGAGTGAATATACTGGAGGGGTCAGTAGGACTTACTGCCATACACTTAAATCTGATCTCATTCTCTTTTTGCCAGTTAACACGTTGCTTCTATCTGTTTTATAAATAATTGTGCTATGAAGAGTAAATTACAATTTTCATTTTCTCCATTTCTGGAAAGCATCTCAGCCAGTGCCTTTGTAATTCCACTGGAAAGGTAGACCATAGTATAGGCAGCAGGTTTGATACAATGTTCAGGCAGCTGAAAAAGTCTTCCTGCAGAAGAAAATGGGGGAAAAGCACTGGCACTGGCTTCTGATAAATTTTCTGCCCTCTTGGCATTATCTCTGAGCTTCCTTCCAGCTCTATAGTCCAGTGACTCTGTGATCTGTGATTGGCTGTAGATACCTATGCATGGGTGCAAAAGGCAAAATATATGTAACTTACACCTCAAAATGAGGCTGAAAGGCCTCTATGAATGGGGGAAGGTGGATCTGACTTCTCAGGTTTCATCTTATTTACTGCCATCCAACACATCAGTATTTTACAATTTGTTTCTCGTAAAGGATTGCTCCCATAGCTGCCTCTTTCAAACTGCAGCTGTAGCACATGCTGGAAACATGGGTGTCTCTGAGAAAGTTGTGAATTTCATCATCGTTTTGAGATCTCAGGCTGTACGTCCAGACCCCATTCATTATTTTTTTTCTGTGAATGCCAGGATCTGACTGAAAGTTTAGAAACTATGCCTTAGCCACTGTTATCATTTAATTCCTTAGAAAATGCAGTTTCTTTGGAATAAGGTTACAGAAAAAGTTACTTGTTTTGAGTAAATTTCCATGTTTTTCACTGTCATTTTTCTTCAGTCAAAAATAATGTTACTTTCTGTTCTTAAAAGAATAGTAATATGTGATTAAGCCCCATAGGAGTTGGCCACCTGTTCTTAAAATTCTGTTTGGTATTGGTCATTCTAGGTCGACCGCATTTACCCTCTCAGTGAATGTTTCAGGACTATCCACACATGCATGTCATGAGGAGATTGCTGGCTTATGCAAAACACAGTGCCCAAGCTCCAGAATGTAGTTGTTTTCTTAGAGTTTAGGAGACCAAGAGGGACGCAGAGGAAGGCCCTAGGAACAGGATGCTAGAACTCTAGAATGTCTGACTAGAAATTCAAAGGCTATCAAGCTGGTGAGACATCCAACCTTCACTGAGCTGGGGGCATCTGGTGGATGGGGATAGGAAGGCATTTGCTTAAGTGTGTCAAGTTTCAGGTATGATAAGGTTAGATACATGTCCTTTGCTTCTACTTAAGTCAGACACTTCCATGTTGCACCTTTTCCCTGGTTGTCTAGTGGGAGTAAGTGGTAGAAGAGCAGAGTTAAGAAACTCAAACTCTTTCTCTTTGGATGGGAAAGCCAGTGGGGACTGAATCCTTCTAGGACTACAGGATTATGTTTCCAATGGCAGACCCCACACAAATAGAAAAGAGCACTTCTCCCTTCCTCCCCCAAGGCCAGGAAAAGCAAAGAAGGTATCTATAACGAAGAACATTTATACATATACCCAGAGTTTTTCCTTTTATTTACAAAGCAGTAAACCAAATTCTTGTGTGAACATAAATATCCAATATACTATAATATTGCATATGCCATTCCCCCCTCAAATAGGACTTCAGGTTTGGCCAATTGTTCTGACTTAAGCCAAAAATTAGTTTAATCTATATGAACATATGATGGTAAGTAACCTATTTATTACTTTAAAATGTTTCCCCACCTAAAGGAAATGATGGTAGAGGGTAAGGGGAAAAGAGAAATAAGAGATGTAATAAAACCTATTCCACCATCTTTACCCTCATTCACAGCATGTCCCAGACGTTCAGTGCCTGGGCCAGTCTCTATGGTAAACTTATACTGTTCTGGAAATGTCTCCACTTAGCTCTGTAAGGATGGCACCCTGCAGGGTGCTTCAGAGGAAACTTACTGAATTCAACCCAAGTGTGCTGAAAGAAATTGAAGAAGTTACTCAAAGAGCTGAACTTTAAAACAAGGAGTGGCTGAGGGTGAGGCATATTCTGTCTTGAGTTTCTGAGTGCTCTGGTACCATGCAGTGTCTGTAGGCTGACCTTTGCCAAAGACAAGAAAGCCCAGGTAAGAGTCAGGGCAGCCATGGGTGAGCTGAAAGCCTGTTCCTGACTTACTAGGGTCTCGGGAATAGCCAGAGGTGAAAAGATCTGCCTTATTCACTACCTATTTGCACAAACCATGGTATCTATTTTCTGAGCCAGATTTCCAAAGGCTTTTCTGAAAACTACAAGATATACCCCTTGTGGACTGTGTTAAAGTAAATTTATCTTTATGTATTTGAACAGTGGCCATAGGTGTGCCTCTTCTCTACAGATTTTTCTCTGTCTCACACATACACATATAAACACACACATATACACACACAGAGTCTGTGTGGTGGACCAGTCATACCAAAAATAAATACTCTCACTTCTCTAAATTATAGAACTCATCTGATTTTTGAAATATGTTAATAAATAATCTAAATGGGGGAGGGAGTTGAAGTTTTTTTTTTTTTTTTTTTTTTTTTACTTATGTTGATGGATAGCCACAAAGCATAATCATCTTATTTACAAAAAACAAATCCCCCCAAACCTAACCCCCCCCAACTAAACATCTTCTGTAAAGATAGTTTTTAAATGATGAGTAAGGTACTGTGCCATTGGCCCCATTTGGTTATGTGCATCATGTTAGTCACTCAGCAGTAGCCATTCCACGAATTCCTCATGGGTAGTGCAACCAGTTAAAAAGTGTATAAAACATTATACATAGAAAAACTCTCACATCCTTTGGATGTTTGCAGTTCATCATAACTTTGTGGTTACCTTTCCGCAACATAAATTTAAAAAAAAATCACACACACACAGACACACACACTCACACAGACCCATATACAGAAACCCACTCATCCAGTCATACACCATTCAGAGTGTAGTGCGTGGGACTGAATTCCATGAGGCACGAAGGGGGCGATCCCATCCTCAGGGTAGTCCATCATCTTCAAGGCTTAATGCCACTCGCTGGGGAGACAAACCAAAGAATTCATCATCAGATGCATAAGAGTTACTATTTATTGAGTATTGACAAAGTACAGACTTAACGTTACTTTAACAGGTATTAGCTCACATAATCTTCAAACTATCCCAAGAGACAAGATTTATCCCATTTATTTTACAGATGAGAAAACAAACTCAATGAGCTTAAGTACGGTTTGTTCTGGATCACATAGCAAGTGGCTGAACTAAAATTTGACCCCCGGTCTGTATGAATCCAAAGCTGTAGATTTTTTTCATCATTTTGTTTTGTATCTTTATAAAGAAGAGTCGCATGGATCTAAATTTTCTCAATCCTCCCTTATAGGATTTTAGGTTTGGTCAATTTCAGTGGGTTAGCTTTGGCAAATGTTAAATTTCAGGCTATGAGTTACTTGTCTCTAGCATGCTAATCACATTTAGGAAGGTAATATACTTCGCCTTCCCAACAGATTAAACAGGATTGGAAGGCAATGCAGGTTAATTAAATTCCACCCCTCTCTCCCTCATCCCTACTTTCCAGTCATTGGGTAGATGCTAGACTCCTGTCTGCCAAAAATGGCTGACTGTGAGATGGTGAGCCCACTAACCCCCGAGCCAATCTATTCCATTCCTATGCTAATGTGAAATTTGTTTGTTTATATCTTCTGACATTCCCTGATTCCATCTCTCAGACTCAGAGACAGTTCTACATAGGACAACCCTTGACATTTACAGATGGTGTTTGAATTCCCTTCCCTTCATTCTGAATGTTTTCTTTTCCATGATACACATCTAACTGGTCCTGATGCAATCTTGTTTGCCTCTTTTACATTTCCTGGATACCCTCCTTTGGAAAGACTTTCCCCAGCTTCAATATTTTTCTCATAGTTATGTGAATTTGGGCCAGGCACTTTACTTCTCTGAGACTTGGTTTTATTATCTATCAAATGGGAATAATAATAGGATCTACCTCATAGGGTTGTTGAGGAATCAAATGAGATAATGCACAGAGAGTGTTTAATATAGTACCTAACAACACATAGAGCCTAGAGTATCCCAGGTCACCGTAACCAGCATAAAATAGAATCAGACTAGTGTCTCCCGTCTCTGGACGTTCTACATATGATAAAAAGTAACTCTACTGCCTTTCAAGTAATCTTTGGGTTATCTGTAGTTTTTTAAGAATACAATGACCATCCTCCACCACTGTAGCTATTTGAGACTATCTTATTCTAGTCCAGCCACCCTCCCACTCTCTCCAAGACAGATCTCTAGGCCAAAGATAGGCCCCAGTAGTAATGGTACAGTTACCCAAGAAATGGACAGAGGAGAGAACAGGTTGTTGAGAATACTGATTTCCAGAACTTCAAGGCTATTTACCTCATGATATAAAGGAAAGAGCATGGGCTTTTGTGTATATACAGACTGGAGTTTGAATTCTAGTTCTGCCACTTCCTGGCTATGACCTTAGGCAGTTATTCAATTTCTATGAGTCTCAGTTTCCTCATCTGCAAAATTGGGCTATTAATATCAGCTTGATAAGGCTATTATGAAGATTAAATGAGATAATGTATGTAAAACACTGAGAACAGTGTCTCACACACAGTAGGTGCTCACTAAATATTGATTTCTCTGCAACTGGCAGGAGCTTATTACTCAGTCCTCAGACTCATCAGGAATCACTCCCCCCGAGTCATTTCTTTCTCTGGAAATAATGTCACTTTACATGTGCAGGGTGCTTTGTAAGTCACAAAGTACTCTCACATGTGCTGTCTCACTTGCACTTTATAAACTCAGGAGGCAGGTAGAATGGGGGTTGTTACTCTCATTTTACAAAGAAGCGTGAGCAGAGAGAAGTGACTGAGATCACAGGGCTGTGGAATGATGGAACTGGGAGTTCTCTTATTCCAAGTTCAGTGCTTCTTCCACTGTGTCCCCTCTGACCTTCAAAACTTGGTCAAGCAACTATTTTTTTTTTGACTGGCCGAGGTTAAGGATCCTCAAGGCCATTTGCTAACCCTCCTCATTTGCTCCAGCTCATTTCCCATGTCTCCCCTTCATGACCAATTTGCCTCAGCGGCAATTCTGTCTGCCCTGCCCCAAACTTGATCACTTTCTTCCACATGCCATTTCATTGCTCTGTGACTAACCCATTTTTCCTCTTTGCCCCAATACCCAGCTTACATTTGCAGCCTTCCCAAACCAGAAAGCCTTCTAGGATTGGCTGCACCTGCCTTGGCTCATGCCCTCACTCACCAGCCCCTCACACTTAGAGTGGCACTGCCCTACCTTGCACTTGACGACAGGCAGCTCGGAAAGAGGGTTCTTCGGGAGTTGGTGCAGCTGTGACCTTGGTTCCCCCGGCAAGACAAAAAGCTCCTTGAGGGCAGGGGCTGGGTCTTCCAGTTCTCTGGTCTCCCCAAGACAGGGCTCTGCCCACAGTGGGCGATCAAAGCTGCTGATTGCCTGACAGGGGGATGGCACTGTGGATGACCTCTGAGGTCACACTCAGCCCCCTGACTCTGCTGTGTAACAGTGACACCCGCTGTGCCACTTCGTGGTCCTCATTCCCCCAAAAAGCCATGCTGTGTTGTGTCTTTACGTCTTTGCACATGCTTCTGTCTGGAATGCCATTTCCCCCCTTCTCTCCCTGCAAAACTGCTATTAATCTTTCAAGGACATAGTTCATCTGTCACCTTCTCTGTGAGGCATTCCTTGCCTGATTCCCCAGACAAAATTCATAGCTCCCTTGTTGATGTTTCCATAGCATCTGTTCAATAAATATTTGTTGGGCGTCAGCTGTGCTGTGCTAGGCATCAGGAAAACAGATTAATCTGACAGTTCTGCCCTCAAGGATCGTATGGTTTAGTGAGGAGACCACTGAGTAAAAGACAAGTGGACTACAGTGTGAGGTGGAGAGGCCCAGAGGACTGATGGGAGAGTAAAGCAAGCCCAGGAAAGCTTTCTAGAAGAGGGGACTCCTGAGCTCCCACCGCGGCACTCAGCACACAATCACACCACTGTATGGTAGTATCTCTAACTCCCTACCAGCTTCTTGGGAGCAAGGACATTCCTTATTGACTTTTGAACACTTGATATCTAATGTGGTGCTCGGCACATAACTGGCATACAGTATTGAAATGAACATTTGAATTAAACGTCCACAGTTACCCTTCCGGGCCAAAGGTTCTGAAAACTTACTGAGTAGAAAGAGAGACATTTGGCTTTTTTAACTGCCAGGAAGAGCCTCTAGGTACAAGGTAGTCCTGATACCTTTTTACCCTAATCACCTACCCCATCATTTCTATGTTCCCCCGGGCCTAGAACAGTGCCTGATAATGGTATATTCTTGATAAATATTGGCGGGAGGAAGGAAGGAGGAAGGGAAGGAGAGAAGAAAGGAAAGAAGAAAGGGAGGGAGGGAAGAAGAACAGAAGGGTGTAAGGAATAAGGGGAGAGAGGGAGGGAGGGAAGAGAGAAAGGATGGGAGGGAAGAAGGTCAGAAGGTAGGAATTCTCCCAGTGAGAAATACTTACTGCAGGATAGACGTGGCCAATCTGAGCAGTCCTCCCTATATGGAGCTCATCTTCATCTTCTTCTTCTGTTGTTTTCCTGTATACTGGGTTGTCAAAATTCATGCTTTTGGTGTTCTTCCGCTTCCAGTTTCTCCAGATCAGGTAGCCACTCATGCACAGCAGGGCTATCACCACTGGAGGAAAGTCACATTACACTGGACTTTCCAGCAGGCTCCTGCCCACCACCCAGACATCAGGGCAAGGCTTGCCACCACTCCACCTTCACTGCCCCTTGCTCCTCGGACTCGGTTTCTGCATGTTCGTTTTCTGCTGTTTGAAAGCCCATCTCCCATCCCTTCTTTCTTTTATTAACTATTAATCCTTCAAGATCCTGCTCAAATGTGAAGTCTTCCCCAACTGTGGGCAGAGTCAGTTGCTTTCTTATGCATGCTCCCAGACCACACACGGTATCTTACTTATGAAAAGATACTCGACCTCACAGGGAAATGCATCTGTACTCCCAGCTAGATAGTTTTTCGGGGCAGGGACTGTGTCTTTTTTTAAAAACTCTCTATGCCCAGTTCCTAGCACTGAATAGGTGCCTGGTAACATGTGCTGAATGAATGAGTGAATTTCTTTACCACACCTTTACCCTAATGCTGCTGCTTCCCTAGATTTCTCTAAGAAAACCATTCTCTCCCAAACTGTGGGGGTGGAGAGTGGGATGGAGCCAGATAGAGTGTTTATTTCCAGAGGTGGGGCTCCACCTGAAGAGGAACATCTCTAATAGGAGACACAGAGAGCAACACAAACTCTGATTTAGAATAAATGAATATGTTAATGATTAAAGGAAGAAGCTCTCTCCAACACAGCTGGGTAAAAATGGAGCAAGTAGCTTTGTAAGGTGGTTAGCAGTCACCCTGAGCATCCCAGTGGAGGCTGAATGATCACCTATTTAGGATGCTATAGAAGGGGTTTCTGTCTTAGTAAGATTACAGTAACCGATATGCATTAAAGACAGGAACATGGCAGTTATCACTGCTAATATTTATTGTCCTAGAGATCTAGCGATGCAGTAAGGCCAGAAAAAATTTAAGAGCATAAATATGGGAAAGGAGGCCAGGAGCAGTGGCTCACACCTATAATCCCAGCACTTTGGGAGGCCAAGGCAGGCAGATTACTTGAGGCCAGGAGTTTTAGACCAGCCTGGCCAACATGGCAAAACCCCATCTCTAAAAATAATACAAAAATGAGCTGGGCAGGTGAGCCCACCTATAGTCCCAGCTACTTAGGATGCTGAGGCAGGAGAATCCCTTCAGCCCAAGAGTCTGAGGATGCGGTGAACTGTGGTTGCACCACTATACTCCAGCCTGGGCAAGAGAGCAAGATCTTGTCTCTTAAAAAAAAAAGAGAAAGAAAATGTAGTGGAATAAAAATACATTCATAATAGCCCATCAAAAAAACTATCAAATAACTAGGAAAACCTACGAAGAAACATGCAAGTCCTATGTGATCTCTAAAATTCTACTGAAGGACATAAAAGAAGAATGAAATAAATAGATATGCCACATTTCTGGATGGGATGCTTTACTGTATCAAAAATGTATATTCTCCTCACAGAAACTTACTTATCTAAAGCAATCTTGATAAAAATTTTACCAAAATTTTTATAGAATTTATAAGATTATTCTGAAGTTCACCTAGAAGAGAAAATGAATAAAAATAGCTGAGAAGATGTTGTGAGTGTAACATATCATGAAGTTGTGCTAATAGTAAGTAAGGAGATGCAAATCAGTGAGGAAAACAAACTGCTCAGATGCAAATCAAGGTATGTCTGGGATGTAGTTTATAATAAAGATGACAGTGTAAGTCAGGAGAGAAGTATGGATTATTTAATAATGGTATTGGGGAAACTAGACAGGTATATAGAGAAAAGAAATCTTCTATCTCATACCATACTCTCAAATTTAAATTCAAAATAGATTAATATCTAAATACTAAAAAAAAATTTGAAGTACAAAAAGAAAATATCAAGAAATATTTTGATAATTTAGAGTGAGGCAGATCTTCTTAAGCAAGACACAAAACCCAGAAATCATAAAACAAAAGACTGACAGATCTGATACTTAAAAGTTTTATATCATGGATGGCAAAAGATGCCATAAACAAACTTGAAAACCAAATGTCAGACTGGAAGAAAATATTTGTGACATATATTTTAAAGGTTTCATATTCGTCATGTATAAATATTTCTATAAATAAGAAAAAGCCATAGAAAAATAAGAAAAGACTGTGAGTAGGAGATTCATCACAGATAAAATATAAGTCAAGTGGCTGATAAGCTTATGAAAAGATACTCTACTTCACAGGGAAATGTCAGGGAAACAATACTCATCTTTCACCCCTCAGATTAGCAGAAATTAAAAATATTATTTCAGAGTAAGCTATGTCAGCAAAACAGCATACATCTGCCTCTTTCTACAGGACACAGGATGGCAAGAAATGGGTAGATTTTTCTTTCTCCACTCAAAATAATCCTGAAATAATCATCTCACCATCATCTTTTCTGGTGAAGCCTTTCAAGGTCAATTCCAATGCCATCTTCTCCAGAAGCTCCACTTTTACTCCGGAATTACCTTTCCTTCTACTATCCCGTCACAGGAATATCACGCCACTATTACACTATTCCTCTGCCTCTATCTATATCCAACATGCCCCTATAATATATCATATAGTAGAGCTGGGACTTGAACCCAGAAGTCTGACACAGAAGCCTGTGCTCTTGATTCCTCTACACTATACTATGTCCCATTTTAATTACTTATGAAAAAGTAATAATAATAATGCAGATGGACAGACAGCTCACCAAAAATAATACTGACAAAGAAACAGATACTGATGGGAAAAGGCAAATGGCCTAGTCCATCAGCCTACACTGTTAATACATTATGATATGTATTAACATCTACATTAAATGACATTTTTTTTTGCTTAGTCTGATTAAAGACTGAAATCTCTTAAAGTCTTTATCTTTTTCTTCCCTGGATCCCTGGCACTTGGCACAGTGTCTCACACAGGGGAGAAGTTTTTAAAACATTTGCTGACTAACTTGCCATACTGAAGAGTCCCAGGATAAAAGGACAAAGTTCCTGTCCTTGAAGTACTCATAGGCAAATAAGGGAGATAAAGCTCTGAACGGACAATCACAATTCAAAGATACTGCTAAGAGATGAGACTGCTAAGAGAATGATATACATGATACTGTGTGACCATTGGAGTGGAAGAGAATGAATCAGACCCCATGGTTCTCTGTGAGGTCTTAACCAAGTGTTATACTGTAGCCATACTAATCTCCTTCTAGTTCTAAACCCACCCCATCCTGACCCTTCTAGGCCATTTCCTACTCCTGGCTTTGCTCATACTGTCTCCACTGCTTGGACCGCTCTTGATCCTCCGTCACTTGGCTGACCCAACTCAAATATCACTTCCCTTAGGAAACCTCCCCTACCCTCTTACCCTCTCCCTCAGCCCAAGTTAAGTATATCCTCAGCACTGTCTCTGAAGTCAGTGCATACAGCTTAACCTTAGGACCTACCAGCTCATAACAAACTTATCTGTGTTATGTGTGTCTTTCCAACAAGACTATACACTTTTGTAGGACAGAACCACATCTTATTTATCTTTAACTGCCTTTCCTCCCCTTATCACAGAGTTTGGTACATAGTAGCTGCTTAATAAATACTTGTTGAAAACCAAACAGAAAGAAAACAAGACAGTATGACCTATTAAAGGAATGGTAAGCAGCTCTATTCATTAATTCAACAAATCCTTGATTTCCTACCATGTGCCAGACATTGCTAGGAGCCGGGGAGAATAGGGAACATACGGTTGCCACTTCACGTTGCTGGAGTGTAGAGTATGAATCGAGGTGGGAGATAGGGGGTGTACTTGGAAGGTCACTTGGGGCCAGGTCCTAAAGAGCCTGATTTAATTTGAAAAAACAAATTAAATCAGGACTGGGAGGTGGGCAGGAAGGCTGCAAGGGCAGAACAAGTCAATAGGGCAGGGCAAGTTCTCTACCCTGCTAGTGCTTTGCCCTAGGCCTGAGCAGGGTCTCTCTTTTCTCCTCAGTGATTGGGGGCCACACTCACCTATAGGCACAATGATCCCGATAACAGTGGCAGTGACTGTTGAGCCCATCTTATTGTCTTCGTTTCCATCTGCAAAACACAAACATTTGCAGAATGATGCTCTGTCACTGTGTGTCCAAGTCCATACTGGCCTCAACTGGTGAGAACTACCTAACTGCATCTCATCTTCATTCTGAAATGATGATCCTGGCTAACACCTAATAATTCAGTCTCTCCAGATCCTATCACAATTCCTGTGAGGCAAGCAGGACAGAAGTTATTTCCATTTTGCAGGCGAGGAAACTGAGTCTTAACTGAGGGGTGTGGGGACTCACAGAAAAGTGGCAGAGCTGGGACCTGAACCCAGGACTCATGCCCCAAGTTCCATACCCTTTCCACAGCACCATGGTGGTCGGAAGCTGGGGCTAGGCATGGCAAGGTGAGTACCTAGGTCTTTGTGTTGCTGATGGACTAGGCCATTTGCCTTTTCCCATCAGTATCTGTTTCTTTGCCAGTATTGTTTTTGGTGAGCTGTCTGTCCATCTGCATTATTATTATTACTTTTTCATAAGTGATTAAAATGGGACATAGTATAGTGTAGAGGAATCCAGAGCACAGGCTTCTCTGTCAGACTTCTGGGTTCAAGTCTCAGCTCTACTATTCACTACCCATGTGACCTTGGGCAAATTTTTATATATCATAAATACATCACATGATATTATACTTTTATATCTTTAAAATGGTGATATTACCTACATCCTAGGGATACGGTAAGGATTAAATGAAATAAGTCATTTAAAATGAATATAAAATGCTTGGCACAACTTTGCCTGGTTCAAAGAGGGTAGAGAGTGGGATAGGGGTTGTTGTAAGGTCTAAATTTTAAAAATACATGTAAAAGCACATTTTAAACTGAAAAGTGAAATATACTGTCTTTTTGAAAAACTATGCTGTGCCATCTTCTCACTCTTTTTTTTTTTTTTGAGACGGAGTTCCGCTCTTGTTACCCAGGCTGGAGTGCAATGGCGCGATCTCGGCTCACCGCAACCTCCGCCTCCTGGGTTCAGGCAATTCTCCTGCCTCAGCCTCCTGAAGCTGGGATTACAGGCACGCGCCACCATGCCCAGCTAATTTTTTGTATTTTTAGTAGAGACGGGGTTTCACCATGTTGACCAGGATGGTCTCGATCTCTCGACCTCGTGATCCACCCGCCTCGGCCTCCCAAAGTGCTGGGATTACAGGCTTGAGCCACCGCGCCCGGCCCGTCTTCTCACTCTTACAATCATCTTCACTGTAACATTTATGAAGCACTTTGTAGTTCAAAAAGTGTTTTTCCCTTAGGTCCTCCTGACAGCTCCCTGCAGTGTGAAAAGGAGCCATCATCTACACTCGCTGCAGATGAGGAGATGACTTCCCCCTGCAACGGCCCAAGGCCCATCCTCTCGCAATGTGACTGGATCCACGTTACTCCAAGACAGTCTAACAATTAAGGAGAGAAAAGAGCTGCACTGCTTGCTGCCAGAGCTAACTGTGGAAATGCTGCTGTCCTCCCGCTCTGGGCCACAATGAACACTGGACAGTGACATTAAAGCCTAGAGCAGGAGGAAGCCAGTGAGAAGAAGCTGGTGAGGGCTCTGCGCTCAGATGAGAGGAAGTGGAATTCACACATGTTCTGCCTGCCTCTGCAAACTCTGGAGTAAGTGCTTTACTCCAAAAACCCAGCTTCTGCTGGCAAAATGGGACCAATGAGAAAGGTGCTGCCAAGCAGCTCGGTTTCTGGGCCATCCATGTAGGGGAAACAATTAAAAAGATAGTTTATCTTTTAAATGAACTCCCCCTGGCAGGTAACTCAATTAAAAAGGTATTTGCTGATTAATGAGATAGAACATTTCTAGCAGTGACAATTATTGCTCCCAATGATTTAATAAGTGATGAACTTAATTATTTTCATCTCAGGGTTGGAAAAAGATACAAGGAGACCATGGTTGTGGATATTACTCTCTGGGGACCTGCTGGGAACTGAGATCAGAGCTTTCCAAACACAAGGGACCCCTCCTCATATACACATCAAAACTCTGTGAAACATAGACACACACCCACCCACAGAGTCAGCAAGGGCTGTGTGCGTGAGTACCTCCAGTTACACTGGTTACACCTTTGTCTCTCATGGCAATTTTGTGAAGCAGGTTGTGGAAGTGTGGTTATTTCTACTTTGCAAGAGAAGCAACTGAGGCTCAGAGTGTCTCAGCTTCCTGCCAGACCTTCCGTAAGGTAGGGGCACCTAGGAGTCCTAAATCACAAGCTAGCACTCTACCTGTCTCTCAGATATGCAGTAACCTCCTCAAAGATATGCAGTATTCAGCTCTGGTAGGTTCCTCATATCACACACCCCTCATCCTGGCTTCCCTAGGAGCCCTCCCATGTCATGAAAGAATGCAGAACTCATTTCCTTACAGTGCTGGGAGTGGTTGCTGGTTGCAGGGCTTAGTGTAGACGGGCTGATGCTGGGAGCCCTGGGGACACTAACTGAGCTTGGGACTGCAGCTGCCAGGCTTGGTGTCTCTGTGCTGTGGTTCTGGTAGGTGGGGCTGTGAACGGTGGTCCCAGGGGCTCTTGCGGTGGCAGGTACTGTCCTCGTCGTGGTAGAGGCTAACGTCGTAGTTGAGGTAGATTGAGGTGCTGGAGGAGAAATACCATGGAGGTCACTTGGACAGATAATTTTGTTGCCTAAGTTATTGCCTCTGAGTTATACTTAGGAACTTATCATCATGGCGTAGCTCCCATGCCGCTTCTGTGAAGCCTTTCCTGATCTCCCTGGTGGGCTACGATCTTTTATTTAGCTGAATGCTAAGCACTTCACTTTCAGGCCATAAAGATGAGTCATTAAAACATTGCTGTAGAATTAGTTGTGAGTAAAACCACCAATAAAAAGACCGCAGGAAGGGGAATTCAGATAAATCTAGAAGAATTTTATACTCATATTGTCATACCAATAGATTTAAATTCTTATTCCACTTTAAACAATTAAACCTGTAAATTATTAATAATGCAGTAGACTTAGGCTCAAATAAAAGACCTTGGCTATACATCAAGATTGGGACATGAATATATGTATGCAGTTGAAGTATAAACTTACTATTAGTCCCAAGCATATTGCAGAAGGGCTCCTGTGTAGTGTTTGCTAAGTTCTAGGTGAGAAACAGGCAAACATAGTTATCTGCATGTATCTGAAGCCATGGAGATTAAGGGTTCTTTTTTTTTTTTTTTTTGAGACGGAGTTTCGCTCTTGTTACCCAGGCTGGAGTGCAATGGCGCGATCTCGGCTCACCGCAACCTCCGCCTCCTGGGTTCAAGCAATTCTCCTGCTTCAGCCTCCTGAGTAGCTGGGATTACAGGCACACGCCACCATGCCCAGCTAATTTTTTGTATTTTTAGTAGAGACGGGGTTTCACCATGTTGACCAGGATGGTCTCGATCTCTCGACCTCGTGATCCACCCGCCTCGGCCTCCCAAAGTGCTGGGATTACAGGCTTGAGCCACCGCGCCCGGCCAGGGGTTCTTACTATGAGGTTTTTAAAGGGTTCCAGAAGCCCCCTGAAACTGAATTTAAAATATTTTTTGTATACGTGCATTTTTTCCTTGGCAGTGAGAAAAAGCTATGGAAGGATCCTGGGAGGATGAACATTCGAGGAAGGTAAAGAGAAACCCTGAAAAGGCACCAAGTAGCCATGGAAGATGGAAGAAAACCAGCAGCATACTACGTGCCAGAGCCAAAGGAAGATTTCAGCAGGGTGGGGTTCTGACGCTGCAAGGGGCCAGCCCTCCTGGAAGGTCTACTTACCTCGGTAGCACCTCTTCATGTCTGGACCTAGCCACATTGTGTCAGGACAGGCACACGTGTACTTGGGAGAGTGGCTGGAGATCTGAGGAGCAGGAAGGCACAGGTACTCACAGCCTCCATTAGGCTGGGCACTCAGCTCACAGGCATCTGCAGCTAATGGCAGAGAGGGAGACAGCTGGGGCACAGACAGGACATGCCAAGTCTTCCTGCCTCCTGAGGATGAGGCCTTTCCCACCTGGCTTGCTCAAAAAGCTTGCCCTACTACCTTTTCAATGTATTTTTTTTTTTTCTTTTTCTTTCTTTTTTCCCCCCAAAGCTGTTGGAGTACAAGTGCTGGAACTGCAGGCGTAAGCCACTGTGCCCAGCCCCCCTGCTACTTTTACTGGGTACTTTCCAGCACTGTACCTGGTGTTTTAGCCCCATATTCTCATTTAATCCTTGTAACAATTCTGAGAGGTGGGGGTATTACACCCCAGACCGACAGATAAAGACACCTAGACTCAAAGAGAACAAACTCGTCAAAGCTATACTCTACAAATTTTTTTTTTTTTTTTTAAGAGAAGGTGTCTTGCTGTGTCGCCCAGGCCAGAGTACAGTAATGCAATCATAGCCCACTGCTGCCCTGAGCTCCTGGGCTCAAGGGATCCTCCTGCCTCAGCCTCTCAGTGTTGGGATTATGGGCATGAGCCACCATGTCTAGACTGGAGATAGAACTTAAATTGAGGTCTGCTGGGCCCCAAAGCCCATAAGCTCGTGGTTTTTGTTTTTTGCCTATGCCACACACTACGTTTCTCATTTGAATTTCTAGGTCAGGAATCAGGCACCAATCCTATCTTCTTACACTCCCTTGCTTTCCCAGCTTCACCCTGGCAGCCAACACTTCGGTTACAGTTAGAATTAGTATATCCTAGCGTTAGAGGAGGGGACAACCTAGTAGCAGGACTCCTAGATTCTATTCCCAGCCAATAAGCTGACTTAGTATATGGCCCTCAGATCCATTAGCTCAGGCGTCCCCAAACTACGGCCCGCGGGCCGCATGCGGCCCCCTGAGGCCATTTATCCGGCCCCCCGCCGCACTTCAGGAAGGGGCACCTCTTTCATTGGTGGTCAGTGAGAGGAGCACAGTATGTGGCGGCCCTCCAACGGTCTGAGGGACAGTGAACTGGCCCCCTGTGTAAAAAGTTTGGGGACGCCTCCATTAGCTTATACCACTGCAAAATGGCTACAAATAGCAAGTCAGAAGCAATGTATCATGGCGGAAGCAGCTTTGGAATCAGATAGGCCTGGGTTCAGGTTTTAGTTCTGCCACCTGCGAACATTATTTTACCTCTCTGAGCTTCCGTTTCCTCTACTGTGAAAAGAGAAGAGTAGTAATACCCACACTTTGTAGGATTGGCAAAAACAGGACATGATGTATTCATTTATACTCAGCCTTATTTCACAAAGAACTTGAGGTAAAATGAGATAAAACATGATGACAAAGTACTCTACCAACAGGAGGGATTGTTGTGATTCCTGGGGTTGCTGAGTTGTGACCTGAATGTGAACACAGCCTGCCTGGTGGAAGGAGAGGACACAGGGAGGGGACCCGGGACCTAGGACCAGAGACAGCTCACCTCTTGGCTGCTTCAGCTCATGGAAGACAACGATGTCATGTGGGTTATTGAGGTTCTCAGCCAGGGTGGAGATTTCCAGGCCATTGAGCCGATTTGCGCTGAAAATGGCCTCGTTCTCCAGGTCTGTCCAGAACACCTTGTCCTGTGGGGTATAGATGCAGAGGATGGAAAGTCTGGATTCTAAATCCATGACCTCAGTCTGAGGGCTTGGACCCAAACCATAGTCATGAGAGCTGCCCTAAAATCTCCCCTGAGCGGTTTGGTCCACGGATTCACAGTGGGATCCCAGCCTCTGACCTGTGATGTGCCTCTCTTGGTTCCCCTCTATCTTAGAGGATCATTCAGTGATTCTGTGCTTTGGACTGACAGCCACAACATGACTCATTCATGCTGAACTAAGTAAGCCTGCTTGCTAGAGCCCAGCAGAAACCCAAGATTAATCTCTATAGCTATTCTCATTACTGGGGCCTGGGACCAAGACTGGAAGGAATGTGTGAGCTATGACGGTTACGCCCTGCTGGGCTTCCTATAGCCTCTGGGTGTGCACGCGAGTCCACACGGTTAGTCCATATAAGCCTAGATGTGCATCTGTCAGCAAATCCACACATACAGGTACAACTGTGCATCCTTATACACAGATCTAAACACATATTCAAATGTTCATCCACATACGGAAAGCTACATTTGCCCCTAAATATGCAGCCTAAATACATCTTGGTATGTGTATGTACATGCATAAGCACCAGCACACAGAGAAATGTACACCTTTATTCTGATGCATTTGTATATACTCATGCATATACACATACTTTACGTGTACATGCTATGCATATGAACAAGCACACACACTTGTGTCCCAACACACCTGTCTTTTAAAGCAGGGGCTGGACTGAGAGGCAGAGCTTTGCCCACAATTTCAGAGCAGTGCTGAGTAACATTGCTGCAAGCAAATCCTGCCCATGACTACCACAGACCATCATCCCCTGGCTTTCCCTCCCCTTGGTGGCAGATTTAATTTTGGGGAAGAGGTGAAAGTGTGAGACCTTGGTTGGTTCTGGCCTCCTCATTCGCGGAGAAGAAAGGTCATCAGGGTCAGGGTACCAGAGGGTCTTGGCTCCTCACCTTTTTGGGAGCTTCTTGAGACTAGGATAGTGTCTGATTCGCTTCTGTGACCCCAGGTCTGGCCGGGGTCAACAAAAGCGTGCAGAATTGAATAGCGTCTCTCAGGCAGGAAATGATTCTAAGGATACGTACGTTCCTTCTTCCTTTCCTCCCTTTACTGGGTACCTTTTGTGTATGGGGTACAGTGCTAGATGCCGAGGGCACAGAGAAGAAACATACATGCCTAGCAACTCACCTGTGAGAAGTGCTCTGAGAGAGAGGTCTTGGGAAGAGTGCGTGGGAAAGGCTGCCAGGGGGAGAGTGGGCTGCAGAGCCTTTGTGTGCGGGCAGCTAGCAGATTGTATACAAACAAATCAGTTGGTTTCCCTGTTCCTGTTTTCATCTGAAGAAGTCTCAGGGAGTCATCCTGTTTGAACAAGCATTTTCTAGGCTTCAGCTTCCTAGTGGGCCAATGCCTCCCCCGAGACTCACCTCAAACACAGCTATCCCAAAAGGGTGGCTCAGGAAGTCAGTGGAGGAAATCAGCCTCTTTCTGTTGCCTCCACTGAAGTCAACGCTGGACAGCTGGTGCAGCTTGGAGTCTACCCAGTACAAGCGCTGGCTCAGCAGATCTTGGGAAGGAAGCAGGATCAGGTCATGAACCTGGGACCCCAATCTGGAGCTCTGCTCTTTTGTACCCCTCCCTGCCCACATTTCTAGGCCACATACTGAGGCCAGCCTAGGGCAAACATCAGGAAACAAAGGCACTGGCACCATGAGAGAGGATCCAGAAAGAAGACCCATGGTGTTCCAGACAGTGATCAGGATAAGGCACTAGAATAGGCCCCCAACCCAGGAAAGGCAGGGCTCACCCAGGGTGATTCCGTTGGGCCATTCAATGTTGTCTGACACCAGTGTTTGCCGGTCCACACCGTTGAGCCCAGCTTTCTCAATCTTGGCCTGGTACCCCCAGTCAGACCAATACATGAACCTAAAAGACAAAATAACCCAATTTGGTTCCTTTGGGGACAGGTAGTCTAAGTCACAAGAGCTCAATAACCCATTGACTAGTTGAGGGTTATGTTTAGTAGGGACTGAGAAGATCTCTAAAGTCCTTTTGAGCCATCAGATCTTAGTATTAGCAGGCACTTTAGCCTTCGCCTCATTTCAGAACTGGATTTGAGGAAAGCTGGATTCTCCAAGATTGCACCCAGCCTCAGCTGAATAGCCTGTGAGCCCATCTCTCCCATTTCTGGCAGTGCTAACTAGAGCCTCAGGGTGTCACTGTGGGGAAGGCCCCTAGGAAGCCCTCTCTATTCTGGTTGTACAGCAGAAAGTGGGTAACCTTCTTAACTCAGGTAACCCGCCCCTCCACCCCCCCAACGCCCTGGCTCCTGTCTCCTCAGGCCTACTAGGGCTGGGAGTAGCCCACTGTTACTAATCCAAGAGAGTAAACTAGACCATACCCACTCCTTTGTAAATAGTCCCTTTATTAAACCCTCCTTCAGTTATCTTGAGTATGCAGTGGGTTTCCTGCTGGGACCCTGAAAGATCGGCAATGGATCGGGGTTGGGCTGGGTGTCACTCTATGATGTGAGGGATAGGATGTGGCAGGCGCAACACAAAGTCTGCATGAGAATGGACAGGGAGCAGGGACGAAGTAAGGGTGAAATGGGAGGCTCGGTATCCGTCAGAGGGCCTAGTACTGTCCTGGGAGCACCTGACATTCACCTCCGTGAATGGCAGCTGTCAGTCACTTCCCAAGGCCTCATATAACCTCCCAAATGGCAGTCCCCTCACCAGCTGCCCTTGTCTGAAGAAGAGGGTTTTCTTTTCCCTGTTTAGCAAGGAAACAGCAGCTGTTGATTCTGGTAAACTTAACACGAAACAACGCTATAAAAAACATCTCAAGATATCCCCACTGAGGAAGAGGGAGTCCTGTTCTGTTCAGAATCCCAAACTCCCAAAATTCAGGGGTGCCCACAGCAGGGCAGCCTGGGTGGCGAGGGCCCAGAGACCATAGGCAACAGATGTGGGGATGGAGGTGGGCAGTCAAGAACAGACCAGTGATCTTGGATTTGAGATTTGAGGAAATCTTGCTGGCTCTCCCACAATGCAGGGAACAGACATATTTTATGTAACTCCAGAGGCCAATGGAGGAAGTTAGAGAGAGACAGATTTGGGATTATGAGGGAAAAACCTCACTTTCTAATGGGCAAAGCTGCCCCACAATGAAACAGGCCCTGTGGAAGGTAATGAGCTACCTGTCTTTGGAGGTATGTGAGCAGCTGCCAGATGCCTACCTACAGTAGCCTGAGGAAAGCCTTCCTTCCCCAGGAGCTTCTATCAGGCCATCTCTAGAGCCCGATTCTGCTCTGAGATGCTCCAATTCTATGGGTATAACGAGTGGGTGGGAGAGTCCAGGGAGAACGTTGGTGACCAATGTCCAGAGAACCTCGGTTGGGGGTTAGCAGGAGTTTCTTCCCCATGGCCTGTGTCTGAGCGGCCCAGAGCTTCCAGGGATCTCAAGACAGCTCTTGTGACAGACACGAGAGGACTGAACACCTATAGTGGGAGAACGGAAAGTTCAGTGGGGACACTCACCCTCGCAGGGGGTCAACAGCGATGGCTCGGGGTTCACTGAGGTTATGGCTGAAGAGAGTGCATCGGCGGCCACCATCGACTGTGGCCACTGAGATGGTCTTATTGCCCGAGTCGGTCCAGTAGATGTGCCTGTGGACCCAGTCCACTGCCAGGCCCTCTGGAGAGTGTAGCTGCTCGTCAATGAGGACCTCCTGCTCTTTCGGGTCACTGGCCTTGTCCATGTAGGCGCTTAAGAGAAACCAGAGATGGCCATGGCACAGATGTTCCACCCATGGGTCCATCTGGAGCTACCTGTGCACCCTTGCCCTGTCTCTCTTCCATCTGGGCCATGGCAGTAGATTTTTAGAGGAACTTGGATAATTTCCACTCTACACATTCCCTGGGCACAAGGGTAGGGATACGGGCTTACATGGGCCATGGTCTGTGGCTTTCTAAGGTGGGGCTGCCTACAGCTCTGCCCATTAGAGAGAGCCAGATAGAACACAATGTGATTATGGAAAGCGTTAGAGGTTGCGGCAGCAGAGGCATGGAGACTACATCATTCCAGAGGGCGGGAGAAGGCTTTATCGTTGAGTCCTGAAGGATGAGTACGCCAGGAGCCGAGTTCACCAAGACAGAAAGCTATAAGGGAACAAGAACGGCATGTGCAAATGCCCAGAGGCAAGTCTGCTCTGGAATAGTGAGCTACTTGGGGAGCTGGTTATGTGGTGTCAGGGGCAGGCAGGAACCACATCCTGATGGGCTTTGAGTACCATGCCAAGTAATTAGGATTTATCCCCAGTGGTAACTGGACAGGCCAGAGGACATAATCCAATAAGCCTGTTAGTTCACTGTGGCATCTGTGGAGCGGATGGGTTGGAAGGGGAGGGAACGAAGCAGGGGAAACTGGTTAGGAGGATGTTACAGCGTCTGGGGGGAAGATTAAGAGGGTCTGAAGAATGACCATGCCAGTGAGAATGGAGAGAAGGGCTAAGAATACAGTAGACACCCAGGAGGCAACGTTAGCAGGACTTGCTTTCCCAAATGCTGTTTCCCAGAGGTTTTCTTCTTCTTGCCCTCTCTCTGGATGATTAGTTCGTTAGTGTCCACTGCCATCCATAACTAACTCTCCAATCCCAACAACTCTCTTAAGATCCAGACTGCAAAGCCAACTAGCTCCCTTTGGATGTCCCACGGACACCTTGAACTCAGTACGTACAAAACTGTTCATCCCCATTCCCCTCCGCTCGGCCAACCAGGCGGCCCAACCCCGACCCCAGATCCTCATCCACTGCTTCCCACATCAGAGAACAGCACCACCATCCATGAAACCTCCCAAGCCAAAACCCTGAAACTCCCCAGATTCACTCCCTGGGAGTAAATGTCCTCCTTCAGCCCTCATCTACTCTGTCACCAAATCCTGCCTCTTTCAGTTACAACTCTTGGACAGGCATTGCTCTAGTTATGTTTTTGGGCGTGTGTGAACTGAGTGTGTCTGTGTGTTGTGGGGAGGCAGGAATCCAGTTGTCAGTGAGTGGCACTTGCTACGTTTGCTTCCATCCACTCGTCCACCCATCCATCCCATCATTCTTTCATCAGTGATTCAGTGTCTACCCAGTGCCTGGTCATTGGCACTCCTGCCAAGTGGATCTCAGGGCAAAAAAAGGACATGACTCTCTAAAGGGGGCCCAGACACAGGGAGGCAGGCTGCTGGCATCTGAGAAAGTCCTAGGAGAGAGCTTCCTCCAGCGTGTGGAGAGCTTCCCAAGCCCCCAGGTCACTGACTGTGGCGTCAAAGACACAGTGAAAAGCTGGCCTGGGGGTGATGCCATCCAGGAAGGCATGTCAGATCAGAGGCCCAGGTGGGGTCTGAGGCCTCCTCTATACTTTCTCCTCCTCATCATCACAAATGGATGCCACTGTGTTGTGAGTGGGATCCTCTGGGCAGGGACCAGATCTAAGTCATCTGGAGTCCCCAAGGGTCCCACACACAGGGATATGAGCTGCTTGGAAAGTCCTCCCTAAAGCCAGAATTTCTTCTTTTCTGCCCTGGCTGAACATTTCCTGTGTCTTTTGCTTCCACATTAGGCCTCCAGAGGTCAGACAGAGCCCAGGTGTTTGGGGCTCAAAGCTGCTCACCCAAGGGAGCCCACCCTCAGCCTACTCTAGCCCCAGTACAATCCCGGAGGTTTCATATCCACTGTGATCCTGCATCTCTTCACAAGCCCCAATCTGTCCTGAGGAACTCTAGAGGCAGAGGCCACTCTCCCCTCCTCATCTGTCACCACCCCTCACCCCAATTCTTCAGGCCTTGCTGCAGAGGATGTGGCTGCTCACCTATAGATCTTACGGTAGGAGAGGTCACACCAATAGATGCGATTGGTGGCAACTTCCACATCTAGTGCCACGACGTTCTTGAGCATGGGGATGAGGCGTGAGTAGTTCCGCTTCACCAGGTCGATCCTCCGCACCTCGTGCCGATTGGTGAAGATTAGGGATGGGCTCTTGCCAGCTGCCAGCCAGGGAGGTTGAAAGAGAAAGAGTCAGTGCAAGAGGCAGGGAGCCTGGAGACCAAGACTGCCACTCACTTGCTGGGTGACATACCCATTTTCCTTAAAATAGTAGTGACAATTCCTACTTTACAGGTTGCAGGAGCAGATGAAATAATGAGTACAGAAAGCAGAAGACGCAGAGCACCATGCATAGCAGGAGGATTTTTATTCTTTTTGCTACATATAAACTTCTCCAAAATCTTTGCTGGCTCCCCAGTGCCTCCTTAGGCCTGTGCCGAAAGCCTTCTACAGTGTGACTCCGAGCTCCCTGTCCAGCCTCATTCCTTGCCCCTCCAGCACAGCCTGATTCCAGCTACCAGACGCCATTCCCTAGCCATGGACAGGCTTCCTGCCTCAGGGCCTTTGCTCAGGTTGCTCCTTCCACCTACCATGCATTTCTTTCCGGCAGCTACCACCTTCTCTGCTTGGGCCCTAATGGTGTGGTTCAGGAATGAACTACCCGAGCAAGCAAATTTCTTAGAAAGATTACTCGCGGCTGGGCACGGTGGCTCACAACGGTAATCCCAACACTTTGGGAGGCTGAGGCTGGCACACTGCTTGAGGCCAGGAATTTAGCCTGGGCAATATGGCAAAATCCAATCTCTATTTAAAAAAATTAGCTGGGCGTGGTGGCACATCCCTGTAGTCCCAGCTACTCAGGAGGCTGAAGTGGGAGGATCATTAGAGCCCAGGAGGTCAAGACTGCAGTAAGCCATGATTGCACCACTGCACTCCAGACTGGGTGACAGAGTCTGTCTCAAAGGAAAAAAAGAAAGAAAACTCAGGACAGAAAGTGTTGGGGACATAGCAAGAGATGAACTTCAGAGCTTGGCAGGGGCCAGATCACAAAGGGGCCTATGAGCTGGGTGAGAGTTTGTTCTCTGTCTTGAGCCAATGGCAGAGATGGGACATATGTGATATACGACACAGATTATATACATGCAGTAGAGACAGCATACAGCTGCTCACGTATACACAAAAGCTGTTGGTTTTTTTAGATTTAGGGTTAGATTTTAAGATGATAAATAAGTGACCTAGACTTTCCTGGCTACTCCATATGGAAGGTC
This sequence comes from Saimiri boliviensis, assembly GCF_048565385.1. Lineage (NCBI taxonomy): Eukaryota > Metazoa > Chordata > Mammalia > Primates > Cebidae > Saimiri > Saimiri boliviensis. The sequence goes on from NC_133459.1 coordinate 51,767,707, forward strand.
CCTGTCCCACAGGCCTCTGAGGGCCAAGCACCAGCTCCCACAGGCTGTTTCTAGATGTATTGGGCCACTCTCTGGCACCAACACTGTCTGAGGAGCTGCTCCTAGTAACACCTGTCCCTCAAGCTGCCCGTGCCTTCTCTTGTTTTCCAGCTGACACTTCTGCCAGCCACCAGTCCCTGTCACTGTGCATCTGTGCCAGGCTAATGTGCTCCCTGGAAGATGAGGCCAGCACAGAGCCATGTAGGGCCTGGGGCTGGGTGTGTGACCTGTGTGTAGTGATGGAGACTAATTCAAAGCAGGGCGGGGGTGAGACAGAAGTGTGGTACAGACAGAGAGCATGGAGAATGGGCTCAAGGAGGGGCAAGGACAAAAACTGACAAGCAGTGATTACCCTCACCCCAAAATGACAGCAATGACACTTCACCTCCCTGAAGGCAGGAGCCAGGTGAAAGGGGCATGTTGGAGTGATTTTAAATGAGGGCTGTGACTGTGACAGGAACCCCGTGTGTTTACGATTTGAGATTTTATGCAATTGCACTTTAAATATTCATATGTGTGGATTTTGTGCATGCATGGGTAGTTGCGTGTTGTCTCCAGTGCATTTACATAATCTGTGTCATGTATTACATGTGTCCTGTATGGGGACAAGAACAGGTTACATGTCATATGTGATATACTAATGTATGTGTTCTATACTGTAGTTTGGGTAGTATACTTTTTGGGTTTATGGGCTACATGTCAGTATTGTGGCTGCCGTATTGTTAAAATTTATATTTATTTAACGTGCATATGAAGTCCAGATTCATATATCCAACTGCCTATTCGATATCTCTACTTGGACATCTAACCAGTTTTCTTAAACTTAACATGTCTAAAACAGTCTAATATTCTTCCAAAACTGCTTCCCTCACCATCTTTCCCAAGCCCATAAGTAGCAATCTTATTTTTTCAGTTGCCGTAACTTTTTTTTTTTTCATATCCCACATTCAATTCATAAGCAAATCCTGTTGGCTAGCCTTTGCACTGTGTCTGCAGTCTGTCCACTTCTCATTATTCCCACAGTAATAATGTGGGAATACTCCACACTTCTGACTGCGGTGTGGAGAACAGACTCTAAAGGGCAAGGGAGGAGGCAGGGAAACCACTTAAGAGGTTATTGCAGTAATCCAGAAGAGAGGTAATGGTAACGGGTTCAGCCACCATCACCTCTCTTCTGGATTACTGCAATAACCTCTTAAGTGGTTTCCCTGCCTCCTCCCTTGCCCTTTAGAGTCTGTTCTCCACACTGCAGTCAGAAGGACCCTCTTAAAATGTCACACCATGTCCCTCCCCTACTCAGAGCCCTCGGTGGCTTCCCCCCACTTAAAGTGAAATCCAGACTTAGCTCTTCTGATGGTCTGGAAGGCCCTTTGGGCTGCCCCTAGCCGCCTCTCTGGCTTCATCTCTTCCTAGTTTCCTTGCTCCAACTGTATCAGCTTCCTTGCTATTCCCTGCACATACTAGACATGCTCCCGCATTAGGGCGTTTGCAGTTTCTGACTCTTCGGCCCGAAATGCTGTTCCTGCAGATAACTGCGTGGTGGCTCACTGTCTCACCTCCCTCAATCCTTCTTCCTTTTTTTTTTTTTTAAAAAAAAAAAAGGTCTCACTGTCACACAGGCTGGAGTGCAGTGACATCGTAACTCATTGCAGCCCCAAATTCCTGGTCTCAAGGGATCCTCCTGCCTCAGCCTCCTGAGTAGGTTGGGACTACAGGTGCATGGTACCATACCTGGCTAATTTTTAAAGAGATGGAATCTTGCTGCATTGCCCTGGCTAGTCTTGAACTCCTGGCCTCAAGTGATCTTCCTGCCTGGGCATCCCAAAGTGTTGGGATTACAGTGTGAGCCACCACACCTGACCCCTTCACCTTCTTTACTCAAATACCCTCTCGGTGAGGGCTTCCCTGACCATTCCACTTAAAACTATAATCCACTGCTCACCTGGACTTCCCTATTCCCATTCTCTTTTTTCTGTTTTTCCTTAGCCCTTGTCGCCATCTGCCATACATTATATTTGATTTATTTATCTGATTTCTAGCCTGGCTTACCCATTAGAATATCAGCCTCTTGAGGGCAGACAGGGATTTGCATCTGTTTTGCTTACTGCTGAATCCCCAGTGCCTACCAAAGTGTTAGGTGTTCAGTATAAACAACTGAATACAATGAATTAATTCAGTTGGCTGAAGTGATCCACGTGTAGGTCTGCCCAGGTCAGGCTCTTTGTGTAGACCACCTATGCTGTGTGTGTAGCCTCTCTGTGGTTCAACTCTGTCTATATATTCCATTGTATGAGTGCCATCTCTGTGGGCTGTATTGGGTGGCTCTATACAGTGCGTGTGTGGTGTTAGTATGCAGTGCCTCATGGGAGCACTGTGTGTGCAATGGTTAGAGTAGGGAGACAGCTGACATGAGCAGAAGGGGGAGCCCCTGAGAAAAGGGAGGTCTGGAAAATCTCACACCAGAGACCACCCAAAACATGCATGCTAGATACAAGCAGAGAGGAGGGGAAAAGACCTGTGCAGAAAGGAACACCCCTTAAGGTGCCCAGTAACCACTCACTCTGCAGTTCACTGGGAGGAAGGTAGCTAGCTGCATGCTGAGGAGGAGGGGGAGGGCAAAGGGGAGATTCTTAAGATATGCAGGCCCAATAAGATTTGACTGCTATACAGCCTTCCTGGGGTGGTGGTAATGAGCGATGCCACCATTAGGTACCGTTTGTACCATTTGTACCATTAGTTCCTGAGGAACAGGCAGGGACCTAAGGCAGGAATGAGAAAACTAGACAAAAAGGCAGAGATTTAGGTGCGATTTGTACCATTTGTACCATTAGTCCCTGAGGAACAGGCAGGGACTTAAGGCAGGAACGAGAAAACTAGACAAAAAGGCAGAGATTTAGGACAGAGATGGGAACTTCAAGAAAAAAACCCAATGCAGAGCTCTGAGGGCTGCTGCTGGCTGTTTCTCCTTCAGCAGCCTGCCCCGCTCTGCCTCACCTTTCAGAGTACACTGTCCCTTTAAAGAAACACAGCTACTGCTGCTGCTCCCAGCTGGGTCAGCCTGCTACTGTCTTGGAGTGCGCTCTTATCTCCTTAATAAACCTTTGCTTATGTTACTAATTGTCTCTTGGCTGAATTCTTTCTCCCAAGCTAGATAAGGGACCGAGGATTCCTCCACTTCTCAGTAACACAACCTTCTTGTACACATCCACTCCTCACATAGGTGGCAACATGCTGCTTCCTATATTCCTTTCAGAGCTGCCCCCTGCCCTCGGGTGTCCGTACCAGCAGCCTTGCAGTTCTTGGTCAGTAGGTCCATCTCGTAGCCAGGGTAGCACTCGCACTTAAAATAACCCTTGTAATTGACACAGATCTGGCTGCAGGCATCTGGGTCCTCGCACTCATCAATGTCTGTGGGGAGGAGCAGGGGTCAGAACTGGAAGGAGGATCTGCTTCTGCTTGGGGGTGTGGGAGAAGGTCTCACCGCCACAGGTCTTCTTGTCCAGGAGCTGGAAGCCTGCTGGGCACGTGCATTCAAAGCCATTCTTGAGGTCAGTGCAGATGTGTGAGCAGCCGCCATTGTTGTGCAGACACTCGTTCAGCCCTGGGGAGGGACATGGGCTCCTGAGGCTCCAGGAGCCCAGGAGGAGTGGGGGCAGGGCAGGGCTGGGCCCTAGAGCAGAAGCAGAGCCTCAGGGCAGGGGGACTCCCACAGAGCCAGGAGGGCTTCACAACCTCACTGAGCCTCAGTCTCATCTGCCCAGTGTCTGAGCAGGAGGCAGTACAGAGAGAGCAGGTCTCTGCTCAAGGCTAGACACAGAGACAGGGTAGAGGGGAACCAGAACTCAGGTCCCTGGCCTCCCAGCTGGGGCTTTCTCCACCAGCTGGAGGCAGCTGGGTCTTCCCCAGTGGCTCAAGGCCTTTCCTTTCACAAACATGTTTCTTGCAGCTCCTCCTTCCTCGTGACCTCAGAGTTGAAGGGGCCTGCGTGTATCACATCCAACCCTCAGGATACTCCAAGAATCCCTTCCAAAACACCCCTGCTTAAACCTCTCAGTCCCAGGGAGCCCACTTCCCCCGGAGGCAGCCGGCTCCACGGTGAACCAGGACTGCCTGCTGAGCCTTCTGCTTCTGCTCCCGGCTCTGCCGTGTGGGGATGGCCAGGGTGCACAGGCTCCCTCACAGCCTCCTTAAAGCGCGGATATCTGGGCCCCTGCCATTTGGGTGCCTTTCTCTGGACACACTCCATCTGTCCACATCCCTCTCTGGACGGGGCCCAGAGCTAGTCTGCCACACAGAAGGAATCTGAATGATGCAGGATGACCCCTAATGCACTTGTGGTTATTTAAGACTCCTGGCCTTTTTTTTTTTTACATGGAGCCATTGCTAAATCAGTTCTCTCCTACCATGAACTAATATGATGGATTTGTTCAACTCCTCTCCTCTCAGCACCTGTGTCCCTGTTCCTCCATCTTGTCATGGGCCTGGTCCCAGGATTACCACCTGCTTCGAGAGGTGACGGGACACCCGGAGGTCATCTGGTTCTGGTTCCCCATCCTCCACTCCCTCACTACCTTCTGGCAGGAACCTAGGGGAGGTCAGGTAGGCCAGGATCAAGGCTCTCACAGCATCTCCTGAGCTTTAGAGTCACAGAAGGTTAATTCCACAAGCCAAGGGGATGTGCCACGCCCCTCTGCCCCCCAGGCTCATGCACCGCCAGTCCAGCCAAGCCAAGCAGTGCTGAGCTGAGCCAGCCATGGCCATGCAGATAGCTGGTTTGAGCTGCCCACCCCAGGCCATGCACAGCTATGGGGTGCCCCCACTTCCAGCCTGAGCCATGCTTAGGGAGTGTCCCCTTTACCCCTGGGCCTCCTCCTGTTTCCCAGGAATGTTGGTGGAACTGAAAGAACAAGATCACAGCAACCCCATGACTGGGGGACCCGGGGATGACTCAGCCAGGTCCAGCCCTCGGAAGCCTCAGACTCTTGGGGGTGGGCCGAGCCATGGCAGCCCCCTCTCCAGGAATCTCTCAGTTGCTCGGAGCTCCCTGACCGCTCCTTTCCTGCATGAATCCCTGAGCACGTCCAGTCATCCGTTCTCCCACTCACTCACTGCCCCATCATGCCCCTACTCGCCTCCTTCCTCTCCTCTTGCAGGCAGCAGCAACCCAACAGTTGTATTTACTGAGCACTGGATGAAGTGGCATGTGTAGGGAGGATGGCTCTGAAAGGGGAAGGCGAAAGGAGACAGCTCAAAGTGACTGGCTTCCAATAAGGAAGGCAGAGTCCTCCAAGGCCGAGGTGGGTGAGGGGAAGAGAAAGGAGAGCAGGTCTGCACCTGTCCATCCCTGTAGCCTTTCCCCAGGATGCCTGCAGGGAAGTCTGCGGTCCTTCTTAATTCTACCTAGCCTGGGTATGATTCTGCCGGGGAGCCAGGAGAGGAGGGGCATGGGGTAGAATGGTACAGAGGCCTGAGTAGTATCTGAGGCTTCCTTCCATGGAAGGAAGAAGTGGTGTCACTGCACACACCTGCATGCACACACCTGCATGCACACACACCAGCTTATGTGCAGAGCACAGGCAGCCCCGTGGACTCCACAGATACATTCACACATACATGGGACCACACACACAGATGCATGAATGCAGTTCCCCTGCTTCAATCAGAGGAGAAGATATGGATACAGACACTGGCCTCTCACCGACACAGAGAGGGCACACGCGGGCACAAGCATGTGTGTATACACTCCTCTTCGGTGTGTCATGCAGACAATGAGAAGAGGCGGTTGAGTAGGCTAGCAGTCCCTGGCTACTCCAGATCTGGGTGTGGAGGGAGCAAGGCTCCGTAGCTCTGCTTCCCTGTCCCTTTTTCCACAAGTTCCTTCTCTTGGCAGGTCCTGGAGGCAGAGGGAGTATCTGTCTCCTGCCAGCTCAGGGACAAGCTGAGTCACCTTCACTCAGCTACTCCTCCTTTCACAGTCAGTTTTTTAATCTTCAAAACGGGAGGAAACATGAAGCTCCTCTAAGTGCCCAGGACAGGAGGCGCTGGGGAAAACAGCCTGCCAGGAGGTAGGAGAGGGAGGGACTGACCCAGGCTCTGTCCTCCAGGGCTTCTCTGTCAAATCTCCCTCAAGCCCTGACCTTCTGGGAACAGTGAAAAAATGACTCATGAACCTTCCTGGAGTCCACACTGGGTTTCCAGCATGTTCTCGGGAGGCCCACCCTATCTACAGCCTGGGCCCTCTGTTATAGCCTGGAGCCCACCTTGATAGCTGCAATGGCCATCAGGGTAGCTGCTTCCTTCCAGGCCTCACTCTAGTCTGGCCTGCAAGTCTGGTCTTCCACCAGGTCCGAGCTCCTTAGGGCTTAGAGTGGTGCCATCTCCTGCTGCAGGGTCTGCCCTACTCCCACGCAGGTACGGCCTGAGCAGTAGCCCTGGATGTGCTTCAACTGGCTGGCTGCCTGCTGTGCCCACCTCTCCCTCTGCTGGATCTTCTGCAAGGGGCTAGAAGACGTCAGAGCCCAGGGCCCTGGCTAGGTCAGCAGGGCAGGAACACCGAGGAAGAGAGAGTTTCAGAAGGCACGTACTCAGAGGTCTGAACGGGGAAGGAATGAGGAGAAGCCGAGTTTGTGAGAGAAAGCATAACTTTTTAGTACCTGGGATGGGAAAGCTTTTAGAACTTTGTGGCGATGCAGAACCAGAGGCCTGGGGGCAAAGAGCCCCATGAGAAGCTATAGGACAGCACAGGAGTCCAAAGAGAGGGTCAGAGCAGAAAGTGTCAGGACAGGGGTACAGGAGGGCCTTGAGCCCAGATACCAGGAGGGGGATGGCAGAAGACTGAGTCCAGCCAGTGGGTGTAGACAGGCACCCACCACACTCTTTCAGAAGCTCATCCAACCAGTCCCGGCAGTCCCTCTGTGAGTCACACACTCCCACCGTCCACGCACTCACCACTCTTACACTGAAATCTGCGGGGACCTTCACAAGGTGACTGTTGGGCTGGACAACATAGTGGACAGTGCCTGTGAGACCTTGGACAAGAAGGGCTGGGCTGGGCCGGGGCCCACGGGAGGTGAGCAGAGCTCCAGTTCCAGCCCCTCACAGGTCCCTGGAGTGTGGCCCAGGACAGATGGGTAAATCCAGGACGGGCAGCTCTGTTCACAGGACAGGACCCCAGGGATGATTAGGAGGCTGAGCCTCATCTAGCTGGGCAGGGCTGCGTGGATCTGCATCTGATCTTGCAGGACTGAAGTCCTTCCAGCAGCAGCTCTAGAGAGTCCTTAGAGGCTGGGCTGACCATCTCCTAGGGGGACCTTTGCCCCATGGGCCCCGGATAGGGGAAGCTGCCACACTGCCCGGTCTGTTTTCCATTCCCCCAGATGACTAGTGAGTGAGGGTCCCTGCTCCTGCAGAGGGCAGGTTGTGACCAGAAGAGCCATCTGAGAATGAAAGGAGCTCCCTGAGGAGCAAGACAGCCTCTGCTCAGCCTGGGAGCTAATGAGGGAAGCCACTCAGCGGCTGGGACCTGGACAATGGTGGGCGCTGAACCTCTCAAAGTACCCTGTCACATCCCCCTAGGCCTCGTTCAGCTTTGGCAGTCTTTACAAATCCAGTTCTGGTGCCACTAGGACTCCACGGAAAGGGAGCCAGGTGATTTAGGGGACAAGTGATGTTCTGTGGAAAACTTATCTTGGGACCAAGGGGAGACTCCTCCCAACTCTGCTCTCTCCAGAGAGTCAGCAGAGCCCAGGGCATCCTCACAGAGGAGGTGCTCCGTGCCCTGACCACACGCACCCTGTAGGCAGCCAGCTTCGTCACTCCCATCCGGACAGTCCTGCTCGTGGTTGCAGTGCTTGATTGCAAGGACACATGTCCCATCCCCACACTGGAACTCGTCCCCACGGCAGGTGCCCAGTGCTGCCAGGAGAGGGCAAGGGGAGGGAATCAGAGTCAGTGGGGTGCTAGGATGCTTTCCCCACCACCCGCATCTGCATGCCATAGCCACCCTGGGCAAGACCAGAATCCGTGGCTGAGCTCAGGAGTCCTCAGAGGATACCAGCCAAGGCACCTCGGTGTACAGACAGGGAGACTGAAGCTCAGAGAGGGGAAGGCTTTGCCCAGGGTCACACAGCATTCTGGCTGGCAGGTTCAGGACTAAACCCAGGTCTCCTGTTTCCCTGTCCCTGCCTCTCTCCAGCCCTTCTTTTGAGTCTTGCGGCTCATTACTTAATGACTTTACCCACTCAGCAAACCCTTCCTGTGCCAGGGGTCGTGCTGGGGGTGGGGGTTGGGAGCCCAGAGACTCCTAAGAGCCTCCTCATCCTCTAGGAGCTCAGGGTGCAGGGCGGGGTTAGGAAAGCTCAGATGGGGACATCAGCGTGAGGTGAGCTGCAGGAGAAGGCTGCTGGGGACCTCCCCAGCAGAGGGATGGGGAAGGTCAGAGGAGTCTGGGCCAGGCCTTGAGGGTTGCGCAGGCCTAGCGGGTAGGAAGGCGGGAGGAGCTCCTGGGCGGGCCAGGTTTCTGGAGAGAGGGGTTGGGGGAGGGGGTGGGAGGGCTCGCAGCAGGGACACAGGTACCGGCGGAGGCTTCTGGGGTTAGACCTGAGCTCCGCCGCAGCCCGGCAGCCGCGTGAACTCTAACAAGCCCCTTCGTTTCTCCCAGCCCTGCTCTCCTCCGTGGTAACCCCGGGCCATGTATTCAGGTAAGGCAACGCAAGGAAGCCTGCAGCTGGCGGAGCGGGCGCGGAAGCGGGTGGCGGGTCCGCAGTCCCGGGCGGGGCGGGGGGGCGGTGTGCGGGGGGCTTACGGCAGTCGGCCTCGTCCGACTTGTCTTTGCAGTCGCGGTCGCCGTCGCAGCGCCAGCCCAGGTGCACGCACTCGCCGCTGCGGCAGGCGAACTGGGCGGCGGGGGCGCAGGCGGCGGGCGCGGAGGTGGCCCCGGGGCCCGCGCGGCCGCAGAGCTCGGCGGCCTCGTCCGAGCGGTCCTCGCAGTCGAACTGGCGGTCGCAGACCCAGCGCTCCGGGATGCAGGCGCCGCCGCCGCAGCGGAACTCGCGGGGCCCGCAGGCCGGGCCGGCACAGCCGCGCTCGTCGCTGCCATCGCCGCAGTCGTCATCGCCGTCGCACACGAACACGGCGGCCAGGCACGAGCGGTTGCCGCACTGGAACTCGTGCGGGGCGCACACTGCGCGGGACAGACAGCCGGTCGGCCCGCCGACCCCTCCCGGGCCGGCCTGGGACCCCGCGGGTCCGGCTACAGGGGCTCCGACCCTCACCCCGGGGCCAGTACAAGTCCCTCTGGGGCCGAAGGCGGGCTTCCAACGCGTACATGCTAGGTGACCCTTGGGGAGCCCCGCTAGCCTCACTGGGTGAATGAGCATGAGCATGGTGGGACTAGGAGGGGATTCTAAAGCCTTACAGCGCGGCCTGTCTTGAAGGACCTTGCGATGGTCCCAGGACACCATCTGTTAAATGACACTGGCCCTTCCCAGGGACCAGGGTCTGGGGCTGGCCCCTCATAACACAGCGGGGCAGGCATAACCTGCACTACTCCGCCTGAGTCCCCCGCCTGGCATCTAAGGCGTCTCCGGGCCACTCCTGTGGCCCCATCACCTCGCGCCTGAACCTTCACAGCCCCGGCCACACTGGACCATTCGCTGGGCCCTGTGCACGGGCTCCCACCGCCGAGCCTTCGCTCAAGTTGCTCCATCTGCGGGGAACCCACTTCTTGCCCACCACTGTCTCTACATTTTGCAATGATGAGTTCTCATCTTTCAAGGGCCCAAATTCCACCTCTTCCATGACACCCGGTGTTTCTCCACTTGGAAATCTCTGCCTCTGCCCTCCGTTTCTGAGTCCTCACAGCCTACACAGGCATCTGGGTTTCATGTTCTTTTCCATCTGCCCCATGACTCCAGCTGCCTGGGAGGTGACCCTCCTTTGTCCTGAGGGCCTGGGACAGAGCTCCCTGCAGTGAGTGGGTGTGGAGTGGATGGCACTGGTCTGGCCCAGGTATGACGTGCAATGATGGGATGTGCAGTAATTAAGGGCATGGGTCATGGCTCTGCCTGGGACTCTGGGCTTCTCTCTGGTAGGCTAGTCTGAGCTCAGGGGCAGGGAGGAACTTAGGGACCAGCCAGCCCTATTGCCAGTTTATAGATGGGGAAGCTGAGGCCCAGAGAGAGGAGCAGCTTGCCCATGATGACAACAGAACCAGAACTTGGGTTTGGGGCTTTTCCTTCCTACTCCTCCTCTTGGCTTTTCTGGTTTTCTCCTCCCTTCCTGGAGTTTTTCCAGCTGTTTTTCAGGGCAGTGACCTCCTCACTTCTTGCCCTCCTGTGTGTCCACACACAGGCCAAGACGTGGCCTGTGGACCCGGGTGGGGCATGGACTCTGGCTGTGGCCAAAGGTGACGTGGTGGTGGCAGCGCCAGATCCTCCCACGTGGGGGCGCCCAGAGTCTGTGTTTTCATTTTCTGATGGCACACTGTCCATTTTCATTGTTACTGAAGATAAAATAGAGTGATGTCTTCAGTTTCACCAGGTAGGTAGCTCGGGTCATGTGTTTCTGACAGCTCTACCAAGTGTCTGACAGTTGCCTTTTCTCCCCTCCTGGGCTTTTGAGACACTGGGGCATTGGTGGACAAAGCACACGCCGCCACTGCCTCTGCCCCACAAGATGAGGCTCATGCCTAGATGAGCTCCCTCCTGCCCGGCCTTGCCCAGCTTGTGCATGTGCAGGCAGGGCAGACTCACTGCTTTCCGGGAGTGCTGATGGGAAGGGCTTTTTTTTTTTTTTTTTTTTTAATTTAAAATTTTACTAGAAGACTCTGATGGCAAGAAAGTGCTTCTTCATACTGAGTTTTCTCTGAGGTTTTGGAGCCGACAGTAGCTTTAAGATCCATATTCTCGGGCCTACGTAGGCCCAGAGACCCTCCTCCTGGCACTCACAAATGGAAGAAGCTCTGGGAGGTGAGGGGCGGGAGGACCCTTTCTCCCCTGCCTAGGAGGGCGGGAGCCGTGGCACAGAAGCCCAGTAAGACCTTCGGACACCTCTGTCTCCCGTAATGAATGGGGAATGTTCCTGTCCCAACATGCCTCGCTGGAGAGATGCCCATGCTTGCAGTATCGGCCTTCATATTGGAGGAACCATCTGATTGTGGGGGTTGGAAAGAGGAAAGGATTCTCGTTGGCCAGTGAGTCCCAGCAAAATTATCACAGCTGAGGAAGTGAGCCAGTGCCATCACTAGGACTTTGAAACTACTGTTCCCAGCCAGGATCTTTCCCTATACCCAGATGCTTCCTGCTTCAGACACATCAAATTCCAAACTTAGAATCTTAAAGTGCGATGATTCGCACACCTTTGGAGATGGCATCTTCCTTGGGCCAGGAAAGATGGATGGGATGCAAATATAGAGGCTGGCAGAGGGGGGCAGGCGGCAGTGGTGGGCAAGTGCCTGGCAAGCCCTCCAGAGTGACCGCCCATATCTCAGCCCCGCCACACAGCGTAGTAACGACAGCCAGTCTGTCTCCCCCATTAATCATGTTTTCCCTGAGGGAAGACTGTGTAGGATTCACCTCACTGTCCCTTTCAGAGCCTGGCTCCAGGCCTGGCACACAGTAGGTGCCCCTCGAATTGAAAAAGCGAGGCCTGGCCATGCTCCCCACTGGCCCAGGCCCTGCTGGTCTGCTCCCTGGGAAGGAGATAATCCTGTGCTTGAAGCTCAGTGATGTGGAACTGTCCCAGTGACCACTTCCATCTGTCCCTGCTGAGGCTGCTGAGAATGTCTCCTCTGCCCTGTGACGTCCGTGCTCGAATCTGAGATTTCAGCAACAGTCGTCCTTGACACCTCAGGAATCTGTCCCCTTCCCCCAGCACTGCCAGTGCCCTGGCTCGGCCCACCACCATCTCTCCATACAGTACCCTCGCTGGGCTCCCTGCCCTTGCTCGAAGATTGGCGGACTTGTGGGATGGACAAGCAGATGTGAGACATGGTAAAAAGCTCATGAGCTCTGCTATCTGGTCCTGAATCTGAATCTCAGTTTCATCAGTCAGCCTCGGGTACTTTTCCTCCCTTGTCTGAGCCTCAGTTTCCTCACCTATAAGATGGGGATGATAATGGCTGCTCATGAGGTGCTTGTGAGGATGAAAGAAGAAAATGTCTCCATAGCATCCAGCCATTAGTCATGTCCTGGTCATCATCCTTTCCTCTCCGCCTACCAGGCCCCACGGAGAACTGGGCCCTCCCCAGAAGTGGCTGCCACTCCCTGAGGCTGCCTGACCATGCTTGGCAGACCCTGGGGCTCTGACCCCAGACTCACAGGCAGCACAGCCGGCCTCATCCGCTCCACCCTCGCAGTCCTTCTCCCCGTCGCAGCGCCACGAGGCAGGTACACACTTGTGGCTGGCGGGTCCACAGCTCAGCTTCTCTGCAGGACACACCTGCTTGGCTGTGGAGACAGACATCCATGCAGAGCTTAGCCAAGGGGGACACAGGGCATGGTGCCAACCAGTCCTACCACCCTGTTCCAGCCACCTGGCCCAAGGCCCCAGGAGTCCATCAGGGTCCTCCTGGCCCATGTCTCAGTTTCATTACATGAGAAGCCTCTGTCTGCCCCAGGAGTTTCCAAATCCTAAATCTGACCCTGCCACTTCTCTACGTGACATCTCTCATGGCTCCTGGTCCCTGGCCCTCAAGTCCCTCTTCGATCCATTGACCCCAACCTGCCCCACCTGGTCACACCTCTCATCCCTCCAAACCCCCACTGTAAGTTCCGGTAAGACGGAGCCACCATGCCCTGCACTCTCCTCTGCCATTTCCCAGCTGTGTCCCCTTAGGTGAGAGATGTCCCAGCTGGGCCTCAGTTTGCCTTCTAGATCAGCGACTCCATGATTGGAACCTGTAAATTTGGAGGGCTCACTAAGGCCCCAGTGGCTCCAGCCGGCCCACCTCCAAGCCCCCTCCCCGAGTGATGGTGCTGAGCCTGCTGCTGAGAGCAGCTGCCGCATGGCAGGGCCCAGCGGGACTGCACAGCTATAATTACTGCAGCCGCAATCAGAGGCTGACTCAATCAGGGGCCTGAAGCCCCAGGGTTGAATCTCAATTTGGAAGAAAGAAGGAGAACCCTATTCAACCCTATTCAATAGCCCTTATCATGAGTTTCTCCCGGACCCATGTGACAGGCTCAGCCAAGGCAGACGCATCTCAGACCTCCGTGGTTGGCTCCCTATGGCCTTCCAGGGTGTGCGGGAGGCCCGATCCCTGTGGCCTCTAGGATGTGCTGGGCATGGTGTGAGAGAATTTCATTTAATTTTCACAGTACGCCAGCAGGGTGAGAGGAGTATGTGCTGGCCTCCAGCATGGAGGTGGAGGACATGGGCTGTGGAGCCTGGATGCCTGGGTTCAAATCCTAGTTCAGTCACTCACTGACTATGTGACCTTGGCCAACAATCCTCATCTCTGTGCCAATAAAGCGGGGATAATACTATCTCTCATAGCACTGTCCTGATGGCTAAGTTAACGTCAGTAACGCAAGCCCATGGAAGAACACCAGCCCAGCGCTCACCGTATGTTACCTATTACGATTATCCACACCACGGATGACTCGGAGTTTGCTCATTCCCTGAGTATTTGAGCACTGCTGTGTGGCAAACATGGTGGTAAGCACTAAGTTCCGATCACGGAGCTGGCAGAGAACAGTGTTAGGGTTGACTGAAAGTCAGCTGTGTCTGATGCCGGAGACTCGGCACAATCCATTCCCACCGGAGGCAGGGGGCTACTCATGCCTCACCCTCCATTCTGCTCTCTGGTCTCAGGCCAGTTTCTCCTCTTCCTATTTCTACAGCTGGGGTGAGAGGCCACAAGGGATATAGAAAAGGGCACAGATGACTTGGGGAGGGGCAGGTATCTGAGTCAAGGTCCCCGGACACCACTACCGCCGTGGGAGAAGAGCACCTCAGGCCCCGAAAGTGAAGGCCCCAGAGTTAACCCTAGGAATACATTTCACGAGTCCAGGCCAGTCCCTTGGGAATACAGGATTCGTGGGGTTCATGTTGTTGAAATTTCCCTTGCTTGAGGATTGGCAGACCTGTGGGATGGATGAGCAAATAGCTGTCCGCTTGGAAAGCTGAGCTCTGGAAAGTACCGACACAAAGGCCTTTTATAGAGGCCACCTTGGGGCTGTGTGCAGGGTGGTGAAGGGAAACTGGGAGCTGGGAGATGGGGCCCTTCCAGGGTACCTCTAGCACCAACGTACTGCAGGACCCCAGGTAAGCACCTCCCCTCTGGGCCCCACTGGATCACAGGAAGCTGAAGCTGGCCGGTGCTTCGCTGGGGGTCCTCTCATCAAAGGATCAGGGGTGAGGGAGCTCCTGGAAGTGCAGGTTCTTGAGCCTCGGCTCATACCGACCGAACCTAGACTTCTAAGGCAGGGCCTAGGGACCTGCACGTCAGTAACTCCCCACCAAAGCCCAGGTGATCTCCAGGCACCTCTGTCCCTGGGTTGGTTAACATTCTGCAACACAAGACATGGGATATTGCATCTCTTAAATTCGCCACCATAAAAGCGATACAGATGTTCCAGACACTTGCAGGCCCCTAAGAGAGCAATGGGACAGAAGGTCAAAGCAAGTACTTATCCCTAAGCCAGGACTCAGGAAACAGAACCTCTCAAGGGAGTAGGAGGGGCCCAGTTTTTGAACACCTACATTGTGTCAGGCTGCTCCGTGCTGAAAATTGCATATTTTTTCACTTCACTCTGCCATGGTCTGAACATTGGTGTCCCCTGAAAGTCTATGTTGGAACTTACTCCTCAATGTGACAGCATTAAGAGGTGGGGCCTTGAGGAGGTGATTAAGCCATAACGGGACAGCCCTTATTAATGAGATCAGTGCCCTCATGAAAGAGGCCAGAGGGAGCCTCCTTGCCCCCTCCATCATCTGAGGAGACAGCAAGGAAGTGCCATTATGAGGAATGGGCCCTCACCAGACACTGAGACTGCTGGTGCCTTGATCTGGAACTTCTCAGCCTCCAGAACTGCGAGCAATCAATGTCTGTTGCCCTGCGGGCTGCCAGTGCAAATTCCAGGGGTGCCATTCACCAAGGTCACCACGTAAGTGGCGTACCTGGAGTGCAGCAGGGCAGCAGTCCTGCAAGTAAGCACTCCATTTTACAGATGAGGAAACTGAGGCTCAGAGAGACCAAGTAACTGGCCCAAAGATGCACAGCAGGCGAGAGCCAGAGCCTGGGTTCCTGTGACTAGAGCCTTGCCCTTCCATCAAACCCTGCATGCTCCAGAACCATCCCCAACCTCGGCCCGCAAAAGCCCAGGTGGCTGAAAGGGCCCTTGGCTGCATGTTCCACCGCCAGGGGCCCGGATCTACAGACCCCAGTGCAGCAAGTGACGGCTTGAACTTTAAATGAATATTTATATAGTTAATTGCATAACCTTTCAGCAAGGACAATGATTAAACAATCTGTCTGCTTCCTTTCTTTATAATTAATAAGACATTTGCCGTGTCCCTAAATAGACAGCTCTAATTATAGGCTCTCGAGGATTCAGCAGAGCCTGATACCAGCTCCCCACCTGCGAAGAGCCAAGGCTCTTGGAATGCCAGGACTTGAGAGACCTCAGAGGTCACATTGATGAGCATCCCTTGGAGTCACAGGAGACCAAGGCCCAGAGAGGGGAAGCAACCTGCCTAGGGTCACACAGCTACTGGCAGTGGGTATGCCAATTCCTGTCTCTCCTGGAACCCCACCATGTCTCCTGTGATGTAGCTTTCCTCCAAAGGTAGGACCCGAGCCTGGCTCGCAGGGTCCCCGGTCAGGCCTCTCCACTGCACAGTTCTGGGAAGTTGGTCTGGGTAATTACTGACACGCGGCATCTCCCTAGGAAGTGGATAGTTATTACCTCCATTTTATGAATGAAGAAAGTAAAGCCCAGAGAGAGAGTAAGCTATTTGTTTAAAGCCTCGTGGTGAGAGGCAGATCTGGACTTCCGTCCCAGGTCCAAACACGCCGCTTAACAGTGCACCTAAGCACAGCACGAGAGAAAAGCAGACCCTGTTGGTCTCCCTGGCACCTCCGGCCTGGAGGGAGGTCACTGGAGGAAGGGGACTCACTGAGCCTTTGGGCAGGTTCTGCAAGATGGCCGTCTGATGTCCACTCTCAGGATAGCTGCAGCCCAAGGGTCCCCAGCAGCATGATGCAGGAGAAAGAGCCTGGGTTTTAGAGGCAGACAGACCTGGGTCCAAACTTCATTTCCTAATTCTAAGGCCCTTAGGCAACTCATGAACCTCTCTGCACTGTGGCTCCCCTCATCTGAAAAGTGGGTTGAATAATCTCCTAGGGCTGGTGGATGGCTTAAATGAGGAAACATAAAATCCCTACACTCAGAGCTGGAACAAACTAGGAGCTCAGAAAACACTCGTCCTTGTTTTATTTCATGAAGTGCAAATGCCAGTGGTGGAGGAGGGGCCTGCTGTCACCACTAGAGAACGCACACTATGAGTCCACATGGCTCACCACGATGCAGACCCTGGCCCAGGACAGCCACTCCCCCTGTCACAGGTGCCCCTGAGGGGGCCACATGCCTTTGGCCTGCTATCTAAGTGCCCTAGGTTCTGAGAGGCAGGAGTGAAGAATCCCACTGTCTCTCAGACCACAGGAACCCTCTAAAGCTGGCAAGGGGGCTTTCCATGAAACTCCATGTCCTACGGTGGCTCAAGGCATTTAAGGGCATTTAAATTCCCAGAGATCCTGCCCCAGAAATTCAAATCCATTGGTACCTTCTCTAATTCATAAATTCACAAATTAATGAAAAGGGAAATGTCTGTTCAATTAAAGAATGAAAGAGCTTGGTGGCTGCTCATTGAGGGAGCACACCTACAGTGGCACCCCACGTCAGTTTTAGGGGCAGATCACCTCCAAACGGGGACTGCCAGCTCTAAGGGACCAGAGGCTCAGGTGGTGAGAACTGCCAGTGACACTCAGTCCAGCTCGGGCCACAGGAAGCACAGCGTGGGGCCAGCCAAGGTGCAGAACGGGGAGTTACTCCAGGTTCCTTTAGTCGAGGCCGGGCAAAATGCTGCCAGCTGGGTCAGTCCCTCACTTACTGGGTGGGCTAAGAAAATCTCTGGGCCTCCATTTTCTGATCTACAATAGGAAGATGAGCCTGGGTCATCAGAGAGGTCCCCCTTCCAGGTGGAAAGTTTCTAAGACGCATGGAAAAACCCTCCACATTCAAATAAATAGCATCCAGAACTCCAATTCACCTTGAACCATCCTCCCCTCTCCCCTCCTCACTGCCAGCGGACACCTGAAGTTGGGTCAGAAGTGTCCCCAGTCAAGTGAGCTACAATTAGAGCTGAAATGCCGTTGACATTAGGCAAATGTTCCGGGCTTTTCCACTGTGACTCCTGGCTACGTTTGACGGGTACTTAACCTAGAACCAGAGGGAAACGGAGCTGGGAGAAACCCCAGCCAGCTAAGGGCAGACATTGTAATGGGGGAAAACACAAGAATTGGGACCCTCTCTCATATCCCTTTCCCACTCACTGGTGAATGCAACCCCCTTCACAGACACTATTTTGATACCATAGGAATCTAACACCTTAGTATCTAACAAACTGTTGTGTTGGGGAGTGAGGGCTTGGAGCCAAAATAGAATACTTCAGATAACGCTGCCATTTACTCCAGTGATGACACCTGCATTTTTCCATCGGATTCTCACAATCCCTGTAAGGCAGGTACCATTACCACATTTTACAGATGAATAAACTGAGGCTCTGAATGACTGGGCAACTTGCCTGAGGTCTGACAGGTTAAAAGACCTGAACCCAACTACATCCAATTCCAAGCTCACTACACTTTACTGCCTATAATCTCTCTTTTAGGGGTAGGGAATAGGGCTCCATCCTGGGAGCTGGCACAGCCCCAGGAAGCTGGTAGGCTGTGGAGGTTGCTATGGCAACACCAATTAAATGGATAGCAGGTTGGCTGCTAGGTTCTCATTCAGTTGGTAAGCAGTGAGCAAGCCTGCTACCAGTTCCTGCTGCTCCAAATTCTGCCAGATCCTGACCAGAGCTCCCACTCTGGCCAACTTCTTCCAGGAAGTCCTCCGCCTTGCCTCTACCTGTCCAACGTCACACAGGAAGTGGATATCATGGCTCCTACACCCCAGCTAGCACAAGCAAGAAAGGGTTGTCTCAGAATACTAAGAGTTTAGGAATCTAGGAATTGTGAAGATTCTGGAATTCCGGAATGGTACTGATCAGGGCCCAGAGGCAGGTGGGAAGGTATGCAGGGCTTCACAGTGAGTAGCTGGGAGAGCCTACAGGACAGCTGGACTTCTGTCTCCTGGGTGCTGCCTTGGCTACTGCTCCCATAGGTGCCTTGGGAAACCTCAGGGGGCTCAAAGAGCCTTTTTTCCTAAAAGGGAGACCTGTCATGAATAAGCTGTGTGTCTTTGGAGCAAGTCTATCAACTTCTCTGGGCTTCCAGTTGTTCCTCAACTGTGAAAAACGGGCCTGGGAGGCAGAAGGAATGAGGCAGGGGGGTCCCTGCCCAGCCCAGGGGATGGGAAGGCAGCATGTGCTGGGACAGGCAAGAGGGTGAAAGACAGATGGACACGTGGGTAGGGCAGGGAGGAGAGACGGCAAGAGGGAGGGTGAGGATAGATGAGCAGGGAAGGGAGGCAGCCCAAGAGGGCAGGGGTGGGCGGGACCCGCAGGGGGACAGAAAGGAAGATGAAAAGGGACATCCACACAAAGAGATAGAGATGGGGGTGGGGGCGGGGGAGAGGGGAAGCCCAACCCTCAGGCAGCAAGGCAGCCCCCTCTAATAACCACCATGAGGCTCCTCTCCCTTCCCTTCCGCACCCCCAACCCGCACCGTGTGGGAGTATCTGCTGGAGTGAGGTATGGATGGAGGAGCTGGCTGACTGCAGTGGCGGAAAAGCCCCCTGTAGCCACAACCCCTCCCCAAGCACACACTCCGGGCTGCACACGACTCTGCCTTTTGCTAGCTGGGCAGCCGTGGGCAAAGGGGAGAACCGACTCCAGCCTCAGTTTCTTTCTCTTTCCGTGGGGATCCTCCTCCTTCCTTAGGTTGCCAAGAGGATGAAAGTCACAAGTGGGCGTGGCGGGGCTTTGTTCCTTCTGAAGCTCAGGACAAAGCCCTGGGCTTCCCTCCTGCCCGGGAGCCTCCAGGACGGCTTGGAGTTTGGCTGCGTGGAGGGCGAGGAAAGGATGGGGCCTGCAGCATGGCTGGGGAGGCCAGGAGCAGCTGTACGAGGAAATGAGGGCTCCTGTCTCGGGTGGGGGCCGCCCTCGCTCTGTTCTCTCTCTCTCCCTTTCTCTTTCTCTTATGTGGAGACTGGTAGCTCTGTTGCTAGGAGACGAGGAAACCCAGTTATCACCCTGCGCAGTGCTAGCTGGGACTCCGGTCTCCATTGTCCCCACCTCTGCCTCTGGGGCGACTGTTACCCCCTGAAGGGGCTCCTGGGTCCCCGCCAGCCCCGCCGTCCTCCACACGCTTTCCCCGAGCCTTTTGTCTTGGGCTCACGCTGCCGCAGCTCTGCCTCTGGACTGCCGGGTCCTTCCCCGCCCCCTTCTCATCTCCTTTTTAATTTAACAAATGTCACGGAATGACCTGCCGGCTGTAAGTTTGCTTTGAGGATTAGGGCCTGGAAAATAAATCATGGAGAGACAAAGCCCTGAGTGTGGGGGGCAGGCCTGGGGCTCAGCTCTGGCCTCCACCTCCCCTGGCTGCCTCTGCCACCGCCCAGCCGGCCATGGAGGCAGAAACTCCTAGGCTCAGCCCACCCAGCGTAAAGGAAAGGGCCAGGGTCTCGAAGTCTTGGCTGGGTAGCCTTGGGCAAGTCACTCAACCTCTCTGAGCTTCAGTGTTCTCCTTTAAAAATTCAGATAATAACAGTGTCTGCTTCATGAGGCTGCTGTGGGGATTAAAGGAGTGAAGGCGCACAGAGAGCTCAGCACACGATAAAGGCTTAGGAAGCCAGCTGCCATTGGCACTGTGGGAATTGTGGTCAGGGCCCTCAAGAGCAGCAGCGGGGAGGCCTGGGCTCCTTCTGGGCAGAAGGGCTCCAGAAGGCTGTTTCCAGCTCCTGCTGCCACAGGAACAGGCTCCAACCTGCAAGAGGGCTGTGAAGAAAGCCCAGGAACAGGTCAGCAGAAACCAGCAGTTCAACGCACCCAGGAGCGCCCTGGGAGCCTGGCACAGAGTGTTCAACGTGTCACCACTCCTGAGCCCCAAGCCTCCCAACAAGGAAGATCTGAGGAGGAAACTGAGGCCCACCCCACCCAGCCTGAGGGGCAGGACTCACTGCAAGTGGCCTCGGACTCATCGGAGCCGTCAGGACACTCCTCCTCGCCATCACACTTCCACCGCTCACGGATACAGTGGCCGTTGTCACAGGTGAAGTCACTGTCCGCACAGGTCTTCTTGGCTGCAGGGCGAGGAGGAGAACGTGGTGAGCCTGGGAGCAGTCAGAAAGCCAGTGGGGCGACCAGCATGTGCTTGGTCTGCAAGCCAGTCCATGGGGCCTCCAACAGCCCCACCAGCCACGGACTGCCTTGCTGACCAAGGGCAGAGGACAGGAGAGATACGCTTCTTCATTCCATAGGCATTTATTGAACACTGCATGAAGACAGGTAACATTCTGGCTCTGCCCTCTAAAAGCTCAAATCCAGCAAGCATGACAAGATTCATCATGTCCCCGTCACACTCCTGCTTCCCCTCCAAGTCCAGTTCCACTGCCACTGCCTCCAGGAAGCCTTCCCTGATACCTTATGGCCTTAGCTCCTTCAGCCATTTCTCAGTCCCTTTGCCTGCCTGTCCCACTTTCCCCAACTGGACCAGAAGTTGAAGTCCCTTCTGCAGGCACCAGGGAGTCTGTGATCATGGATCCTCATAGAGATGATTCCTTTGTGGCAAGATGAATGAGGTATTTTGTGTTCAGAGCAGTGGGAAGAGGATCTACTGGGCAAGACGCCCAAGTCAGTCCCTGCCCCCAGGTGCCTACAGCCTGCGCGGTGGCCTCCACGTTGCTCTGGGGGTTTCAATCCCAGTTCCTCCTCCACCTCCTCCTATCTGTGTGACCTTGAGGATGTTCCTTAACCTCTGAGCCTACATTTTCTTATCTATAAAACAGGGAGAAGCAGACAAAAGGCCGTGAGGAGCCACAAGAAGTTATAATGTATGAAGAATCTGCAGCCGACTCAGGCACATGGCAGATGCTGGAGAAGAGGCAGCTACTGCTGTTTTCGGGGTTCGAGTCTTAATCAGGAGCTGAAAGAATGAGGTTCTGTGCCCGCACAGGGATGTAGCAGGCCGAAGTTCACAGCTGATAATAGAGCTGAGGTGAGAATGCGGGTGCCAGCCCCAGCCCAGTGCTTTGCTACCTTCTGTGTCTTGTCCTAAGAGGAACCAGAGTTTCCAGATCAAGGAAAGGAAAGAGACGCGGCCCATGTCCTAAGGTGCCCCAGCTCCCTCCCCAGCAGTGGCACAGCACTGGGTGCAGCCAGCAGGCCAGGCCCGGGGGAGAGCCAGTTGCCCTGTCAGGCCTTCCGTGGGGGAACTGAGGCTGCCTGGCAACCACCAGTAGGTGGTGGGGGTTGGGGGGGGTTGGAGACTGGAAAGTGGCCTTGAGCACCCCACTCTTGACACCCTGCACCCTCCATAGCAGCCCTAGGCCTCTGAATTGGTGGGGTCTCATCTGCGTCAAATCTGCACTGAACTCACACACACCCTGTTCCTGTTGGTCCGAGCGCCCAGGACCCGCTACAGAACAAGGTGAGGAGGAGAGCACTGGGCAGGGAGTCCGGAGGCCTGGATTCGAGTCACTGCTGTGCTGTTGCGCTCCGAACCCTCAGGCACATCACGGCCCTTTTCTGACCCACAGTTTGATCAGGAAAAGAGAGGGTGATCTGGTGAGAGATCATCTTTCAGCTGTGGTAGTTCCAGAGCAGGAGGCCCAGAAACGAAGGAAGGGGGTCTCTTTTCAGCCTGAACGAGGTTACCTCAGCACAGCAGTGACTTACCCCAGGCCTTGCTGCGCTCAGACCACCAAAGTCCTCTCCTGGAATGAGCTGTGATGGATGTAACGTCAGGGGCACTAGGATGCGGCCTCTCCCCAGGGGCTGAGAAGTCCCATGGCCCCAGCCTGCCCCGTTCCCTCACCCTCCCCCCCTCACACTTCCCAATCTAGCCCCACTCAACTGCTGGTGGTCCCCACATACCCCATGCTTTTTATACCATCACGCCTTGCGCAAGCTGGCTTTAGTCTGAAAGCCCTTTCCCCCCGCGCCCACCTTCTTTCCATTACACACTGGGCTTCAGTATCACCCCCAGTCTTGACTGGGAGCCTCCCCAAGCTCCCACAATCCCCTGAATGTCCTTCTAGGGCAGAGGTTGGCAGACTTTTTCTGTGAAGGGCCATATAGTAGCTACTTAGGCTTTGAGGGCCAAATGGTCTCTGTCACACCACTCCACTCTGCCACTATGGGGCAGAAGCAGTCAGAAACCTTAGATAAATGAGTGAGCATGGTTATATTTCAATCAAACTTTATTTACAAAAACCGGTGCCAGGCCGGGCCTCCAGCCTGTATTTCGATTACCTCTGCTCTAGAGCATCACTAATCACGAGTCTGACATGGTTTGCTTTCTTCCCTGTCCCTGCAGCTCAGGGACTATGTTAACTCCAGCAAGAATCCAGCTCGGGGTAGGTCTCAGTGGGGGACACTAAGCCAAATGCAAGCACAGCCTCTGCTCCATACCTGCAGCCCCGGGCTCGCCTTCCCCTGGGAAGCCACCCCGTGCACCCCCTTTCTTTAAATCTACCCACAGGCCCTCTGGGTGCTTCTGGAGGTGCAGGCCTGCTTCCCTCCTTTCGGTAGCCTGGCAGGGATTTGGTGAGAGAGACTGGGTCCCTGAATCTGTTCCATGACTGTCCTTTTCAATGGAATCTTTGCAGTACATGTGCGTTCTAAGATGAGTTTTCTTCACACTTTGCTTAGAAGAATGCCTCTGTGTGTGCAGAACGAGAAGAAACCTGAGCAATCAGAGTACACCTTCAGATGGGTAGACTGAGGCCCGGCAAGGGAAAGGGGCTGGCTCAGGGAAACACAGCATGGTGGGGACAGGAACAGCTCTCCTGCCTCTCGGCCCAGAGCCCTGGAGCAGCGCTCTCTGTTTCCTGGCTGAGAGGTCATCGTCAGTGATAGATACAAACACCACCTATTGGCAAGTCATAGTCCACAATCATCGTAGAGTGAGTACCAATACGAACGGCAGCACCTGGAGAATTTCCGAAGGCGAACGCCAGAGGTATTCCCTCCACGAGAAGCTCAGCATCCCAAAAACACTCACTGGGTGCTTCCTCTGTGCCAGTCTGTGCCAGGTGTTTTTACCCAAGAAACCTCATGACAAGGGGCCTCCTGTGTGCTCATTTGACATACGAGGAAATTCAGGCCCAGAGATGTTAAGTGACAGGTCCAGGGTCACATCTGGGGGAAGCAGGATCACAATCTGAACTCACGGTCAGATGCCTGCCCATCCCCACCACGGCTCCCCAAACAAATACTCAGCAGTATCAGATGTGGAAGAAAAACCTCCCGGTAGGTGGGAAAGCCCTGTGGAAGCTTCAGTTTCGCATTCAGTGCTTCTGTTCTAGGTTCTGCACTGAGAACAGAATCCGCCCAGTGCAGCCTGGGAGTTAAGAGCAAGTCTGGGAAGGATGCGAGGTCAGATAGTGCCCAAAACAGCAGGGCAGGCTTGAAGAGGAAGGTGATGAAGGGGCTCTGTCGCTGGGCACAGGACAACGACATACCTCCAAGAACCTTGCCCTTCCTGGCATTCTGAAAGCCTGGGGGTGAGCTTGGCCTCCCTCCGTGTGCCAAGCCCTGGCAGGCACTGGGCAAGGAGGTCAGAGCAGCCAAAAACAGAGCTGCTTTGAGGTCAGCCCGGCAGGAAAGGGCAGCTGCAGGGACAGTGCCCTGTGCTGGTGGTTTCAGGAGCAGATTTGTTCGCTGGCTGGACCAGCGTGGACATTTTCCACTCTGCCTGGCACCTTTCACCCAACATCCCAGTGACTCCTCACAGCTATCTTGGTAGCTGTTGTTAATCCCACTGTACAGAAGAGGAAATTAAGGCTTGCAGGTGAGGGTGTTAGGTGGCAGAAGTGTGATTTCAACTCTGTGTGGCAGCTGCCAAAGCTTGATCTCTTTCCACGGAGACCCTCAACCACCTCAGTGTTACTGGGCTAAAAACAGGACCCCAGAGAGGCTACTGAAATCCCTCTCAGGTCTCCTGGAAAGTGCCCAGTAGTGCAGCAGAATACAACCGGGCCTGGGACAGCACCTGCAGGCTGGGGCCTAGACGGAAGGCCCTGGAGGCCCCGGCAGAAACCTGACCACATGGAAGGATCTGGAGTCAGAGCTGAGGCTGACTCCTGGCAGAGCCACCTCGGGAGGATCCTGGGCAAGTGGGGATGTGGCTTTCCCATGCACCTTTGTCACAAGGACAAAGACTCTCCTGGGGGATCCTAGTGAACACCCAGTGTTGGTCCGTTCAGTGCAGTGAGCCCAGCAGTCCGTCGTGAAGAGGCCATACGTGTCATCCCTGCCGTGAACGTCGTGTCGCTGCTCTAAGGCTGTCAGAGCAAGCCATGCCAGACCCCCACTCTGCAGGCCTTGGCTCTGGTTCCCAGGGTGACTCCCCAGCTGGGCTCAAGGCCATGGCTCCCTGTTTCCAGGGATTTATGTCCCCCCATGCCAGTCTACCCCTTGAACAATGCCTACCTCTGTGAGTCCCTCAGCCCAGGAGTGATACATAGTCACCCATACATAGTGACATCATAATCTGGTGCCATGGCAACAGATGGGCTGCCACAAAGCACTGGGGATTCTAGGGGCAGTGAGGAGGGGCTGACCCAGGGCAGAGTCGGGGAGAGTGGGAAATCCAGGACAAAGGGAGTGGGAAATGCTGTTTATAACAAGAACACGGGCCAAGGAAAGCGCCAGACAGCCCAGGTCTATCAAACTGTGCCCTGCCACTTGTAGGCTGTGTGACCTTATGCAAGTTACACAACTCCTCTGAGCCACACTTTCTTCGTCTGCACTCAAGGATACCCTCCCTGCTTCACAAGACACACAAAGTCGTTGCGAGAAGCAAATAGGCTAAGGATGGCCCCAGGGGTTTATGAACTGAAAAGCAAAAAGGCGCAAGTTGGAGGTGTATGAAGTCACAGCCCCGGCGCCAGCTGCTGTGTGTGTGACACCAAATCCCTCAGTCAGACCGTCTGAGCCTGCCTCCTCCTCATCGGGAAATGGAGGTGTGGCGCTAAGGCTTAAGGCCCCTCTGCTCTGAGTCTACGATCCTGTGAGATTATTAGAATCACTCAGCACCTCCTGGCTTCCCCGCCTCCAGAGACATCCCTCCCTGAGACAGTACACATCCTCCACATGCGGCTCCCCACCCACATGCATCCTGGAGCCCCGGTGCAGAGAGGAGGCTTCAAAATCCAGATCAGCCTGGGCTGCCCGGGGGCGCCGCTCCGGGCCGCTGCCTCGCGGCAATCCGAATGTCCTGCCGTGTTGGCCTCCAGGGTCCTGAGGCCTCTACTCGGCTCTGCCTTGTTACACCTCTGGAAGCCAAGGCTTAGTGAGAAGTGACTGCTCAAGGTCACAGCACGTGTCTGTGGGAGGGTTGCACTTGAACCCAGGTAATGACTCCGATCCCACTTTGTGGCCAGCAGGCCAGGTGAGGGCCACGAGATCTGACCCAGAGGGAAGGCTTCCTGGAGGAGGACACTGTGTTCAAGGAAGAGGAGTTAGCCAAGCTGTGGGAGCAAAGAGAGCAGTGAGGCACATTCCAGGAAGAGGGATAACGGAGCTTAGGGCATGGAGGAGCCAGCAGAGTGGCCATTAGGGGCTGGGGATGAGGCGAGTGGTAAGGGGCCTGGAGCTCCACCAGGCCAGGGACAACTTGCCCTGCCTGGGCACCAAGCTGCCCCTCAGAGGCCAGGCACAGGGGGCCTGGCTTTCCCAGAGCTTGCCCAAGGACCCCCAGCCTCTTGCTAAACACACCTGCTCTCCAGCAGCCAAAAAACCCCCAGGGCTCTGGGCTGCCAGAGTCTCCTTTGGGATTTCGGGAGGCCAGGCAAGACAAAAATCAGCCCCTAGCGGAGGAGAAGAGGGGTGGGGGCAGCACAGAGCCCGGGGGTGGCCATGCACCAGGATATTTGGGATAGACACTTATTATTTTCCCCCTTGGAGATTCATGACACACTCTGGTTTATAAAGGCCCTGAGAAGGACTGCAGTAAAAATACCTGATTGACTGTTTCCTCCAGCCTTCCAAGCATGTTTAACCAAGGAACTACTTTTTCAGAAGCCACACGTTTACTTCCCAAGAAACAAGTGGTCCAGTGAACCACACCTGGGAAAACAGCGCTGGGGCGCAAGCCTCCCGTCCTGCAGATGATTAGATGAGGTGCAGAGAAGGGAGGGGTTGGCCCGTTTCACCCATTAGCTGTCTGTCTCTGGGCTAGCCCCACTAGGCCATGAAAAATAGGACAAGGTGTTCACAGAGCATGGAGCCCAGAGTGAAGCTGCAGGGACCCCACTGGAGACCCCAATCGTCAGAGCAGGGACATGTCTAGAGAAGGTCCAAGGAAAGGAGAGAGAGAATTGATACCCAGCCACCAAGGACAGGAGATGAGGGAGATGTCAAGCCTTCCAGGCTCTGACTGGCCTCTGCTTTCTGTGGACAGGTCTTGGGCCCTAGGGAATGTTCTTTGAGGGCAGAGCAGAGACCCCTAAGAAAGGTGGATTCCAGCTCAACTTTGTTGCTCAGCAACGTGGGGCAGCTTCTGTCCCCTCCTAGGGCAGTTGAGAGAGGGGAAGCAAAC
Organism: Saimiri boliviensis; assembly: GCF_048565385.1. Taxonomy (NCBI): domain Eukaryota; kingdom Metazoa; phylum Chordata; class Mammalia; order Primates; family Cebidae; genus Saimiri; species Saimiri boliviensis. Next base: position 51,794,672 of record NC_133459.1, read on the forward strand.
ATAAAGCCACAACCTTGGAGAGCTGGGTGCACAGAAGGGACTCGGCTGTTCCCACTTCCCCTCCCAGGCCTGGGCCAGTGCAAGGTGGCCTGGCTCTGGCTTTGCAGCCCAGCCCTAAGGCAGCTGGGCCACTTGTACCCGGGTTGGGGAGATGAAAGGGCTGCTCCCCCCACAGTTACCCTTTGCCAGAGCTCACCAGGCCCCGGCGTTGCCAAGACGATCGCTTCCAGCAGAACGAAGATCCGGGGTGGGGGCAGGGGGCGTGCCAGCCCGCCCCTGGACGACTAAACTGGCAGGGAGATTTAAATGACAGTCCAGGAAGCTACTATTAAACTGTCACCCCAGTCAACAGGACGACAGACCCGGAGTGTTCTCTGGCTGCAGCAACGACACAGCAGTAATGAGATGGGGAGGAGACCGTGGCCCAGAGCAACCTGCACCCCACCCGGGGGCCCCAGCCTGCCGGCCGTCCCACTGCCACAGCCACCCTCTCAGGCTGTGGCGGGTCCTGGCACGGAGCTGGGGCTCAACACAGGGCCTGGCAAACTATTTTTAGCAGAGGAACCCTTTTCCCAAGTGAACCCCCAACGTATTAAACAGATTAAAATGCAGCCGCGTGGTTGGGAGTTGGGTTGGGGGTGATGTCCAGAGCCCATCGCGGCAGATCTGGGGTCCAGCAGCGCTGGATTCAAATCCTAACCCCTCCCTGGATGTATGATGTTGCTAAACCCTCAGTTTAAAGATCCCATGAGTCCATTATAACGTTGCAAACAGCTGCCACACGGCTCTGCTGCTGACACTCTAGGGACCTAAGGCTCTCAGGCTGTCACACTCTGATTTGCACCCAAAGCCCCTATGACAAGACTCCACGACAGCTACCGCCAGAGTCCAAGATGTCACTAAGGTGCAGATGGTAGCCTCTGACGCTTCCCTTCGAGGAACTGTGTATTTGAGCCCAGATGTTCACATGCGGACAGCGTCTGACTACTCAAGGCTTGGCAGTTCCCAGAGGGCAAACCGTTCCCACAGTGTCCTGACGGTAGGGTACAGGGAGCCAGCACCCATGTGTGCTGGGCAGGGCTCGGCGCATGGCTTTGTGCTGCCCAGTGGGCTCTAGGGCTCCAGCCTCCATCATCCATCAGCAGGTGACATCTGAATTTGCCCTCGCCCCCACCCCACCCCCATCCCACCTGGGGAGACGGAGAAGCTGCGGGTGCTGAGGACAGAGACACACAAAGGGCTCAAGTGAAAGGATTCACCCCATTCAGAATGAAGGGGCTGCGGCGGAAGGAGGACTTTTTGGTGAGGATGGTTTTAAATTGGGAAACGTTTCCCTCAAAATTTTCTGGGATCTCTCCTCCAACCCATTCCACTGAGGAGCTACACATTCTAACCACACTAGAGCCTAAGACCATAATCTATTTATTTCCCAAGAAACAAGTGGTCCACCTTCACCCCGAAACACCAAGGCATGAAAATGAGGTTGGAAGGGTCAGGAGGCCTGAGGAAAGACTAACTGGGAGGCAGCAGCAGGGCCCCCAGCGGTGGAAGGAGTGTCACCTCTGCCCATTCTGGGCCTGTTTCCTCATGTGATCACATCTCTTAAGGGCCCCTCCAGCTGACCTGCTGGATCTGTGACCCCGTGACAAGGATGGGTTGTGGTTCTTGGTGCTGTTCCAAGCCCCTCCAAATGGGTCACCTGGGGCTTCTGGTCCTGCCTCAAGTCATATGTCCTTGGGCCAATCAATATCTTTTTTTTTTGAGACAGGGTTTCTCTCTATTGGCCGGGCTGGAGTGCAGTAGTATTTCAGCTCACTGCAGCCTCAACCTCGCAGGCTCAAGCCAACCTCCCACTCCAGCCTCCTAAGTAGCTGGGACTACCGGCACGCACCACCACACCCGGCTAATTTTGTGTGTGTGTGTCTGTATGTGTTTGCGTATTTTTGTTGTTGCCGTAGAGACGGAGTTTTGCCATGCTGCCCAGGTGGCCTAGGGCTGTACCAGAGCAGGTGATCTAGAGTCAGGGCATGGGAACAACCCATATGATTACAGATGAGTGACTTAACCTCTCAGAGCCTCAGCTTCCTCATCAATAACATGGGGCTAACCACCTCAGGGGCGGGAATGAAGATAGGTGGTAATGTTGAAATTCACGGTGAACTGCACAGCTCCACAAAAGCAGGTAGAGCTCTTGTCAATCATGCAGTTTATTTCTTACCACCGCCACTCCCCCACTGCCCCAGCTTTCCTGCAGGGACTTTGGGGAGAGCTGGGTTGCCTTCCTGTTGGAATGGGAGAGGGCCGAGGGCAGACAGGCAAGGGGTGTGGCTCAGCTGGAAAAGCATCTGGGTCCAGTGAGGTGCTGGGGAGCGGCCAGTCCGCACAGGGCCTGTGGGAGCTGCAGGCAGAGCACACCTGGAACCCGGGCCCCGAGGCCATGCAGCCCAGCTCTCGGATTTCAAACACGAGAAAAGGGGGCCACGGCAGCCTCGTGCTCCCATGGCAACCTCAGCGAAGCAATTCTGCTCCTCCCAAGATCCAGTCAGGAACAGAACTGCCATTGGAGAGACTGGAGGAATCATAAGATCGTCTTCGAATCACGGAACAGAATCTCCCCATCTCAGAGAGGATCTGAGAGTCGGAAAACACGCAATTTACAAGTACTTAGGCTGATTCCTCTGAACGTTAGAACCAAGGAGTCACAGAATCTTTCCAGTTTTAAATCACAAATCTTAGACTGACAAACAGAATAAAACCCTAGAAGCTTCTAATCTAATCCAGGAGCCAGGAGCAGCAAAGGTCTGCCCCTTCCCCAACCCCCACCAGTGCCGGCATCCTCTGTTCCCACCGCTGACATATGGCCATTCGCCCTCTTGAATGCTCTCAGCGACAGGGGGCTCAGTCAGCTGTGCTGGCTGGAGGCTGAACACGTTCCTTCCTCTTGAACAGGGAGGGAAATAAGCTCTCAACAGGAGATCCCCACTTGGTACAAATGGATTTTTCACCCCTCCTTGTTCTTTGGCTCTGGTCACAAAGATTCCCGGGGAAGTGGAAAGGAGCCAAGAGCTGCCACGAAATGACTTTACCCAGCAGACAGGCTGGTGATAGGTTTCGGTGGGAAACAGAAAGGAAAGGGCGATGAATTCCAACTTGCAGGGCGATAAAGGAAATTAAGGCATAATACCGAGGAGGCAGCAGTTCTATTAACCTGGGTGGAATACCAAGTACTCCGGCCTTCTCAAAATTGCTCCAAGTGAAGAGAAAACCCCCAAAGAGAGTGCGATTGTGGCCCAGGGCTCATCTGGATTAGAATGTTTGTTTGCCCTGGCACCCTAATGATGGGAATGAGGGAAAATTCCCCGTTTCCTGGGAGACAGCCATGCCAAAGTGGGGGAGGAAAGGCAGGCCCACGCGCAGCCACTGGACTGCCTGGCAAATGCTCAGGGCAGAAGGGGTCCTCAGGCCAACCGCAGGAAGGCTCAGTGAGGGGCCACAGGCAGCCTCCCCTCGCCCAGCCCTGTCCAGGGCTCTCTGTCCCATGTTCTGGGATGGCCAAGCTTCTGCTGACTCCCGTGCTCCCTGGAAAGTCTCAGGTTTCTGCTGCTGGAAACCAAAATTACCCAGTAGCAGGCCTACCGTGTGTCAGGGACCTGCCAGATGCTAGCACGTCCTGCAGTTAGTAAGACCTTTGGAGGTGGCCATGTGTCCAGGTGTTGGTTCTGGCAGGGCCAGGGCCTGGGGCTCTGGCTGGGACCACCCACCCATCTGAGGCCAGCCACAGGGCGAGCAGTATGGGCAGAGTTCATGGCCACAAGCCTCAGCTTAGCGCCTCCAGCCAGAGCTGGGCAGAAGGGGACAGACATGGCTGTGGGAGGGAAGAAGCGGAAAGGGGTGGGGTCATGGGCTCAGCAAACCCTCACTGTCCACTGGCATCCTGGCCAGACCTCAGCCATACCACCCACTTCTCAGAGTCCCTTACAGAGGGGTGCCCATCAGCCCAGGGCATCTGAGCTGGCACGGCTCCCCCCGTAAGACAGGTCTCAGGTCTCACTACAGCTTGGATGAAGAGGAAGCCTTTTTTTCTTTTCTTTTCTTTTTTTTTTTTTTTGAGACAGAGTTTCACTCTTGTTGCCCAGGCTGGGGTGCAATGGTGCGATCTCAGCTCACTGTAACCTCCGCCTCCTGGGTTCAAGTGACTCTCCTACCTCGGCCTTCCAAGTAGCTGGGATTACAGGCATGCACCATCACACTTGGCTAATTTTGTATTTTTAGTAGAAATGGGGTTTCTCCATGTTGGTCAGGTTGGTCTTGAACTCCCGACCTCAAGGGATCCACCCACCTCAACCTCCCAAAGTACTGGGATTACAGGCATGAGCCACCACGCCCGGTTGAAGAGCAAGCTACTTTTAAACAGCCTGCCCAGTGAGCACTGCTGGCTGCCTGAAGACAATTCACTCACCTTGGTCTTTCCTTTTCCTGCAAGTGAACACTTCCTCCCATCACTGAGGTTCGGAAGACCCCAGCCTGCTGTCTGCCGTGGCCATTCTCCCACCAAAACAGGTTAAGGAACCCAGGGCTCAAATCACGCCTTTGTCCCTTACTAGCTAAGTGACCTCAGGCAGGCTACTTGACCTCTCTGAGCCCACGTTTCCTCATTTAAAAATGTGGTGGTAAATCCCGAGTCACAGGGCAGCTGGTTGCTAGCTCACGTGCATCAGCGCCCGACATCAGGAATGGCACGCAGAAAAGATTCAGTGATGGACGTTCCTCCTCACTTCTTCCCAGCCACTGTAGCAGCCCCACCGCAGGCCCTGCACACAGTGAGTCCTTAAGAAGTTTTTGTTGCAATTTTCAGAGGGCCTCTGGAGGCCTAGCTCTGTCATCCTGGGCACCTGGTTATTCTGTGACTTGTTTTGTCCCTGTATAAAGTAGAAGGGCTGTTCCTTGGAGTAAAAGGTCAAGGCAGGTGGAATGATCACCTGGCAGCCAGCTGGGCTCATGGTGCAGTGCAGGCTACTTCAGAAGCCTCGTCCCTGGCTAACACACCACAGTGGTTCTAATGCCAAGCGGACAGCCGAGACTGGCCCACCTGGACACACAGGCAGGGAGTGGAGGTCACAGGGGGTCTGGCCACCCACCTTCCCTGCACCTCTACCCCTGCCCCAACACAAGTGTCTCCTAAGCCTCACAGGGAGCCAGGGGCCTCCGGAATGGCCTCTCCTCCACCCATGTGCATAGGCTCTGGCCCAGGAAAGGAGCTGGGGAGGAAACTGGAAGGTACCAGCCACCCATTCCAGGGTGAACGGTGAGCCTGCACAAGCTCGAGCTCCTGCGAGGCTCAGACTGCCGGGGGCCAGGGTGTCTGAGGTGCACAGCTTCCTCACTCTCTGGGATTTGGGAGTGAAGGACCCTCTTCTCCTCCTCTGTTCTATTGGGAAGCTTTCCATGACCCCATGTGGGATCAGAGGCTTCTGACCCACGGCCTCATCATCCTGCACTGGTGTCACTCGACCATCTTTCTCTACCAGACTAGCAGCTTGATGGAGGCAGGCACCGAGGGAGTGTGTACAGAAGGAATCGCATGCAGGCAGTCTGGAAGCCTGGGGCTTTTCCATCTATACAGAATGTGCAGACCCTATTTCCCCTCCAGCATTCTGCATGCACAGTAAAAGCAATCATCACCGAAGCCTTGCTCTCAGATCCTCCGTTCCTGCAGGATGTAGGGCTGTGGTCTGCTCCAGTGCTCTCCAGCTGGGTGGCACTCCCATGTCCCTTTCTCCAGCATATGAACTGGCTCTTGTGTCCTCTTTCTCTTGCCAAAGATGGGGGTGTGGTACCAAGGAGAACAGAGCCAAGGGACAGCAGGCCTGCATTTTGGTCTCAGCTCTACTGCTGAGCTGCTGCGTGGCCTTAAGTAAGCCGCTCGCCCTCTCTGGGCCCCAGTGTCAACATCAGTTGGATGAGGGGGTGGGTCCCACTGCTCTCTGGGTCCATCCCTGCTCTCCTTCACTGCCATGAGCCACAGGTGGGGGACTGGAGTTGGAGGAGAGTGCCGGCACCAGGCAGATGGTTCTGGGGACAGGTTGAGAGTCTGCAAGGCGAGGAGGGCACCTGCCTCTCTCCTGCGCCCAGCCCCTCAGGAAGCCCTGGGACACATGAACTTGGGCCTCAGCTTTGGCCCTGACTGCAGTGTGGCACCATCTCTGGGCCAGGCCTTCATCTGTCTACATCACCTCACCTCACCTCGTGGTTTACAAAGCCCTTTGTCTACGTCTCTTCATTTAGTTCTTACAATCACCCTCTGAGGTTCAGAGAGGGACAGGATGGGCCCAGGTCACACAGTCAGAGGACCATCAGGCCCAGCATTCTCCAGCAGCCCAGACATCAGATATCTCCTCCAAGAAACGGAAAGAACACAGGATGTGCAGCGGGAGCCCCGAGCTTGACCCTGAGCAGCGCTGGGAAATGGGAGTGGTACCCTCTCAGGAATCACTTCAAGCCACCGTGAAAATCCAACAGCGTAAAGATGCCAGAAGCACAGGTGCCAGCCAGGGCAGCAGTCTGCTGGAACAGAAAGAGCACCACGCAGGGAGCCCTAGAGCCCAGGCTCTAGGTTTGGGTTTCCCCATGTGTTAAATGAGGGACAAGGATGGCTGCCCTGCTTCACCCACTCACTGAAGGCCGGAGTGCACCTGCCACACCTACCCTGTCCCACCTTCCGCACAGCTGTCTGTGCCCACCACCTCAGCCAGGAGTAGTCAACAGCCCATTCCCTTTCTGCACATAGCACGGCCTGGCTCACTGCACCGAAAGGACAGGCCTGGGCACGGACCACACACAAGGAGGTGTGCTCAGACAGACGCACGGACACTCAGGCACATGCACACAGCACGTGTACCTGCAGATGGGCACCCGTGCACACAGCGAGGCACACATCGCCCACTTGCACACTCAGGCGTGCACCACACACTGAACATACTCAGACACGCGTGTCATGCTGTGCACACACTGCGGCACTCAGACTGTGCCCTCACACGTGCACATTTGGCGTCACGTGACACTCACACACTGCAGGCAGATATGCATAGATTGTCCTGCCTTTCCTGTGACAGCCAGATGGTGGGATTCTCCCAGAGGCCTACCATTTAATGCTCTAATTAATTTTGTAAAATTCTAGATACCTAAAGCCTGGGTTTATTCAAGTGGCCCAGGCATGGCCCAGTCTGAGGCCAAGGTGGGAAGCAGGACCCAGGACAAGGGGGTCCCACTGCACCCAGAAGACGCTTCACCCTCACCTGGTGAGTAGATACCTAGCCTAGCGAGGGGCTGGGGTCACAGGCCCAAAATGTGGGCCTGATCTTGGTTCCAAGAGTGCTCCTATGGCCCGGGACAGGGAGAGACCCCTTCCCAGCAGCCCTGGCAGAGTCGTCCGGCCCTGGCTGCACACCTCAGGATGCAGGGCGCCCAGTCCCTACAGAGGCCACTGACTCTTCTATCAGATTGCACCACAGCAAGGCTTTCCCGACACGGAGGTGGGCTCAGGGCTGCACATTCAAATAAAAACGCAGCTTGGCTGAGCCCTACTGTGTGCAGGACACGCTTCAAGGCACTGTGGGAGGACAGCGAAGGGAACAGGATGTTGACAGAGCACAGAGCTACCAGTCAGTGCTGAGACGGTGCTCACCACATCTCCAGGCAGTCTGCTCTGAGCGGACCGCAGTTCATGCTCTCTCAGATCTCCCGGGGGGCCCCGCCTTGTTCTCTGGGCCATGAGGATCTTGCGGGGTTCAGGCTACCAGGAAGCAAGTATTACTAGTCCTCCAGGTCTCCCCTCTACCTTTCCCAGGGCACCATCTTTGCTGCTGAATGTTTGGAAAAAGCAGCAATAAATTTACTGCCTCACTTATGAGTAATCTGCTGTCAGGAGCTGTGTGTAAGCAGAGGGCTGAATTAACAAGGCTTAATTAACATTAACGTTGTGATGGATCTCAAGTGAGTTGGGAAATCCCCCATCCTTGCCGCCCAGGACCCTGCCTGCCACTTCTCCGCTCATGTGGGAGGTGAGAGGCCCAGGGAGGCTCTCAGAGTTGCTGACAGACGTGACTGGGGGCTGGAGGCTTGCAGGAGATCAGCACAGGAAGCCAGGAGCCTCTGCAACTCCAATTCCAAAGAAGCTCTCAGACTAAGCCCTTCATCCCTTGCCTGGTGCAGTGGCTAACACGTAGGCCTTTGAGTGCAAGAGACCAGCAATTAAATCCTGCTGCTGCCACTCCTATGCTGTGTGACTTTGGGTGAGTCTCCCCACCTCTCTGTGCCTATCAGTAAAGGGACAGGATAGATTCCCCCCTCACCAGGCTGTCATGAGGTCATGCGTGGGGAGCAGAGGTGCTTCCTGCCCCGCTCCGCATCAACATAAGCGAAAGTGTCATTGAGTGATGATGGTGCTCGGAGCTCATCATCTCATTTAATCCTCCTGACCAACAGCTCTTTGAGGTAGGGCCTGCCATGACCCCACTGTGCAGAAGAGGAAACCAAGGCACGGAGAGGGGAGGTGGCTCGCCCAGCTCACGTGCTGTGTGATGTAGGGGGAAGAGGCTCCAGCCACCCACTACACTCACTGGCAGGAGCCCCTTGAAGGATCCAGAGAGCCGAGCTGAGGGGAAAGGTCAGGCCGAAGGGCCATGCTGGGGACCAGTGTGCCCTTGCGCAGTGGGCATCCCGTCAGAGAGGCCAGGTCCCTGTTTTTCAATGACTAAGGCATTACTAAGCTGCCCTGCAAGGGCCCAGCCTGTGTCAGGCTCTGGGGATGGGATAAAGGTGGTGACAGGTACACTCCTGCTCTCAGGATGGATTCCGCCTTCGACTCCTCTCCTCTGTCTCCTCTCGGCAGGGCACCCAGCCCAGCCCTGGCATGGGGCAGGCACACCATCATTTACCATCAGTGATTGCTGTTATTCATATGAATGGGAGGATGTTTCTGAGCAAAACCAACTTTGAGCAGCAGCAAGGAAGCCCATCCCGACCCATCTACCCCAACGCCTCACCAGAGATGGGAGTCCCCATGGCCCCAGCTGTCAGCCTGCATGTCTCGGGTCACTGGACAGGGCAGTGACCTCTCCTGTCAGTTTAGCAGCCTTGAGCTCTGCCCCGGGGCCCACCCACACCCTGTCTTCTGGGGGACAGGCGGGGCTCTGGGCCCAGGTCCCCAAGTTGCATCTCAGGGACTACCCACTTGGAGTCTTGGTGTCAGGGATCCACCTGGGGACAGCATGGGGAGAAGGGAAGAGGCTGGGCTGGGGCAGGGGTAGATTCCACCTCCAGAAAAGCCCTCGGGCCCTTCCTCAGCCTTGCTGCTTTCTGCCAAGCACCCAGTACCCCCGCAAGCCCTGACACAATCCCATGCTCCAGGAAGTCTTCCTCCAGCCACCCCAGCCCACCTCCCACCCTCCTGACCCAGACATTCTGTCTGCTGCTAAGCCGTGTGACCTGGAGGAAGTCATTTTTTCTCCTCTGTAAACGGGGGACGGAAACTACCTGCCTTACGGGCTGATGTGAATGGAATGAGACGTTGCCTGGCACAGGGAGGGCTCATATGTGACACCTACGATTACTGACAACCCAGAGGTTAGTGTGGTGGAGACCCAGCCGGGCAGCAGCCTGTGAGGAGCTGGGCAGGCTCAGAGGTCTCTAGTCTTTTCTGGGCTGCTCTGAGGCAGCAGGATCAGCCAGAGTCTCTGTGTGGCCCCTGTGGCAGGCCTGGGAGCCATGGAGCCTCTGAGGAAGAACCAGAAAGAACTTTGTTTCTGAAAATCCTGGAAAGAACCGCCAGATAAAGGAGTGAGGCTTCCATCCCAGGAAGTATGCAAGCAGGGGATCCATTCATTCATTCAACAAGCATATAGTGGGCCCCTCCTCTGTGCTGGGCCCTGTGTTGGGCACTGGGAGATTGGGAAAGTGAGCGTGAAAGCCAGTCCCACCTGAAGAAAGCCACACTCCAAAGACACAAGAGATGACCACGGTGCCAAATCAACCCCAGGTCATGGATGCCCAGCTCTGCACCTGCTTCGGAGCCCCGAAGAAATGCAGGAAGCCCTTTGCCATGAAAAGGGGGCTCGGGAAACACCCAGGACAGCACAGTGAGGGCTGAGCTCCAGCCAGCAAATGCAAGACCCAGGCCCCAGCCTGCTCTGTGCCATCATGCCCTCCGGGATCATAGCTCAGGGGCAATCCCCAGGCCCCTGCCCACCTCCAACACCCAGTGAGGGGTGGACAGGAGGAATCCGTGGTTTACAGGGAGGGCCCTGCTGGCAGCAGGGTGTGAGGAGGGAGGGAGGGGGAGCTGTCTCTGCCTGGACAGGGGCATGGGCATGGCCAGTCCCAGGCAGGGGGCAGGCTTATCCTTTGCCCACTTTCTTGCCCCACCCCCCAGCAGTTCCTGGGGTGTGGGCTCCAAGGAGGCCCAGCAGCCAGACCACCAGCTGCTTCCCCTCCCCACACAAACCCTGGCCACAAAGCGCCCTCCCCCAGCTCTGCCCGCCTGTGGTGACAGCCTCTTGGCACCAGCTCTCCCCTCCCTCCATCTGTCAGGAATCGGTGCAGACAGACTGTGAGAACCACAGAGGAAGGAGCGACGATGCATGGACCCTCCCTGCCCCAGTCCCCCAGGGTGCTCCCCACCACACCATCTCTCTCTCCCCCCTCCTGTGTCTCTGCCTTCTCTTTCATCTGTCTCCATCTCTCCCTACTGATGAAGACATCGACAGAGTGGGCGTGGGGAAGGGAAGAGGACCAGCCAACCAGCGACCGCACTTGTAACCACTACACACCATGACCACAGCACAGCCACCCATGTGGCTTCCCTTCTCTCACCATTAAGGAGCCAGAAGCTATGGGACTATGGGCTCAGTGTTCCCATCTGTACAATGGGTGGAGTCATTCCTGCTGGCCCACCTCCCAAGGGCCACCAGGAACCTGGAGGCAGCACATGGGAAGGGCCTTGTCAACTGCAGAGCCTCGTACAAGGCACGTGGCCAGAGCCCACAGCTTCTTTCTGTTCATCGTGAGAATGACGATCTCAGTGCTGCCCTCCACTTGGGAGTAGTGAGGCCAACATGGGACATAACAGACAGCAACATGCCTGGAAGAATAGAAATGGCAGTGGCAACACAGGCAGGCCTGTGAATGTTATGATTCCCACCACATTCATATGAGGAGAGCAGGGCGGAGGTGGGAAACTGAGGCCAGAGAGGGAAGTCACACAGCTGGGCTAGAGGCAGTCTGTAATAAGGGGCAAGCCTCCTGGCTGTACCCACACAGTTCCCCACTCAGAATGCTTGGACTTGTTCTTCCAGACCTTTCAAGAGCTTCTGTTTCTTTCTTGAATTCTCCCAAAAGGTGAGGAAGAAATCAGCCTTGCCTTTTGGCGGGGAGGAGTTGAGACAGGGTCTCGCTCTCTCACCCATGCCAGAGTGCAGCGGCATGACTACAGCCCACTGCAAGCTCAGCTCCTATGCTCAAGCAGTCCTTCTGCTTCAGCCTCCCAAGTAGCTATAGGCATGTACTACCACACCGGGCTAATTTTTTTTTTTTTTTTTTTTTTTTTTGAGAGACGGAGTCTCACTATGTTGCCCAGGCTGGTCTTGAACTCCCAGCCCTAAGTGATCTTTCTTCCATCTCAGCCTCCCCAAAATTCTGTGATTACAGGTGTGAGCCACTGTACCCGGCCTTTTTCTTTGTTCTTAAGTAAGTGAGCCATGCCCCGCTAGCAGAGTCCACAAGGGACAGGGAAGACCTGCTGGGGACCTGAGGGAGCAGTGGCTGGGGCTTAGGGAAGCAGCTAGGCTGGTCAAGTGTCCCAGTTTGCTCACAACTGAAGGGGTTCCTGAGATGCAGAATGTTTCGTTTTAAAACTGGCATAGTTCTGAGCAGCTGAAGAGGCGTGGTCACTTTATGCGTGGCGGACGTGTTGGGCAAACGAAGTGGGCGTTTTACCGGTGAGACCTGGAGACGAGACAGGTGTATGTCGGGTCTTGAAGGGCTCTGAACGTCAGAAGACTTGGGGTGGGCGTCACTGCAGAAGCTGAGCGAGGAAAGGGTGTAGCTTTGCATCTCTCAGAGCACTCGGCTGCTGAGCGAAGATGGGTTTGGAGGAGAGAACAGAAACTAGGTAGGGGCTGCTGCCTCCATCCAGGAAGGGCGTGGCAGCGGGTGGGGGAAAGGCCCAGCCTGGCAGGTAGGCAGGGGGTGTCAGGACTTCCCTCCTTCCCCAATTCGAGGTGACGACTCAGGGGAAGGAAGAGAGGGGTTGTGATGACTCCCAGCTTCCTGCCCAAGGCCCAGGCAACGCCTGTGCTCTGGACTAGTCCAAGGGGCAGGAGAGGTTCAGCCACAGCCCTCCAGTGCAGGATCTGGGTGATGCTGCCCGGCTACCCAGGAGAGCGAGCTGTCCATAAAGACGTCACCTTTGCCTCCAGGCACGGCACTTCGGTCCTCACCCTCCATGTCTCAAAGCCCTGGGAGGTAAGTCACAGGAGGCGCTAACGTTTATAGAGCCTGAGAATGCACTCCACCAGGCCCCACGCTGAGGGAGCCAGAGAAGCAGAGGCCCCAGAGAGGACGGTCCTTATCCGAGCCCACACCACAAGTCAGCTGTCCCAGGCTGGGCCTCCCTAAGCCTGGGAGCCATGGCAAGAATGCAGGTGGGGAGGGACCCTGGGCAGGCTTGCAGCGAAAGTGGAGGCAGACCCTGTGAGCAGAGGCCTGTGAACAGAGCTGGAATCGGAGAGGGCAGGACAGCTGTAGGAGACAGATCTGGACTGACAGAAGAGCAGCTTCTCTAACCGGAAGAGGAGTCCAGCAGTGGGGAGCTGCTTGGTCAGTCAGTGAGCACCCAGTCCCTGGATGCACTGGACACCCTGACCTCCACCCCACCAGGCTACTGAGGAAATCCCTGCACTGGAATGGCAGGGGAGGCCGCTCTGGCGTAGTGAAGATGCTGCCCCGGCCCATGGCTCACGCAGCCATCACTCAACACCTTCACTAGGGCCTGCTCGGAGCCAGGCTGGGGACAGCGGGCACCAGGGCTGGGTGGAGCAGAACCGGAGAGGCCTCCTCTGTCAACCTTCCCCACCCCGATCCGGGAGGTGAGGCCAGAGCCGAGCGGGAGTAGGAGATGGAGGCATGGGTCCCTTCAGCCCTGGCTGATCATACATCACGCCACAGGCCTGTGTCCTGCCTGCTAAAGGACCAAGTGTCTGTCACTTCGTGGGCATATTTAGGGCACAAGGCCAGGGCCCAGGCAGGGCAAGCCACAGGGTAACGGGTAACCTCCTTCTGCACCCCACCCCTCCTGGAGGCCCCTAAGGCTCTGGGCTCATTTCCTAATGAGGTCCCTAGAAGGCCTCTCCATAATTAAACTGGGTCAGCAAGTGATAGCCTGGGGTGGCGGGGGAAAAGGGGAAATAAAGGAGCCTTTCTGGGGCTCCCTGGCTCCTCCTACTCCACCCATCGTACAGCAGTCCAGTGAGGATGGGGACTCCTGAAGGACAGATGGGAGAGGGAGGCTCAGAGAAGGAGGTCAAAACAAGCCCAGGTGATCTTGAATGGAGCACTGCGCGTTCGCCTGGTTAACTTGCCTCACAAGTCAATTCACCTGTCAATCCCACAGCCACCTAGAGGGCAGCTCCATCTTCCAGAGGCAGGTGCTCAGATGGGTGAAGTGATTTGCTCAGGGTCCCACAGCTGGGAAGCCGTGAGGTGTGGACTTGCCCCCAGGCAGCCTGGTAGGGCCCTGCTGTTATCCATGTCATGGTAGATGCTCTCACAGATGAGGTAGGGACCCTGTCCTGGGGACCCGCACACCTACACCTCCCAACTGGCTTCACACCACGTAGGCCTGGAAGGCGGCTGGGGCAGAATTTCAAAAGCTGCCCAAAGTGACGCAAACCACTGACTAAGCCTCAGTCCCTCGAAGCCCCAGAGCAGAGATATACCCAGGTCACACAGCATGCTGGGGACAAGGTGAGGCTACCTGGTTCCTGTGGGTGAGGTTTCTGGTACTTTACATAGGCCAGGAGTTATTTATTACCCACAGTGTACAGAGCGGGAGTCTGGGGTTCCCATCAAGGGACTTGCCCTGCGCCTCCCAACCAGGAAGTGGAAGAGCTGCAGCTGGAAGCCAGGCCCGACTGCCACTGAAGAGGCCACCTGGCCCCGCAGCACTTGGCCCCTGCACGGGAGAAGCAGCAGAGGCAGGCAGGGAATGGGGAGAAGGAGGGAGACGAAAGAGCGTGGCACAGGCAGCTGATGTAGTCCGCTTTCGCTGGCTCATAGGTGTTAACAAATCAGCCTCGCCAGAGCTCGGCACAAAAATAAGCAGGTTGAAAAGCCTCCAGTAGATGTGGGCTCTGCAGTGGCATGGCTTAGGCCATGTTTCCTGTGTGAGGGGCTGGGGTGGGGTTCGTGGGGCCCTGTGGGATTGGATTTCAAGCCCCTGCCCCCTGCTTCCAGCCCCGGGCCTCCTGGGCCTCAGAGAACAGGGGCAGCTTTTTGGAGCCCCCCGTACCTGGGGCCTGGCCACGGCAGACTCCCACCACGTGAATCCCCGACTCTTAGGGTAAAACAAAAGAATTCCAGAGAATGAGACTGAGAGAGGTTGGAGATGCCCCACTCCCAAGGGCAAAGACGCTGAGAGGGGCAAGCATCCGCCAAATGGCCACTCAGCAAGTCAGAAGCAGAGGAGGGAGGCTGCCCCCCAGGCCTCGGTGGTTTGTGACAAGCAGCCCTCTGGGTGGGGCAGGGGCACAGGTGGCCTGGGGAGGAGAGGCTGCTGTGGCAGGGGGCAGGCTGGGAACAGAGACTGCTGGCGCCTCTCCAGCTACAAATAACTCCCCACCACGACGGGCCCGGAGGGGTGCTCTGGCTTGGTTTGGGCAGACTTGGCGGGTACAGGAGAAGAGAGTCACCTTGGCCCCGCAGCCCCCATGGGTCTAGAACAGTCATCTCCCTCCTGGCACACAGCCCCTCCTCTGAAGCACACACCCCAAGCACACGCACATGGGCCCATGTCCCTGGCCGAGAAAGGGTTCTGAGAGTGTTGGGGCAGCAGATGGCAGCTCAGGGTCCAGGAAGTGGGGGAGGGAGGGAGGGGAGGAGTGCTGGCTTGAATGTCCCTGGATTCAGGCCACCAGGAAAGCCCACCCTTGGCCTCCAGCTATTCAATCGGGCAGCTTAACCTGGGCCTGGGGGGGGCCTTCCTGCCTCTCATTGGCTGCCAAGTCTCTGATGTTAGCCCAGACCCACTGGGAAACCAAGGCCCCTCGTGGCTAACCACCGTGGCAGGCCCGGCTGGCTAACCAGCCCCCCTGGGCCACTCAGGAAGCAGCCACCTTGGGGCCCCCGTGCAGATGGGGTGGGATGAGATGGCTCCGACAGTCCCTCCCAGCCCGAGGAGCTGCCGCTCTCTCAGGCAGCCAAGCCCTCCCAGCTGGCCAGCTGACCTAAATCTCTCCTGCTGCCGTTCCGTGGCTGCCCTCTTGTTCTGTCCTTGGTGGTGGAGGAGGAAAGCTGAGGACGGTTCCCTTCACTCAGCCATTCCCTGTTCAGGAATCACAGGCTCGGGAAGGGAAGAGAAACGTTCATTTTCAGGGCCAGGCTCTGGGCAAAGTGCTTTCCTTGGCCCGCACACGTCTGGAATATGGGTGCATTTTCCCCCTTTTGGAAAGTCTCATGAGGCTGGCGGGCATCACTCCATCTTTCTCCATCACTGCACTGCAACTGGCCCAATCATGAGGGCAGGAAGAAGGCAGAAGGGAAAGTCACCCAAGGAACCTGGGCCTGAGTGGAGCTCTGGAAGTGGAGCTCATTACTCCAGCTGCCCTGTCTCCCTGCCCAGAATCCACCCCACCAAGCCAGCTACACTTCTCCCACTGTCACCAGGTAGTAAGGCACAGATCCCTGCCTGGGCCAGGACTGGCCAGCTAGCTCCAGCCCTGAACCCAGCTCCAAGTAAAGGAGTCTGCTCCAAGTGCTGGGGGCAGCACAGGTGGAATAAAGACCAATGAGTGAAGGGAAAATGAAGTTCAGAGAGGGAGAGACATTTGCCCAAGGTTACACAGCAAGTTAGGGGCATAGATAGAAGAATTAAAATGCTATGGAGGAGATGACTTCTGCCAATATCTTGGGAAGAATGAAGGAACGGTTTCGTCCTCTTCTGCGTTTTTTTTTTTTTTTTTTTTTTTGGTGGGGGTGAAAAGCCTTTGGGGCGAGACCACAGTTGTCCTTTCTCCTGGCTTTGCTTTCTGTGGCCTGGATATGGCTACTTTGTCTGTCCTGTGGGACGAGGAGGAGGTGGCCCTGTGCTCAGAGAAGAGGGAAGTCTTTCAGCGGCCTGCCTGGCTGGAAAGGAGGGCCAGGGGGCCATGGAGGAGTGAGTGTGAGATGGGAAGATTCTCCCTCTAGAGAGCAGCGTGGCAATGATGAAAATGCACACGTTCAGCAGCTCCTTTCCTAAGAACTTATCTTAAGGAACGGATCAGGCAAATGAGAAAGGATGAAGTTCAAGGGTGTCCATCCTGGCACTGCATAGAGCAGGGAAAAACACGGAAGCAACCCAACACACACCTATCAGCAGGAGAAAATGTCATTGAATTATGGAAGATCCACACCACAGAATACTATTTAGCCCTTTTAAAGCAAGGATATGAACTATGGTTATTGGCATGGAAAGCCACATCTGAAAAACAATCGGCATAACATGCCCTCATTTTTGTTTGAAAAAAAAAATACATACATTCATGCCCAAGAGCTCATATGCAGAGAAAAATCTCTAGAAGGCTCTGCTGCTTACATGGTGGGACTAGCAAGTGTGATGCTACCTTCTTCTTTCTGCTTTTCCTTATTAACTTTGTTTTTCATCACCAGTGTAAAATGACTTTCAGATAATCAGAAGTTACTTACCCTGGAAAACCGAGTAAGAGCAGTTGAAGTGAGTTTTAACTCCAGAACTACCAATAACCGGGAAAGCGCCTTATCCTCTCTGAGCCTCGTTTTCCTCATCAGGGAATGGGGATCATGATTAACTCCTGCACCGCCCGCCTCCCAGGAGCACGCCCATGAGGCACACACTGGAAAAGCCCTCCAAGATTCACGACAGGTTGAGAGGGCTGGAACCTGAGATGTCCCCCAGAGCGGCTGGGGTGAAGTCCCTTGTGGCACCTCAAGGCCAGTGACCAGGGGAGGGTGGGGCCACGTGACCACTCCCGTGGACTCCTAGATAGACAGGCAGATGGCTTTGGGTTGTCTGTCTGCCACGTGCCATGTTCCAAGGGGCAGGAGTGTGGAGGCCTCGAGGGATCATGGGAACTGCATGCACCACATGAGCCCCACAGCCCTGGACTCACTGGGTAACTTTCAGTTATCCGAGGACATTCCATGGCGCTTGAGAATACTCCGGGTTCTATGCCCCCAAAGCAGCTAGACCCGGCTCTCCCACTGTGGGTACCTAGGTTGGGCCCCACCAGCGACACAGAGGTCAGACCGGGTGCAATCAGTGAGGAGCTGGCTCCGGACTGAGCAAGCTTCCCTTGAAGGCCCTCAGCCCCTCCTGTGCCACTCCGGCTGCGGGGCGATGCCTGGAGTCTGTGACATTTGGCAGCTTGTGAGAGGAGCCGGGGGGAGCAAGGCTGATAATTAAAACCGCTGCCTGGGGACCCAGCTAATGCTGGAGGGCGCCCCAGGGGCCGGCTGCTCAGGAGGGAGCTGGCACACCCGCTGGCGGGCGCTGGCAAAGAGGGGCGCCTGGAAAGGAAGAGAGGCCCCAGCACAGCCCGAAAGCCACACTTAGCTGCCGCTGGGACTGGGATGTGTGATGTATACGTCAGCCGCCTCAGACTTGCAGCCAGATGGGCGTGGCCCAGTCCTGCCACTGACCAGCAGGGTCCGCCGGGGGACAAGTGACTTCATCTCTCAGAGACTCCACTCTCCTCTGTGAGTTGCAGTCATGATACCTCAAGGCACTGGCTGAAGAAGGTGTCATGAGAAAGCCCCCTCACTAACACGCTCCCTAACTCTTCTCAGTATTAATGTATTTTCAGTGAGGCAGGCAGCTGAAAGACTTCCCTCTTCTCTGAGCACAGGACCACCTCTTCCTGGTCCCACAGGACAGACAAAGTAGCCATATCCAGGCCACAGAAAGCAAAGCCAGGAGAAAGGACAACTGTGCTTTTCACCCCCACCAAAGGCTTTTCACCCCCACCAAAACCAAAAAAAGCAGAAGAGCAGAAGAGGGCAGAACTGTTCCTTCATTCTTCTCAGGATATCGGCAGAAGCCATCTCCTCCACAGCATTCTAATTCTTCTATCTATACCTCTAACTTGCTGTGTGACCTTGGGCAAATGGCTCTCCCTCTCTGAACTTCATTTTCCCTTCACTCATTGGTCCTTATTCCACCTGCTCTGCTCCCAGCACTCAGAACAGACCCCTGTGCCTGGAGCTGGCCAGTCTGGCCTGGGGCGGGGATCTGTGCCTTACTACCTGGTGACAGTGGGAAGAGTACATACAGCTCTGACTCCAGTCCTACCCAGAAACTGAGGACACCTGAGTTCTAAGAATGGGTCCCTACTGACGATGGAGCCAATTCAACCATCAGAGCCTCAGTTTCACCTTGCGAAGCCTGCGTGCGAGGAGGCAGCCAGGCCCTGTGTTACTACACAGAGTGAAAGAGACAACATTGGGCTGACTCTCCCCGAGGTCATCCGCATCAGTAATATAGCATCAGGCCCTCAGTTTCCCCTTCTGTACAGTCAGAAGAAGAATCAGCGTCTAACAGGCAAAGGCTGAGAGAAACCTGTGGAAACTGGAGCACCATCCCCATGGGAGCTGGAAAGGCGAGGCCTCTGGGAGGGCTCTGCGGGGTCTCCAGAGAAGAGGGCCCCTCCCCAGCCCCACGCCTCAGGTCAGAAACTGGTAGCCAGGGAGGGACTGCTGAGCACTGCAGCTGCTCCCCGCTTCCTCCCAAACCTCGGAGCACCAGCCCTCTGACCCCACCAGGGTGGACAGCGCTCAGCGGGGCGCAGCTCGAGAGGAGTCCAGGCTCCAGACCAGACTGGGTCAGATCCTGGCTCTGCCACTGAATGGTCATGACACTGGCCAGGTCCGGTCTCCTTTCTGAGCCTCAGCTTCACCATCTTCGAAATCAGAATAATGAAAAACCAGCCCTCACAGGCTTGAGAGCAGTGAAGCTAAAGAATGTGCATTGTCCAGTGTGGTCCCAGGCAGGGGACAGGCAGCCAATAGCTGTTATTAGCTTCTCCCTTGGGGAAACGACTTTGGAATCCCTCGTGCCCAGCACAAGGCTGGCAGAGTGCACAGTGTGGAGAAGGATCTACAGCGGCGGACAGAACAAGGACACGCTGTGGGAGCTCAGGGCCTGGGGGACTGGGGCACAGGGTCCGGAAAGGCATCTCTGGAAGAGATGGCCTCCCTGCCAGGTCTTCAGAGCCCGGGTGATCTGGATGTGAGGGCGTTCTGGGGACAGGTGTTACCAACGTTACTTAGGCCTGGGGCCACAAGGCCTGGCCCTACAACCCTAAGGACACAAGCCCACAGCCACCCACAGACCCCCTGCAAAGCCCGGGAGCAGACTACTAACCAGTGCCAGGAGAGCATGCGCGAGCTCATCCCTCGAGGGTCTGCCTGCTGCATCCGCCCTCTGGGCCCTTGCTCCTCACTCCCCCGGGGATCTCTCTCTGGCTTCACCTGCTACCAGCATTTCCCCAAGGACGAAAGCTGTCAAGTCAGCCACCAGCAGCCAACTGGGGAGGAAGAAGCCAACCATCCCTGATGCCCAAAGGACTCACACAGGGGAAGCTGACCTGGGAGGGCTCAAGGGAAAGCCTTCAGCAAACACTCCCAAGGCCTGCTAGGGCCTGCTAGGCAGTGCCATGGGGGACACAGGCCCTTCTCTCCTCCCGGGCACAGCCAAGAGGAAAGAAGGAGAGAGGACAGAAGGCCAGCCTTCAGGACCAGCACACAGCCCGACGGGAGCCAGCCGCTGCCCTTCCTAGGGCCCTAGGCCTTTTTGACTAATTTCTTCCCCCAGCTCCCTTCCGGGCAGCCTTCTGCCACCTCCACGGTGGCTGGGCCACTTCCTGGCTGAGGCGAGCGCCAGCTGTAGGAAGCTTGGACAACATCTGGCTAAGCAGACAAAGGCAGGGAAAGCAGGGGGGCCAGTGTGGCCTGCAAAAACCAGTGCCAGGTCCCTAGAGACCTCTGTGAAACCCCTCCCACCAAGAACGAGCTCAGCCACTGCCATTCACGGAACATCTACTGCTCACCAGGCACATGACCTCATTTAATCCTCGTATTTAATCTCTGGAAAGGAGGGCCTAGTATCACCTCCACGGCCTTTCATCCAGGAGGTGACAGAGGGGATGTGAAAACCAGGTGTGTCTGATTCAAGGCCCCACTGAGTTATCATTTTGACCTGGGTCTCTAAGTCCCTTATCTCAACTGCTGTATCTCAGCCTAGAGGCAATGGGGTATCAGGGAAGGCTTCCTAGAGGAGGGGACACCTGCACCGAATCTCCGAAGATGATAAAATGAATCTAGCCAGTGAGGGAGCAGGGTGTCAGGCAGATGGAACGGCACATGCAAAGACCCGGAGGCGAGACGCAGCAGGAAGGCGACAGTGTGGCAGGAGCTACAGTTTGCTGTCACAGGCTCACAGGGAGAGGCGGAAAGAGGCTGCAGGGAAGAGGGCAACAGGCGCGGCTTACGGAGGACCAAATACAGAGGGGTATACACTAACTTTATCCTCCAGATACTTGGGAGGCCCAGGAGGACACTGGAGGGTGGAGTTGCCTGGTCGGATGAGGACAGGGAGGTTCAGAGAGAAGCAGCCTTGCTGTCCAATGGCTCCATCCATGAAGGAGACGAGGCTGGGTCCAGTGTCAGGAGCCAAGGGTCCAGGTCGCACACTGAGGGACAGAGGCGGTAGGGCACAGGCCGGCAGCTGTGGCCGAGCTTTATTTATGAGGCTGTTTCCCAGCAAGCCTCAGCACTCCTGCAGCCTGACCTTGCCCAGCTAATGAACTCTCAGCCATGGGAGACCTCTCTGCGGCCACTCTCTATTAAACCTGGGATGGAGGGGTGATGGGATAGCAAAAGAGTCCAAAGAAGCCTGAACAAAGTCGAGGTCAGTGAACCCAAAACTGGTCCACCTGTCCGTCCACCCAGCCTTTCCGCGAGAAGCACAGAACTTCCTGGAGGAGGAAGCGAGGTGGGAGGAGCCTTAAGATGTCATCTCAAGACAGGGAAATGAAGGCCTGGGAAGGACCTACATAAGGTCACCAGCCAGCGCCTGAGACAGTACAAGTTCCAGAGCTGGGCACCTGCTTTCACACCCCAGCGGTTCTACATTCTTGGGCCAGTTACAGAACCCGTCAGTGCCTCGATGAGATGGGACTAATTCAGGTACTTCAGAGTATTGCCCATTTTACAGAACAGAAGAACGAGGGGCGATGCATGGACAATCTCAGCACGATGCCGGGTCCACGGCACATGCGCAGTCAGTGTGCACTGGCACTGTGGTTGCTGTTGCTGTTACTCTGGGAGCAAAGGCCGGGCCAGAGACCAAAATCTCTGCCTCTGCCTCCAGACACTAGGAGCAACAGGAAACTGAGGCCCAGGGGCCAGCTGGCCTACGTGACCCAGGTCCACAGCCAGGAAGCCCACCTGACTTCCCCTGGCTGGGCCACCCCTCGGCTTCCTGGGGCCTGGCCCTCTGGCTTCCAGCTCCTTCCTCGACTTTGAAGGTCCTTTGAGCTGAGAACTAAAGCCCCGGGAGCTTTTCCCTTTTCTATCCCGCGAGCTCCAGCTATGTGTCCAAAGGGCCAAGTCCCAGCCACCATGGATGAGGCTTAGGACTCAGAAGGCCTCCGTGTGAGTTCCAGCTCCAACCCTGAGGAGCTCTGTGACTCTGGGGGCATCACTTCACCTCTCTATAATATAGGAACTGTGTCCTCTGTAATATAGGAACCATACCACCTGTTTTTAAATGGTAAACTCTGGGGGAATGCTATTAGTTACCATCTTTCAAGGCCTAGTTCAGCTGTCTCCTCCTCCAGGAAGCCTTCCTTGGCTTCCTTAAAACAAAAGTTCCCTCCTTCCGGCCTCTTGGTATTCAGGGGCTGCATTCTGGCCCCTCTGGGAGTTTGAACCCGTTTTGCCTCACAACTACTTTAGCTACAAATTCCACCCCCCAATTTGGCAGGCCCAGAGGCATACAAAGGTAGGGTGGCTCCCGCCCTCTTAAAGGGAGGTGTGCCAAAGAGGTGGTTGGGGTAAGGCATGGAGGCTGCTCAGGCAGAAGCCACTGTCCTTGAGGGGAGAACAGTTTAAATAAATTCAGCCTTGGCAGGTGGCTTAGAATGCGGGAAATCCTCAGGTGGGGAAGGAAGGGCTGGGAAAGAACGTTTCCCGGGACCTGGCCCCGACACAGCCGCGGAAGCTCCACTCTGTTTCTTCAGTTTCCATTTGTGGCTACCAGGAGTCTGTTTCTAAAGGCTACGGAGGTGGGAACACTCATCCCTCCGTTCCTTTCTTGCCAGCCATGTGGGTCTATGTGTACAGCCAGCGTCAGAGGGACAGCGACCCTTGTTTGACAGATGAAGACATAAGCTCAGAAAAGCCAAGCCATGTGTGATTGCTACTTGGTACTATATCAGCAATGCCACCACTCTTTCCACTCCAAGCTTGACGTCACTATGTTTTGTTCACTAACTCAATGCCTGCGACTCTACCCCATGCACCTCAAAGCCATGCAGGAGCCTGGCTTGGCCACTGGAGCCCTCTTGGCCCACCTGGGCGTCATTCAGCACCCAGCTACTTCACTCCTCCATCCTGCCCAAAGCCTCACATGAGCTGAAATGCGCCAAGCCTAACATTTAAAGTTCATCTTTCCAGCTCCTAGATCACACTTCTGGTGCCTTCCACACCACACTCCCCACCACAGCAGACAACGCCCTGAACTAGAGGCAGCCAGAGATCCTGACCGAGTTCTGTCATCCTGAGCTGTGTGAACTTGCATAAGTCACTCAACTTCTCTGAGGCAGCATCCTTATTTATAAAGTAGGATGACAAGAAAATGTCTGTTCCTCACAGCCATCCTCACAAGGACTGTTGTTAGAGCCAGGGAGATAAGGCATCCAGCCCAGAAATGCAGTTTCTATTCCTTGCCTCGTCCTCAGTATTCCCACTCTCAGGAGACCACAGAGCCACTCCCAGTGAGGAAGCTCACTACAATTATTTTACCCAGGCACAGCCACCTTCACAACCTCAACAGCACTGGGAAATGGTCCAGGGTCACGATTAGACTAAGAACTCTGGAGTCAGATGCTTAAGTTCGAGCTCCTACTTAGCAACTCAGTAGCTGCTAAGCAAGTAACTTAACGGTTCAGTGCCTCAGTTTTTTGATCTCTAAAATAGGGCTGTAGTGCAGATTAAAGGAGTTTATACAAGAGAACTTACTGCAGTGCTCGGCACAGTTAATGGTCAGCACACATTAGCCCTCTCATTACTTCCAATTTCACTTCTAGAACTGGTCCTCAAAACAGTCCCCTGAGGTTGCTGAAGCAGGAATTATGTGAACCCAAGTGGTCAGGTGAGGAAATGGAGGCAGGAGGGAAAGATGTGCTAGAGGCATAGACTCAGGCAGTCTGTGTGACTTCAGCCACGCACAAGTCACAAAGCCAACTTTGGGTTAGGTCTGAAAGTGAACGGGGAGGCTGACTAGCAAATACATTCAAAACCCAAAAGGAGTCAACAGAGAGGGTGCCTGTCCAAGTGCCCTGCTGCCCTTCCTGTGCAGTGTGGGACTGTGGGCCTGCCCACCTGTTGCCCTCCTCCCTCAGGCCCTGTCCGTGCTCCCTGGCTGGCAGGGTTGGCCTGTCTTGGAGGGTGTCCCAGCGCCCGGCACACAGCAGATGCTCTTGAATCATGAGTGAATGACCGCCTGGGTCTGTCTCTAGGGGAGCCCTGTTTTTCTGTTCTTCCACTGCGGCCACTGTCTGCTAACTAGCTCCCGGTCCCACAGACACTCCGAAACCCTGTGCACTCTTGAGAAGAAACTTCAAAATCAGTCGCGCTTAGGTTGTGCAGACACCACCACGTCCAGTAAAGGCAGCCAGTCGCCGTTTCACGCGTGGCCTGGGGCTTCCAGGGGACCTTCCAGGAAACAAACTCTTCCTCCAGGTCCCCTCCTTCCTGGTGTGAAAAGCGCGGAAACCAGACCAGCAGGAAGGCGCGGTTTGCTAACCAGGGTAACTCAAAAAGGTCTTCACTGTGACTCGGCAGAAAAGCGGCGGGCGACGGCGCCCGGGCCCCGCCTACACCTACCACCGGGAGGATGTGCACGGGGGTGTGGCCGGGGCGGGGCCAGGGTACGGCCCCCGCGACAAGAGATTCCGAATACTACCCACCCGTCAGCTCCGCGATTGGCCGCTCCGGCCACGGGGGCCTATGGGGTGGTCCTCGCCCAGCCAATCAGGGGCCCTGGGGAACCCATTCATTCACAAAAACCAAGCATGGAAAGAGGCGCAGTGCGGCCCGCAGCTGCGTGGAACTTTGAAACACGCGCGCGTCCCGCGGAGCCGAGGCAGGAGTCCGAGAGGGCCGTGTCGCGGGAAGCTAGACCTTTGTAGGGACTGCCGCGTCCCCGCCCACAGCTCCAGCCCAGCCTCCCAACATGGTGAGCCCTCCTCCCCCGGCACTCCGCCTGGGGCTCCGCCCCGGCCCCACCAGGACATGCCAGCTTTCCTGCCCCCTCCGGGTAGCTAAGAGCCACCCAGCCCCGAGGGAGGCGGTGCCCAGGCGGCTTCCCCGTAGCAGGTTCCGGCGACAAGGCCTGCGCAGGTGGCAGCGCCGCGGTTGCAGCCACGTGCGCGCCGAGCGCGGTGCCCGGCACCGTTCGTCTTCTCTCCCCGGGTCTGAGCTCCCGGGCCCGCCACTCACGGCAGTCGTCCTCGTCACTGTGGTCCGAGCAGTCATCGTCCTCGTCGCATCTCCACACGGAGGGGATGCAGCGCTCGTTTCGGCACCGGAATTGGTTCTCTTCGCACTCCTTGGCCGGCCCTGCGGGGGAAGGGAGCGTGAGCTAGATGAGCGGACTCGGCCCCGCTCCCCACCTTGCAGCCCCGGCCACCCGGAAGGGTCCGCTGGGGAGGCGGAAAGGGGACGATTATGGAGACTCCAGGAGCTTCGGGCACACTCGACCCAAAGGGAGGGCACGATGGCAGGGAGTCGGTGGATGAAGGGCCGCGGGGTGGCACGACGAGACCAGGCACCTCCTTACAGCGTCACACTACTAGGGCATACTCTCCATTCAGACGCACTCACCCGCACACACGGCCCATAGTCAGAGATCCGCGCAGACACAGCCCATAGGGAGCCCCCGCACCCGCGCGCCACGCGCACTGGGAGCCTCGGGCACATCCCCCTGGCAGGCAGCCCCTCTCCCTCCGCCGCGCGCAGGGGTCTGCGGAAACGCATTGTCAAGCGGAGCAGCCGCCCGGCTCCGCTCATTACCGCCGCGGAGCGCGCGCGTGTCAAATAAACCCCAACGGGCAGAACCACAGAGCTCATCCGGAACCATGAACAGCCGCCCCTCCCGCAAAGTTCCCCGCCGGCCAAGCCCCCTATACCCCTCCCCAAACAGCCTCTGCCCCGAGGGCAGAGCCCTCATCCCTGAGGCCCGAGGGGGCGGGGGGGCCCGAGGGCAAATTCAGGAATAGCCGCGTCGCGGGGAGCCTGTCTCGCCTGGCGCCCCCAATAGCCCCGGGTTCGCGCCCCGCCCCGCCCCGCCCCATCCCGGACCTCCAGGCCGCGCTTTGTTGGCGGCGGGGGCGGCTCAGAGCCGAGCCAGGGACCGGCCGCGCGCACCTTGGCCGCCGAGCAGCGGATCAGCCGCCGCCGCCGCCGTGAGATGCTTGAGCCGCAGCAGCAGCAGCGCCAGCAGCGCCAGCGGCCGGAGCGCGCCCCGCTTGGGGCGGCCCATGGCGGGCCCCGGGCTCCGGCCGCAGGGCCCCGCGCTCCCCGCGCCGTCGCAGCCGCCGCCGCGCCTCAGCTCTCCGAGTCCTTGCCGTGGCGCCGGGTCTGCCGCTTCCCCCGCCGCCGCTGCCGCCCGCCCCGGCTCCTCGGCTGCATTTCAAGCAGGTTCGGTGACGCTCGGCGGCTGGGCGGGCTCAGGCTGGGCGCGCGGCCCCGGCCCTGGGCGGCCGCCGCCGGCGCGCGCGCTCCCTCCCGCTGCCGCCTCCGCCCCACGCTCCCCCTGCCGCCGCCTCCTCGTCCTCCTCCCGCCTGTCCTTGGTCCACTCTTCTCTCAGCCGGCAGTCCACGGCCCTGTTTGGGGCTCGCCTGAGTGCTGGGCTCTGTAGACGCGGGGATGGGCCAGGTGAGCCCCTGAACCCCGGAGGTAGCAGGTCCAGAGGAATCAGCAGAGGCTTCCTGGAGGAGGTGACAGGCCGATCAGAGGCCGAGGGATGTCTAGGAGTGAGCCTGGGCGGGAGGGGAAATGATGTTCCAGGGCGCACAGGCCTGTGCAGTGTACGTGTAGGGCGGACGAGGAAGGGATGGGGGTAGGGTACCAAGATGTGGATGAGCAGGGAGAAGCTGGGGGCGCAGGGCTGGACCTCTGCACCTGTCATGGACTCCGGCTGGGATATTATAAATCCTTGTGGCTGGTTTCTTTTCCGTGCCCATGTGCATCTGTGCATGTTGCACGCTCATGTGATCATGGGAGGGGATGTAAGGCAGGTGGCTTGGGCCTAGTGCACAGACTATTCATCGTCGTGGGCTCCAGGGGCCTAGGCAAAGGGACAATCAGGGGGCCCCGCAGGGACGACAAGGAATCCAGGAATCTTCGCTGCGATGGAGAAAGACTAGGTCTGTGGGGTGGGGGGAGGGGCACAGAAGGGATGCCATCTCTGCCACTAGGGCACGTGCGATTAGGCCCACTCTGTCCTCCCCTGCTGTCCTCTGCTGGAAGGGGAAGGCACCTCCTCCTCTGGAGGGCTGCAGCCCACTTTACCCACGCTAGGGAAAACGGTGCAGAGAGCAGAGCTGGGATTCGATTTCAGCTGCAGACTTGTTAGCTGGGTCCAACCCACACAACCTTCTTTAGAGAATGAGATTCCAGGGCATTGGTGGCTCAGCCACCCCACCAGAAAGGGGCTTAGACTCCCCAGAGAGCCCAGCACGGTGCTCCTGCCATCATCACCCCTTCTGTCCCTTGTTCATTCAGTCATTCAGCAAGCATTTCAGGCCCTGTTCTGGGCCAACCCTGTGCACAGGCCCAGTGCAGGGCCTGTGGCTGCCAAGGTGAATCAGACGTGGTGCCAGCCCCAGAGAAGTCCCTGACCAGTGGAGAGACAGACCATTAGCATACAGACAATGAAATGCAGGCGTACTTTCACCTACATGTGCCAAACACCGTTCAAGGCTCAAGGATACAGTGTGGAAACAGTAAGGTTCCTCCCTGCTCTCCTGCAGCTATGTTTTAGTTGGAAGAGATACACACAAAATCAGGAAAACAAAAGATTATTTCAGGTCATCATAACTTCAATGAGAAAAACAAAACAGACAGATGTGAAAGCAATGGGGTAACTGTAGAGAAGGTGATCAGGTAAGGCCTCATGGAGGAGGTGACATTTCACTGTACGGCAAGATGGATCCTGACCCATGAAGATCAGGGGGAAGGGCATTCCTGGCAGAGGGAACGGCAATGCAGAGGCCTCAAGGTGGGCTGGGGCCTGATGATAGCGAAAGAGTGGGTGCCTCAGGTGAGGCTAGAGGGAGTTGGCAAGGCTCTGATCACCAGGGCTTTGTAGGCCACAGCAAAGAGTTTGGACTCTGTCAAGCACAAATGTGCCTGGGACTGTGGGACCAAGATAGAAGTCTGTGCTGCCCCCCAAACTGACCGATCTAACTCAGCACCTCCTCCTCTTCCACTCAGTGGTCATAGGGAAGTCAATCCTATCTCCAAGTCTCACTTTCTCGTCTGGGAAATGGAAGAGATAAGGAATTTCTGCAATTCATTCCAACTGTAAGATTAGCGTGTGGGCTGAAGTATAGAGGTAGCAGGTGGAAAGATGAAGAGCGCCAGCCTGTGGGTCAGACTGCCTGAGTTTGAGTCTGTTCTTTACCTTTTGAGTTATGTGAACTTAGGCAACTCAAACTCTGTGGCTCGGCTTCTAAATCTGAAAAAGGAGAAAGGTGACAGTACTCACCTCACAGGGTTGTGGGGAGGATATTAGACGAGTTTGCATAGGTACAGAATACAGTATATGGTAGGTGCATGATAAATGTTAGTTATTGTTACTATTATTCAAACACAATTCCCTGTTCACAAACCCCTGATGGCTTTCTAATACTCAGAACCAAGAGTGAGCCCGGGCATCCTCCGACCTCCTCAAGGGAGTCTTTGCTCATACTGTCAACACACAGCCAGTTGCCAAAGTGGGCAACTCCTTGTCTCTCAGCAGCCCCCTCAGCAGAGGTCCCCCTGGCTCCTCTCAGTCTCCACCCACTTTAGGCCACTTCCCTGGGCCCCTGCAGTCCCTGAGCTTCCCTTTGTCACAGCCCTGACCACCCTGTGTTGCCTGGGTCTGCTTATGCAACTGTCTCCCTAGTCACCCTGCGGGCTCCCGGAGGACAGGAGCCCGCTCGCCTGCATTCTTGGATTCTTGGCACAGGGCACGTTTGACCAATGCTTGTTTCTGTCTTTATTGAAGGTTTTTGTACCCCTAGGAGGGCTGTGTCTTCAGAAGATAAATACAAGGCCTGACACAGCAAGCATTAGGTTAAGTTATGTCTGCTTGAAAAAGTTAAAAGAAAACTGCGTAAAATAATAGCAATAGCTAATATTGATTGTATACTTGCTGGGGTCAGGCACCATTCTAAATGTTTTACTTTTTTATTTTTTATTTTTTGAGGAGTCTCTCTGTCACCCAGGCTGGAGTGCAGTGGCACCATCTCGGCTCACTGCAACCTACATGTCCTGGGTTCAAGCAATTCTCCTCCCTCGGCCTCTGGGGTAGCTGGTATTATAGGTGCTTGTCATCACGCCCAACTAATTTTTGCATTTTTAGTAGGGATGGGGTTTCACCACATTGCCCAGGCTGGTCTCGAACTCTTGACCTCAGGTGATCTTCCCACCTTGGCCTCCCAAAGTGCTGGGATTACTGACGTGAGCCACAGCACCCGGCTTAAATTCTTTTTCCTGTTTAATGCTTATGACATCTTTATGAGGCAGGTTTTGTGTTTATCCCATTTTATAGATCGGTAAACTAAGCAGCAGAGAGGTCACACAGCTGGGAAATGACTAAGCCTGCGTGTGAACCCAGAGGGTGGAAGTGGGAATTTTTCAGGGGACATAAACTGGTTAATTTCTGTGAGGGACAAAGGGAGAAAGCCCAGTCCTTGAAACAAAAGACACCAAATGGACACTGAGGTAGTGGTACAGCTTCTGCTGCCCAGGTGACTTCCTATCCTCCGCTACCCTTTCTCTCCATCCTGGGCTGACTCAAGCTTACAGACACTGCCTACTCTGGATTTCCAAAGAAAACTCCTAAACCCAACTCCAAATGTAATGAATTCCCCCATGAGACAGACGTAGGTGACATTTCGCCTGCTGTCAGCATGGTGCCCGGCCACTCCAAGTCTCCATGTTGGCCTCCAGCCGCCCACTCTCTGCACACTCTATCCATTCTCTCTGCTCCCCAGGAACTGGAGCTTCAGACCTCTGCCAGGCTGTGCCCTCTGCCTAGAACACTCCTGCATGGGTTGGCTTCAGTTTACCCTTTGGGCCTCACCTCCAATGCCTCCTCATCTGGGAAGACTTCTAGCCTCCTGCACAGAGATCCTCTCTGCTCCTCTGGGCCCCCGTGGCACTGTGCGTCCCAGTCTCCCTGATCACACTGGACTGTCGTTGGCTCCTCCATCCAATGGGAGCTCCTCCAGTCAGTAACAGGATCATCCTGGTTCTTGCTCTGTCCCCAGTAATGACACCTCTCCAGGGCCAGAGGGCCTTCTGCGCTCACCTCACCCAGACTGCTCTGGCAGGCCTTGTGCTAGGTGAGGGACACAGATGAACAAGACTCTCCCTCTTCCCTGGAGGAGCTCTGGTCTGGAGGCAGAGAGAGCCTGGACAGTGTCAGCCCAGGGGAACAAGAGCCAGGGAGGGGTTTGTTAAGGGGCCTCAGATTCCACCGCCAGGTACCTTAGGCCGAGTCACCAGCCCAGCCAGGGTCAGAGACCAGCAGCCCCAAGCCAATCACAGCCGAGCTGCAAGGGCAAGGGCACGCTCCACTGTCCTTCCCTTTACGCTTCACTTACACTTCACTTCACTTCTCCACTGCCTTCACATGGTGCTGCGAGCCCATGGCACACTTCTCTGTGTCACTGTCTCTCTGTGTTTGTGTCTCTGTCTCTTTCCCCCTCTCTCTCCGAGCAGGCAAAGTGTCCTGATTCCTGTAAAAGAGAGATTCTAATTTATTTATTACCTGAACTCTACATAGATCCAAACTGCCATGGTTTAAACCACCTGTTGTCCGTGAGACCTGGGGCCAGTTCCTTTTATGCCTCAGTTCTCTCATTTGCAAAACATGGATAGCATTAGCTAATGTTTCCTAATGCTATCAATTACCTATTGCTGCCAAACAAATTACCCCAAAACTTAGCAGCTCCAAACAGAAATACACATTTATAATGTCTCACAGTGTCTGTGGGCCAGGAACTGGGGAACAGCTTAGCTGCATGGGTCTAGCTCTGGGTCTCTCATGAAGTTGTAGTTAAGATATTGGTGAGGCCGCAGTCCTCTGAAGGTTTAACTGGGACTGAAGTGTCTGGGCCTGCTCACTCACACGGCCGGCAAGTCCCTTTCGGCTGGTGGCAGGAGGACTCCATTTTTCACCATGTGGCTCACTCCAGAGAACTGCTTGAGTGGCCACATGACATAGCTGGCTTTCCCTAGGGAGACTGATCAAAGAAAGAGAAAGCAATGAAGTCACAATGTCTTATAGGACCTGACCATGGAAGTCACGCTCCCTCCTCTGTGCAATATCCTGTTGGTTACACAGCTCAGCCCTATTCTATGCAGAAGGGAACTACGTAGGAATGTGACTCCCAGGAGGTCTATATGGGGGCTGTCTTGGAGGCTTGCTGCCACACTGTTGTAGGATTTGTGAGAATGAGTTAAGTTAATACAGTTCTTCCTCTGTATCCACGGGGGACTGGTGCCAGGACCTCCTGCCGATACCAAAATCCTCAGATGCTCAAGTGCCTGATAGAAACGAATGCAGTATTTGCATATAATCTGTATACATCCTCCTGTATACTTTACATCATCCATCATCTCTAGGTATTTTTTATAATACCTATACCATGTAAACGCTATGTAAATAGCTGTTATGCTGTATTGTTTAGGGAATAATGACAAGGAGAAAAACCCTGCGCATGTTCAGTACAGATGCAGTTTTTTTCCCTGAATATTTCTGATCTGCCTTTGGTTGAATCAAGGATTCGGAACCCATGGATAGAGAGGGCCAGCTGCGTATACACTTATACAGTGTGTACTATGTACTCAAAGCCCTTCTAGGAACTGAAGTACACACTATGTAAGTCTTTGCTATTATTATTGCCATTGTGGTTGTTTCTGCCACATAGTAAGAACTCTGTAAGGATTATCTACAGTTAATATTAGCTGCATTATTGCTATTTGCTGCAGAACCCCTTCACTGTGCAGAGGAACGGAGAGGATGAAGGTGGTTCCGGGGTTCATAGAAAAGCAGGACAGACCCAGCCTGGGTGTCTTGCCTCTTGGCCATGTGCCTTCAGGAGAGGGGTCACAGTACCTCCTCCTCCACTGCCTTATGTAGGATGCTGAGTGGGTCCTGCTCTCTCTCTCGGCCTGGGGTGCCCCTCCCTTACCTGAGGGGTTGCCCTAGGTCACCATTTCCTGTAAGTGGAATCATTCCCATCCGCTTGAGTGACTTTCTCTATTTCCCCTTACCTGCTAGTGCCCTCCCAGTGTTCCCCTTAATTCCTTTCACTTAGATTTAGCTTCATCCTAAGCAGTAATCTCCGTGAAATCACAGGCTTGATACGCTTATTATATTTTTCCAATACACATTAAAGTAAATGTGTGGCTATTCAGGTAAACAATGAGCCTCTGCCTGCAGATGTGTCTCTTTTCTCTAAGGGCCATCAGCTCTGAGCTCCCTGTTTATTCCAGGGAGGATGGAGGGCAGGAGCCCTGACTGCTCTGCCCCTGCTGACAGGCATTCCTCAAGGTGACTTGTAGGTGGCTCAGGCCCTGGGTGCTCACTCTGAGTCACATGGCCTTCGGGGACTGGCTTAGTACCTTTCTGTTTGCTTCTATTTTGGGTTTGTTTTTATTTTTTAAATTGTTTTTTATATTTTTATTGATTGACTGGTTGAGACAGGGTCTCACTCTGTCACCCAGGCTGGACTGCAGTGGTGCAATCTCCGCTCACTGTAATTTCCACCCACCCCCGCCCCCCCACCAGCCTGAGACTCAAGCGATCCTCCCACCTCAGCCTCCCGAGTTGCTGGGACTACAGACACACACCACCACATATGGCTACTTTTTGTATTTTCTTTTTTAAGTAAAGACAGGGTTTCGCCATATTGCCCAGGTTGGTCTTGAACTCCTGAGCACAGGCGATCACCCGCCTCAGCCTCCCAAAGTGCTGGGGAGTACAGGGGTGAGCTACCTCAAAATCCCCTTCCTTCCTCCCCGCTAGCCCCGGAAACCACCATTCTACTTCCTTTATTTATGAGTTTGACCACTCTGGGTACCTCATGTAAGTGAAATCATACAGTATTTATTCTTTTGTGAGTGGCTTATTTCACTTAGCATGACACCATCAAGGTTCATCCATGTTGTAGCACGTGTCACAACTCCCTTCCTTTTTAAGGCTCAGGGATAGTGCAGTGTATGTCTGTTCCACATTTTGTTTCTTCATTCACCCCTCAGGAGACACTCAGGTTGGTTCCGCATTTTAGCTATTGTGTATAATGCTGCTATAAACATGGGTGTACAAATATCTCTTCAAGTCCTTGCTTTCAGTTCTTCTGAATATACTCAGAAGTGGAATTGCTGGATCATACTGTGTTTCTAGTTTTCATTTTTTGAGGAACCACCGCAGTGTTTTCCGCAGCAGTTGTATCATTTTATGCCCCTGCCGACAATGTGTGAGAGTTCCAGTTTCTCCATGTCCTGGCCAAAACTTGTTATTTTCTGTTTTGGTTTTAGTTTGTTTGTTTGTTTTTGAGACAGAGTCTTGCTCTGTCACCAGGCTGGAGTGCAGTGGCGCAGTCTCGGGTCACTGCAACCTCCGCCTCCCGGGTTCAAGCAATTCTTCCGCCTCATCCTCCCAAGTAGCTGGGACTACAGGTGCATGCCACCACGGCCGGCTAATTTTCGTATTTTTAGTAGAGACGAGGTTTCACCATGTTGGCCAGGATGGTCTTGATCTCTTGACCTCATGATCTGCCTGCCTCAGCATCCCAAAGTGCTGGGATTACAGGTGTGAGCCACTGCCCCCAGCCTGTTAGTTTTTTATAACACAGAGCTTTGTTGAGCTGTAGGAATTCTTATATCTTTTAGATATTAACCCCTTATTAGATACATGGTTTGCAAATATTTCCTCCCATTCCCGTCATCAGCCTTTTCACTCTATTGATTCTGCCCTTTGGTACACAGAATTTTTCAATTTTGATGTAGTCCAATCTATTTTTTCTTTTGTTGCCTGTGCATTTGATGTCATATTCTGAAAATATTTCTATATGATCACAACAAAATAAATGCTATTCATAGGGGCCATGATTAATATTTTTTTCCTGCATGTCTTTGTGTTTTCCCTGGAATTAATAATTGTCATGTTTTGTTTTATTGCTTTATTGCTTGCTTAGTTTTCTATGTATTTCTCTCTCCTTTCTCTCTAAACTCTGCCTCATTTGTGTAAATCTTTCCTTACTACAATCACCCACATTCAATAGAGTAATCCCCACTTATCTGGAGTTTCACTTTCTGCAGATTCATTTGCCCGAGGTCAACCATGGTCTGAAAATATTAAATGGGAAATTCCAGAAATAAACAATTTGTAAGCTTTCAGATGCGTGCTATTCTGAGTAGCACGATGAAGCCTCATGTTGTCCAGCTTCATCCCACCTGGGACGTAAATCATCCCTTTGTCCAGTAGGTTGGTGCTATAGACACTACTCTCCCGTCACTCACTCAGCAGCCCCCTCCGTTACCAGATGAACTGTCACAGTATCACAGTGCTTCTGTTCCAGTAATCTCTATTTTACTTGATTACGGGCCCCAAAGCGTGAGAGGAGTGATGCTGGTGATTCTGAACACTTTATGCCAAAGGGAAGCTGCAAAGTACTTCCTTTAAGCAGAAAGGTGAAAGTACTTGACTTAATAAGAAAATTAAAACACAAAGTTGCATGCTGTGGTTGCTAAGATCTGCAGTAAGAATGACTCTATTCATGAAATTGTGAAGAAGAAGGAAAGAAATTTGTGCTAGTTTTGCTATTGCACCTCAGGCTGCAAAAGTTACAACCTCGTGTGATGAGTGCTTTGTAATGATGGAAAAGGCATTAAATTTGTGGGTGCAAGACACAAATAGAAACATGTTCTGATTGACAGCAATCAGGTTCCATTGTGGGTATTGGAATGTATCCCCGAGGATAACGGGGGAGTACTGTATTCTACCCACTTACTCCTCTTGAAGAAGTCTCTGTGGATTTCTGACTGCTGCGTCCTGGACTGGCTGATGGCAAGGCCAGCTGCTCTGATTGTCACTTAGATACTGTTGTGCACCTTTCTCCTGGGTTGAACCCCTCAATTCCTAGATCCCATGTTTTCCTCTTTCTGGGTTCACTGCTTTATTTGGGGGAACATGTACCTATAGCTTTCTTTTTGTTTTACTTTTTATTTACATATTTATCTATTTTATTTTATTTTTTGAGATGGAGTCTCCCTCTGTCACCCAGGCTGGAATGCAGTGGTGTGATCTCGGCTCACTGCAGCCTCTGCCTCCCGAGTTCAAGCAATTCTCCTGCCTCAGCCTCCCAAGTACTGGGACTACAGGTGTGTGCCACCATGTCTGGCTAATTTTTGTATTTTTAGTAGAGATGGGGTTTCTCCATGTTGGCCAGGCCGGTCTCGAATTCCTGACCTCAGGTGATCCACCCGCCTCAGCCTCCCAAAGTGCTGGGATTATAGGTGTGAGCCACCGCACCTGGCCACGTATACCTATACCTTTCTAAAGGATGTGTTTGAGGTTAAATCTAAAGACCTTGCATTTCTAAAAGTGCCTCACATTTAATCAGATAGTTTGACCAGGTGTAAATTTCTAAACTGGAAATATTTTTCCCTCTGAATTTTGAAGGCTTGCTCCATTGTCTTCTAGTTTCTGCTGAAAAGTCCAAGGCCATTCTGTTTCTTAATCTTTTATAGAGGCTCTGTTCTCTCTGGAAGCTGTGTCCTCAGTGGGTCTTTTCTTTTAAGAGATGGGGTCTCATTGCCACCTAGGCTGGAGTGCAGTGGCACAATCATCGCTCACTTTAGCCTTGACCTCCTGAACTCAAGGATCCTCCTGCCCCAGCCTCCTGAGAAGCTGGGACTACAGGCTCACACCACCATATCTGCTTAGACTTGGTGTGTCTTGAAGTGAATCAATTTCCATTCATTGTGCTGGGCATCCAGTGGGTCCTCAAGGACAAACTAATCATCTTCATTTTGGAGACAATTTAAAAGAAGTACCTCTATAATGATTTTATTTTTTCTTTCAGGAACTCCTTAATTATTCAAATACTGGCTCCCCAGACCAGTTTTCTATATTTTTTACATCTTTTTTTTCCACCTGTTTTTTTAAAATCCCAGTTTGCTCTTCATTCTGGAAATTTTCTTCAACTCTTCACAGTTTTTTGTTATTTTTCAAAAATTTATCTTTTCATACTTCCAACAGCCTTTTGTTTGTTCTTTCACTATTCCTTTTTTTAGAGTATCTCGTTCTTTTTTCATGGATGCAATATTTTCTCTTATTTCTTTGAGGATGCTAGTAATGTTTGTTGTTGTTTCTGTTGAAGTATTTCTCACCATGCCTAATCTCTTCTTTGTCCTAGTTAATTTTTTTTCTGATTGTTGAAAAGACAAGCCACAAGCTGGGAGAGTATATTATAGCACAAATAACGCACAAAGCCTTACCATCCAGAATACATAAAAATTCTTACAAGTCAGTAAGAAGACAACTCAATTTAAAAAGAGGAAAAAGATATGAATGAGCATTTCCAGCAGAAAAATATGAATGAAAAATAAACCAAAATAAGGCTGAGGCCTTACAGAAATCAGGAAAATGTAAATTAAGACCACAGGAAGATTTTCCATAGAAAAGGGGTTGCATGGTGGCAAGTATTGGTGAGGCAGGAATCAACAGGGATCCTTATATGCTCTAATGCAGTGTAAATTGCTGCAACCACTTTAGAATACTGCGATTTCATTACTAAGTGTAAACCCTAGAGATACGCTTGCGTGCAAGCACCCAGAGACAGATGCAAGGATATTCACGGCAGTGCCGTTTATGACGGCAAAAACCTGGAAACCACCCTAATGTCCTTGACAGTAAAATGAATTAATTGTGGCATCACCATATAATGAAATCCTATACAGCAGTGGCAATGAACCTAACATAGCTGTGGCCAACTACAAGAAGGAATTTAGAAATATAATGTGGAGTGGGAAAGACCTGTTGCGGAAGACTACATGCAACAGGATCCGACACTGCTAAGCCTCCAAAACAAGCAAAATTCAACCATATTGTTTAGGTTTTCATACATAGGTGGTAAAAGTATGTTTGTTTGTTTTTAATGAGAGGATGAGTCACAAAATTTAAGATAGCAGTTATTTCTGTAGGGAAGGCAGGGAAATGGGACCAGGAAGAAGCCCACAGCAGTGATCATCTCATGTTTCAGTTGGGTTCAAAGGTGTTCGTTATTACAGTGCTTCATAATGATGACCCTACATTTGGTGTTTCTAGGGCAATCTCGGTTTACATCTATTGTCTCAACATAATTATTCAGTATAAGCTTTTCCTTTCCCGGAAAGTTCCTAATGTAGATGATAAATGATTTTGGCCAACTTATTTCTTATCAAATGCAACATGCATCTCTTTTGTATGTATCTATTATTCTATAATCAACATAGGGGTTTTTGTTTGTTTGTTTGTTTTATGAGACAGGGTCTCTCTCTGTTGCCCAGGCTGGAGTAAAGTGGCATGATCTGAGCTCACTGCAACCTCTGCCTCCAGGTTCAAGCGATTCTTGTGCCTTGGTTTATCGAGTAGCTGGGATTACAGGGGCCTGCCACCACACCTGGCTAAATTTTTGTATGTTTAATAAAGACAGGGTTTTGCCAGGTTGCCCAGACTGGTCTCAAACTCCCGGCTTCAAGTGATCTTCCCACCTCAGCCTCCCAAGGCTAGGATTACGCTAAGATTCCAAGTGTAAACCACTGCACCTGGCCTCCATAATCCTTATAATTTTTAATGCTGGGAGCTTGGCGATAGTCTCGTGGGATGTTTGTGGTCTGACCCTGGCGTCCCCGTGAACCAGCCTGGGTAACTATCCTTGGGGCCTCAATGAACCAAGCCCTGGAGCCCCCAGTCCCCAGACCCCTCTAGCCACTCTGACCCCCTGTGCCCTGGTCCCCACACCTCACCTGTCCTGGGCCCCACCCTGTCCTTTCCTCTGTTTCTCACTGCCTGTGGAGCCATCTCCCAGGGGCCCTGAAACCTCACCCACAATCCAGGTCCACCCAGGGCCCCTGTGCCAGGCCCCATGCTGGGTGATGTTGGGAACCCATCCTGGGAGCAGCTGGAGATGGAAACCGTGACAACCCAGTGGATCAGGGCTGTGGCACAGCCCGGGCTGTGACATTGCAGAGGAGAAGGCTCAGCCCAACCCGGGGCCCAGTGAGGCTGCCTGGAGCTGATTTGAAGTCTGACTGGAGTGAGCTGGTTGGGAAAGTGAGGGAAGAGTGCTCCGGGCAGAGAGGACAAGATGTAGACAGCAGGGTGGGGAGGCCTAGGCAGGGGACGCAGCTCACAGGTCACTGGAGCAGAGCACAGAGCACAGGGCAGTGCTTGGCGCAAGTGGGGCTGGAAAGGCACCTACTGGAACCTGGAATGCCAAGCCCAGGGTCTTGGACTGTGTCCTGAAGGGAGCAAGGAGGCACTGAAGTTATCAGAGTGAAGCAAGAACTGCCAGTGAGTCATACCAAGTGAGGTAAGAGGGAAACTGGGAGAGAAGCGGAAGGAGACGAGGCAGCAGAGACATTTTACTGTTCTGCTTCGCCCTGGAAACCCGCTCCCCGACAGCCTCCTCTCCGTGTCCTGCACCCACCACCCCCACACCGAGGCATACAACACACTGCAGAGCTGGTGGGGGCGGAGTAGCTCTGTGGTCTTGTGTGCAAGTGCTGGTGTGGGACTTCCTGGGTTCAAATCCCAGCCTTGCCGCATGTCCTACCTGTGTAACTTTGGGCAGGTGGCTCAATGTCTCCGTGTGTCTAGTTTCCCTGTAAAATGAGGGTGATGAAAGTACTTACCTCACTGAAGCTTAACTGAATCACAGGGGCCTGGCACATAGTAAACTCTCAATCACTGTGAGCTGTCATGGTCTCTGGGGTGACACCACCTGCTCTCCAAGACAGAGGAGACTATACCTGAGGAAGAAGAAACCAGAGAAAGGACAGGAAGGTTTTGTGGCAGAGACTAGTCTCAAGATGGCAGTCCCCAGCACAGGGCTGGATGTGTTCCCACCAGTAGGCAGGCTCAGATGCAAGGACTCTAGTGTGTCTGCTGCTGCATCCTCCATTCCTAGAGTAATGACTCAATAAATATGTGCTGAATGAAGGAGTGAAATGTCATGACTTCCAGATGACTTCCAGGTACCCCACTGACGTGGTGTGACTGTGTCCCCACCTAAATCTCTTCTTGAATTGTAGCTCCCACGAGCAGGTGTTGTGGGAGGGACCCAGGGGGAGGTAATTGAATCATAGGGGTGGGGTTTTCCCTGGCTGTTCTCATGATAGTGACTAGGTCTCAGGAGATCGGATGGTTTTATAAAGGGCAGCTCCCTGACACATGCCCTTTTGCCTGCCACCATGTAAGATGTGCCTTTTCTCCTGCTTCATCTTCCATGGTGATTGTAAGACCTCCTTGGCCATGTAACTGTGAGTCCATTAAACCTCTATTTCTTTGTAAATTGCCCAGTTGGGTATGTCTTTATAGGAGCATGAGAACAGACTAATACACCCACTTACAAATAAAGCCCTGAGGTCTCTTTCCTGTCCTTGCCTGGGTGGGTGCAGTGAGTGGAATATGTAGTCCCTGATGCACCATCTCCGGCCCTTACAGTTTATGGGTCCTCATTGGGCTGTGTCCAGCATCTATCCTGCTGTCTCCCCTACCCTGGGCTGTCCCTGCTCTTATCGCTTCCCCAGGTGATGGGTGAGGACTGAAGGAGACCCAGCCCTGGCCTGGGGGCCCAGGGACCAGGAGACACCTCGGGAGGGCTGGGTCACTTCAGGCAATTCCCTTCACCTCTCTGAGCCTCTTGAAAATGGACAGAATGATCTCTACATGTCAGAAGCGTGGAGAGGATCATGGGAGATGACATGCTTCAAGTGACGCACACTGTGGTCTGTGTGTCAGCACTGCTGGGCTAGGACTAGGGTGAACCTGTGAGGCACCTGGGGTGCAGGTTCTCCCTAGGTCTGGCCCTGTGCTTGGTAAATGCTGCCTTTTACTACATAAGGGGCAAGGCTGCCAAGAGTGCCTGGAGCAATGGCCCGCAGCCGGGCCTAGGGGAAGGGTCTTGCTGGGCTGGGGATGGTCTGAAACCCAAGTGGCAGGAAGAAAACTGGAGCCAGGAATCAGCCCAGGAGGCCACTCCCACTCAGGCCCACCCTCTCCCCACCCCGAACCCCAAAACCCCCCAGGAGCCCAATAGGTGCGTCATTTCTCTTTCCCTCCATGAGTGAGCTCCAGCAGGGGATAGTGGCCTGGTTTCCCAGGCCCTGCCCCTAGAACCCCCAACCTGTCTCAGGAGATGCCTTCCCAGCCTCAGGCCATAGCCCGCCCAGCCTTCCCTGGGACTGACTCCAGCACAGACACCAGATGGCACGTCTGTGTGTGAGCCACTGTGGGGTGTTGCATGTTTCTGCATGAC
Organism: Saimiri boliviensis; assembly: GCF_048565385.1. Taxonomy (NCBI): domain Eukaryota; kingdom Metazoa; phylum Chordata; class Mammalia; order Primates; family Cebidae; genus Saimiri; species Saimiri boliviensis. The sequence continues at coordinate 51,834,986 of NC_133459.1, forward strand.
TGTACATGTGTGTGCATATCCATGTGTGCAGAGGGCTATTTCTCCATGTGATCCTGTATAGGTAGCTGAGTCTGTGTATGCTTGGAAGTATGCTATGAGTGTGTGTGTGTGCACGTGTGTGTGTGTGTGTGTGTGTGAGCTCTCAGATGTCACCTTGTTTCGTAGGTCACCGTTAGCATGTACCCAGGTGTCCCGATTCGAGGCTCATGTATATGGGTCTGTGCGTTTGTGTAACTGGCCCTTGGGGTGTCTGAGTGTACCCTAGATGAAGAGAGCTTTCCTATGCACCAGTGTGGATGCTGCTTCTGAGTGTGCTGCTGTGCTGGAGGGCTTTGTATGTTTGTGTGCAATTACTAGGTGCACAGTCTAGGAGTTGAGACAAACAAGACAATCACAGTGGTATGTGAGGCTGTGCGGCCATGGAGATTCAGAGGAAGGGTGGACAAGCTACCTGCAGGGAGACGGAAGGCTTTCTGGAGGAGAGTGGGAGAAACTTCAGGTGGAGGGAGCTGCAAGAGAACAGGTCCAGAAGGTAGAAAGCACATGTTGAAGCAAGGCTGGAGATGTCTCCTCACTTAAGACCTGGAATGGCGGAATATAGGACAGGAGAAGGCAAAGAATGTGGTCACAGCTCCCACAGGGGCTGCTATGGACTCCCGGGTCTAGGCTCAGAGAGGGAAGGCCCTGGTGAGGATGGAAAACAGGCAGCAGACGGCTCCTCTTCCTGTATCAGCTGGGCCAGCCCTGCCCCAGGTTTCTAGGGAGATGGATGGCAGGGCTCCAGCATTGTTCTTGGGCTGATTCTTCTGTTTCCCAGGGGTGATGGCCTGTGCACCCAACCAGACCCAACCAGATCTTAGGGTGGGGCTGGAGTGAGGGGGATGGGGAGCTGTCTGGGACGGGAATTCCCGTGCCCTTCATCCTCATTGCTGGCTTTGCCACTGACTTCATAATTCTGGAGATAGGAGCAGAGGCCATGGGGACAGTGGGTCAGCATGCCCCATCGGGCCGGAGCTCTGCGCTCATGAGTAGTGGGTAAAAACAGCAACAAGGACTTGGGAGCCGAAGGCCTGGATTTAAACTCTGACTCTACCGCACACTTGTCTGTAACCTTGAGCCAATCACCTAACTTGTGCTTTCAGTTTCTCTGTGATAATAGATTGATGCCTGTCCATAGTATCGATCTGTGGATTAAACTATTAATATGTTAAAAATGCTTATAACAGCACCTGGCCCAATAAGGAGAAGCGATGGAAACATTAGCTACTATTGTATGATTATTTCTTTACATGCTCACAACCACTATATAAGGCTCACATGATTTCCTTCGCTTCAAGAACACAGGCTTTGGACTCACCCAGGCCTCAGTCTGAATCCTGACTCTGAATCCATCCCCAGCTGTGTGAACCCGGGAAAGCTGCTTCTGCTCTCTGAACTTTCAGGGTGCCCCTGCATGGAATGAGGCTGCTGTCAGGAATGAACGGAATGATACGTGCCAGGCTCTGAGCCCAGTGCCTAGGGCAGGGTACACACTTCTGACATTCATAAAAGGTGAGGACCCAGAACCAGCGAGGTTAAACGGTTTGGTCGGGGTCTCAGGGCCAGTAAGCAGTAGGACTGGGACAGGAACGTGGTGGGCCTGACCAGAGGCCCAGGCACCTCTCCCCTGCCAAGCTGCCTCTCCTCTGGGTCTTGGAGTCCCCATCTGTAAGGCAAGTTGCTACAGTGAGGGGGCCTGCTGGGTGGGTCAGCAGGGAAGGATGGTGCTGGCTCAGACTGCAGGGCTGGAAGGGAGTGGAAGAAGCCCAAAGCCCCAAGTAGGATCAGAATCACATTCCCATGACCGGAGCCTTCTGCTCTACCCAGAGATTTGCCCTAGCACCCAGCTCCTCACCAGAATGGGCTCCCTGGTGGGGGACCCCCAGTGTCACATATTTCTCCATCTGTTCCTTACCAACCATCCTGTGACCTTGGGTGAGTCTCTCAACCTCCGCCAGCTTCGGTGGCCTCATCTGGGCACCACGCAAGCTCCCTGTTGGTGAAAGTCCCTGACTTGTGCATCAGTGGCTAGGGCTTGCTGGGCACCTGCTGGATGCCAGGCTCTTTTCTAGGCACTTTACCTGCATCAGTTAAGTTAATCCTCCCACCAGCCCTGTAAGTGGCATACTGCTCCCAGGATGGGATGAGGTCCTGCACCCTGGTGAGGGAGAAATTAGATAACGGAAGAAAATTGCTATGAATGGGGCTGTGCACCTGGTAAATGCTACATACGTGTTTATTTTCTTGTTATTATTATTCCCAGCACTTCCAAGTTGTTTTTTGTTTTGTTTTGTTTTGTTTTAGAGATGAGGTCTCACTATGTTGTTCAGGCTGGATTCAAACTCTGGGCTCAAGAGATCCCCTCGCCTCAGCTTCTCGAGTAGCTGGGGCTATAGGCATGAGCCACCTCACTTAGCTCCGGCACTTCCAAGTTTGCAATACACCAGGACCTCCATGCTCCCCCTGGGAAAGTGGGGCCCAGGGAGCAGGCATTATTACTCTCATTATTGCTGCATTCATCTGTTCTCCATTCATTCATTCATGAACCCAGCATCCATCCAAGGACCAGACCTGGGCCAGGTGCTCTGGGGTCTCTGACAAGAGGCTACGGGCTTCCAGCTTTGGTCAGGGGCAGAAAGCCCACTGGTCTTCAGGGACTGCGTGGCCTGCAGGGACTGGGGAGTGAGACTGGGTGGCTACCTGGCACGGATGAGGACTCAGTGAGACCAGATCTTCTGATTCTTCTAGAAAAGCTAAAGATCTAGATTTCTGTGTAAAATATCCTGATCTTTTATCATCTTTTAAATATTTGCAACCAATTTGATTAAAACAAATAAACGTCAGACACAGGGTCTTACGCATGTAATCCCAGCACTTTGGGAGGCCGAGGTGGGAGGATTGCTTGGACTTTGATAGCAGCCTGGGCCACAGAGCGAGACCTCATCTCTAAGAATGAAAAATTAGCCAGACTAGATTTTCTTCTAAGGTTTTTATGGTATTAGGTCTGATGTTTAAGTCTTTAATCCATCTGGAGTTAATTTTGGTGTAAGGTGTCAGGAAGGGGTCCTGTTTCTGCTTTCTGCACATGGCTAGCCAGTTTTCCCAACACCATTTATTAAGAAAATCTAGGCAAAACCATTCAGGACATAGGTGTAGGCAAGGACTTCATGACCAAAACGCCAAAAGCAATGGCAACAAAAGCCAAAATAGACAAATGGGACCTAATCAAACTCCACAGCTTCTGCACGGCAAAAGAAACAGTCAGTAGAGTGAATCGGCAACCAACAGAATGGGAAAAAATTTTTGCAGTCTACCCATCTGACAAGGGGCTGATATCCAGAATTTACAAAGAACTAAAGCAGATCTACAAGAAAAAAACAAACAAGCCCATTCAAAAATGGGCAAAGGATATGAACAGATACTTTACAAAAGAAGACATACAGGAGGCCAACAAACATATGAAAAAATGCTCATCATCACTGGTCATCAGAGAAATGCAAATAAAAACCACATTGAGATACCATCTCACACCAGTTAGAATGGCGATCATTAAAAAATCGGGAAACAACAGATGCTGGAGAGGATGTGGAGAAATAGGAACACTTTTACACTGTTGGTGGGAATGTAAATTAATTCAACCATTGTGGAAGACAGTGTGGCGATTCCTCAAGGACCTAAAAATAGAAATCCCATTTGACCCAGCAATCCCATTACTGGGTATATATCCAAAGGATTATAAATCATTCTACTACAAGGACACGTGCACACGAATGTTCATTGCAGCACTGTTTACAATAGCAAAGACCTGGAACCAACCCAAATGCCCAACGACGATAGACTGGATAGGGAAAATGTGGTACATATACACCATGGAATATTATGCAGCCATCAAAAACGATGAGTTCACGTCCTTTATAGGGACATGGATGAACCTGGAAACCATCATTCTCAGCAAACTGACACAAGAGCAGAAAATCAAACACCGTATATTCTCGCTCATAGGCGGGTGTTGAACAATGAGAACACATGGACACAGGGAGGGGAGCACTACACACTGGGGTCTGTTGGGGGGAAAAGGGGGAGGGGCGGGGGGTGGGGAGGTGGGAAGAGATAGCATGGGGAGAAATGACAGATACAGGTGAGGGGACGGAAGGCAGCAAAGCACACTGCCATGTGTGTACCTGTGCAACAATCTTGCATGTTCATCACATGTACCCCAAAACCTAAAATGCAATAAAAAAAAAAAAGAAAAATTAGCCAGACATGGTGATGCATATCTGTAGTCCCAGCTACTCCGAAGGTTGAGTCTGGGAGATCCAGGCTGCAGTAAGCTATACTATAATTGCACCACTGCACTCCGGCCTGGGCCACAGAGTGAGACCCTGACTCAAACAAACAAACAAGCAAAAAAGAGAGAAAAGAAAGCACTGTGCAGGCTGTGTTCTGTCCATGGAATGAATGTTTAACAGCCCCCCACCCTGGCCTGGCATTCCAGACCCTTCTCTGTTTGGGCCTTGCTCTCCTCCCCTTGCCTCACCTCTTGAGGACCTTGCTCTGGGATGTCCACCATCTGTCACACCTTCTTCCTGCCCAAGCCCATTCACACCTCTGAGCCTTTGTATATGCTGTGTGCCCTGCCTTTTATTTGCCCTTTGTCTAATGTCTGAGGCCATGTACACGGGAGCTGCTCTACACACAGAGATCCAAAAGCAAGCACGAAGGACAAAGACCCCCCCCCCCCCCCCACAGAGAACTTACATTCCAGTGGGGAGCCGGAAAATAAATCAGTAAAATCATGATGGACGGCAGTAAGGACTGTGCTTAAAAACCAAAGCAGGGAATGGGGACTGGGGTTGCTTAGGCAAGAAAGATGCCAGAATTTTAAACGAGGCTATCAGGGAAGATCTTGGTGGCTGGGCCCAGCCCAGGACTTCTCCACTTTGGGAGAAGCCTGTACACCTGGGAGTCAAGGGGCTGAATCTGGGCCATTCCAGCAGGGCTTCCTGGAGGAGGTGTCCAATGATGGCCTTGGGGGATGGGAAGGAAGTGGTTACTATGCAGAGTATGAGGGTCCTGAGGTATGAGAGTCCTGAGGAGAGATTCTTAGTGGAGGCTGGGAGTTAATTCACTCCTTACCTGCTGGGCACCAGGCAAGGTGGGTAGGGGATAGCCTTCACCCCAAGGCTGGGCTTTGAACCCAGACTATTGGCCGAAGCCTGTCATTACCAGGAGCCTTTGGCTCCCACCAGGCCCCATTCTCCTACATCAGGAACTACTGGGGCTGAGGCAGCAGGTGGCTGTGTCTGGAGCCAGAGAGGAGAATACACATGAGGTAGGAACAAGGCCAAGCGAAGTCCTGGTGACCAGACGCTGTGTGGCCTGTGGGGCAGGCAGGTGGACACAGGGGACGCTAGGCTGGGCCTTCCTAGGGGCTCTCCTGCCATCCCCTGCCAATGTTGACCAGGGAGTGCAGTTGTGGCCAAGATGCCACAGGACACTCTTCTTTTATTTATGGATTTAATTTGTCCCATGCATCATGCTGACAGCTTGGAATTAGGTGGCTGCAGGGGCCCTGGCCTGGCTCCTCCGTGACTCCGCCTGTGCCACGGCCAGCTGGCCCCGAGATGTTTCTCTGCTGCTGATTTGTGCCCGAGGCCCCAGGGGGGTGGGGTGGCTTAGCTGCTATTTGTGGAAGGCCCTGAGGTTTGCCAACCTGACCTATAATCATTCCTTATCCCTGGGCCCAGAGCAAGCTCACTGCCCCTATTTTGCAGGTATGGAAGGCGAGGCCCAAGATGACATGATGAGTCTGTGGCAGAGGCCCAGGGACTGCTGCGTCCTGGCTGGCACTTGCCACCATCTACTCTAGCTTGGGATTTTGTCAGCCAGGCCTCCCAGCCAGGAGGAGGGTGTTACCTGCTCCCATCAGTGGGCATGGGTGGAGGGAGGGGCACACTGGGGGAGGGAGAGCGAGTTAGTCTGTTCTCACTCTGCTGTAAGAAATACCAGAGACTGGGTAATTTATAAAAGAAAGCTTTTTTTGTTTTCTGTTTTTAAGACAGTCTCACTCTGTTGCCCAGGCTGGAGTGCAATGGTGAGATCTCAGCTCACTGCAGCCTCTGCCTCCTTCGTTCAAGCAATTCTCCTGCCTCAGCCTTCCGAGTAACTGAAATTAAAGGCATGCGCCACCATGCCCAGCTAATTTTTTTTTTTTTTTAGTCGAGGGAGTTTTGCCATATTGGCCAGGGTGGTCTTGAACTCCTGACCTCAAATGATCCATCCATCTCAGCCTCCCAAAGTGCTGGGATTACAGGCCTGAGCCACTGTGCCTGGCCTATGAAGGAAAGAAGTTTAATGGCCTCACAGTTCCACATGGCTGGGGAGCCCGCACAATCATGGCCGAAATTGAAGGAAGAGCACATTTTCAACTTTTCTGTGTAGCTGAGAAATTTCAGAGTACAAAGTTGGTTGGGAGAGATAAAACCGAGGAGATACCCCTGGTGAACTCCCTATTCAAAGACAGTTCCCCATTTTCCAGCTCTTGGTAGAAGAACACAGTGGGTAAAGTGCAGGCTTTGGGGGTCCAGCTACCTTGGTGTAACTCCTGGCCATGGCCTTGAACTGGTTACTTAACCTGCCTCCATTTCTTCACCTAAGAAATACAGATCATGATGTACCTACTGTCCCATCAGGTGGCTGGGAGGCTGTGATGGGAATATATGTAAGTAGTCAGAATGGAGCCCACACAGGTGGGTGCTCCATAAAGGTGGGCTGCCCCGTGGCTGGCTCATTCCTCGGAGAGCTCTCAGCAGGGGCATTAACGTGGGTGTGGAGAAAAAAGGCACAGGACCCAGCACTGGGAGAGGGTTGAATTACCTCCTCTTATCCTACACACACACACACACACACACACACACACACACACACACACGCCAACTCTGCACTTTTGTAATCAATGAGATTTATTACTATTTGTATAAGGCTGTTAATTCTTTAATTTTTAAAATGTAATAACATTGTCTTGTTTTCACTGTTCAGTTTTAAGATGAAAGTCTATTTCAAGCAAGTCACGCTGGTTTTCCATTTGCAGAAATAATGAAGTGTTTCCTTTTAAAATAAAGTTTAAGACGTGAGTTGATCTCTGAACTCTCTTCACAATATTTCTGTAAATCTGAAACTGTCCTAAGCTAAAAAGTTACTTGAAAAAAACCCAGGTTCATTTTTTAAAAAAGCTTTTAGAGAAAATCGAATTGATTAACGGGAAGTACGAAGTGAATGCTGGCAAACACTGCTTTCCTCCCAGCCCTGATCGCCGGCTCACAGGAGAGGGCTGGGGGGTGCAGAGAGGGGAGAGGAGCAAGGGTGGGTGGCAGAGCCCGGAGCTCTTTGGGAGTGGGAGCAGGGTGTCTCCCAGGTCCCTCCCACAGGTGTGACAGAAGTGACTTTAATGACAGGAAGGAAGGAATGATAAAATTCCCCGAGACAGCAACAGTGGGGAGCAGTGGCCATCCCTGGACCCACAGGCCAAGGCAGGCAGCAGTCCTGGAGCCCGTGAGGGCCGAGGCAGTGGGAAAGGGCCGTCCTTCGGTACAGGAACACCACTGGCTCAGCAGGGGCACGGAGTGAACCTGCCAGCCTCTCTCGCCGCCCACCCCCAGAGCTCCTGCTGCTCCTTCCTGCTAAAAGAACCCACCAGAGGCCAGAGGCCAGGGAGCTCCTGTGAGGCATCAGTCCACATTGCAGAGGCAGAGGACGCAGCTGCAGGGCCGGCTGAGAGGACCCAGTCCTGGCACGTGGGGCCGGAGCAGGCGGCAGAAGCTCCGCAGATTTGTGGGAGGAACCTGGAAGCCAGAGTCAGCTGCTGCGCGTCACACCTCCTGTGTGCCGCGGGACGCACCGCTTCTCCTCCTGAGCCTCGGTGTCCTCATCTGTCCACTGGGGCAGCCGGCGGTTCCCCCCAGGAGTGCAGGGAAGCTGCCATGGGCCAATGTAGCAATGTAGGGTGTGTGTAAGCCCTGGGCACACAGTAAGAATTGCTGGTCAAGCAGAATACCAGCTGCCCTTCCTAACAGAGGACAGAGCCCCTCCTGCCTCCTCATGGTCACTGGTGGTGTGCTACACTCTACCAACTCCCTCTCAGCCACCTTGGGGGCAGTAATGTCCCCTGCACAGGTCCGGACACCACAGTTTCCTCAAACCAGGACTCCTGCCTGCACCGCCAGGACGCTCCTTGGTGACTCTAACCCTGTCACACACACCTAGTCTCACCTTGTCACCCCTTCAGGGTACAGAGGAGGGCCCAAGGTCCCAGGAGGGAAGTGACTAGTCCAAAGGGACTGCCGGGCCGATCTGGTCAGAACATCTCGGGGACGGCTCGCCCTGGAACTGGCCTGAGGGGCCTCCCCAGGAGGCAAGAGAAACCCTGGTCAAGGCTGCTGGCTGCCTTTTTTTCCTGTTTGCTACCTAATAATACAGAGGGAGCCCCAGGGAATTTTTGAAGAAAAAAATCATTCAAATTGAAGGAATAAATAAACACAGGCTCGCAGGAGCGCAGGCGCCCTGGGGAGAGCCAGTGATTTCAATACCCCGCTTCTCTAACAGCACGCCTCACCCCCATTTCTTTACAAATAGCTGACGGCCTCTTGGTCCCGGGTAAAGACGCTGCAAAAGTACCTTCAAGACTCCTCTTCCTCCATACCTCCCTTAGCCTAGCAGGGAAGGTTGTGGCTCCAATCCCTGCCTGTGCTGATTTGCTGTGTGGTCTTAAGCGCATGACTGCCCTCTCTGGGCTCAGTGTTTCCCGCCTGTGTAAAGGACTAATGACCCTTCTCCTATTCTCGTCCCGCCAGTCTAGGAGAAAACACTGGCCCCAGCCATTCTTCTCGCATGCGCTCTGTCTCTCTCTTCACCCTTCGACAGTCCCACCACGCTCCAGCCTCCGTGAAATTCCTGCCACTCCCCAAATATGTTACAGGAGTTAGGGACAGGTACGTCAACTGGATTTTGTTGCGTAATAAACCGCCTCCCAATTGCATCTGTTGGTTTAAAACAATAAGCATTTATGGTTCCGCTGGGCAGTTGTGGTGATCTCAACTGTGTTTATTGCTGCACCTGAGTCAGGACATCCCTTCCGTGATGGGCTGATTACACACTTGGCCCCAGGTCTCCACCCTCCTCCCATATCTGTGCCCCTTGAATGTGACTTCACAGTTCCTTCCATCAAGCGGGTGGTGGGGGTGCTATTTTCCTGCCCCTCCGTCTAGGCTGGCCTTATGACTTGCTTTGACCAACGGAATTCGGCAGCATTGATGACAGGCCGGTTCTGAGCCTCAGCTGTGAGAGACCCTGCATGCATCTTTTCACTGCTGGCCCGTCACTGCTGCCATAAGGACTGGGCTTGGCTGCTGGAGAATGAGAGACCCCATGGAGGGGGGCCTCAGCCACCAAAGCCCAGGCTCACCCAGGCCTGAGAGCCCCGTCAACCAGGGTCACCAAATTGTCACAGTCTGCCCAGTATTAAGGTTTCTCATGGGACGTGGGTCTTTCAGGGCTATCACTGGGACAGTCCCAGGAAAACTAGAATGGTTGATCACCCTACAGCAGACCCACCTTTTGGCTCAGGTAGAGGAAAGAAGCCTGCTGAGATCAAAAGAACTGCCCTGCTGGCCTGTAAATGCTTATTTTAAAGAGACAAGGTGTTTGAGAAGTGACTTGTCATACAGCAAAATCTTCCTGAGACGCCTTCTCCATCTCTGTGTTAAGGACTCGGAGTTACTGGCCATGACTGTGCAGGCTGTACACTGCACAACTACAGGGGGAGCCAGTCACAGAGAACACATCGTGACAGGCACTGCTTAGGATTGTGCAGGACCAAAGTCCGCAGTGGACTCAGCAAGGCTCTAGTTCAATGTCACCTCCTCTGTGAAGCCTTCCCAGACTCCCCTGGATCTAATTTACCAGGGGGAAAGGAAATTTGTGTGCTAAAAAGAGCAGAGGTTTTAGAGTGAGACAGGCTGCTGCTCACACACCAGGCCGGTCATCTGAACCTCACGCAGAGTGCGAATGGCAGCAACCGTGGTTCCTGGGGTTGTGGTGAGGAGAGAGCACACGGACAGTGCCCGGCGGACAGTGTGTTTCACAGAACGAAGCCCAGGCGTCTCCCCGCACAGCCCCAAACCCTCTCTGCTTCCACTACCACGGTTCCTTCCCCAGCTCCAAGACTTTCTTCCTCCCCAAAACTCAGTCCCTTCGTCACTGGCATCCCGTCCCCTAGGCTTGTGCTGCATTATGTATTGAGGCCAAAGGGACTTTCTCTTTTTTCACTTAAAAAAAATTATATAGTAAAATTTACTATTTTCTTTTGATGTACAATCCTATGAATTCTAACCCATGTACAAACGTATGTAACCACCACCTTAATCAGAGCACAGAACAGCTCCATCACCCTAAGGGATTTTCTTTTCAAAATATGTCTTTTTTAATATTGCAATTTTGGAATAGATAAGATACATACTTTGTAAAAAAAAAAAAAAAAAGGTATGTAAAAGTATAAAAGTTACTCAGTAGGAACTGTGTCTCCCACTGCTGGTTACTCCTCAGAGGCAATTTGTAGTTTTTAGTTTTGACAATTGTATACATGTGTAACTATTCAAAAGAAGACATAGAACATTTCCATCATTCCAGAAGATTCCCTCATGTTCCCTCCTGGTCAGTCTCCACTCCCATCATCCCAGAGGCAACAATTGAAGTTTTTCATCACAGACTTGTTTTGCTTGTTCTAAGATGTACCCTTCTAGAGATATTTCAGGCCCATACAAGCCTAAGTATGTAGAACTATCCTGAACAGTTTCTTATCATGGGAACCCTATCTTGCTTTTTTGTCCTTGATGCATTTGGGAAATTGTTTTAGATCAGTAACGATTCTAGCCTACACACACAGTACTTACCATACACCAGGCAGCGATTTAAATGCTTTATGTATATTTGCTTATTTAATTTTCAGCACAGTTTTGAGGTAGGTGGCATTATCATTATTACTGCTGTTTCTGCTGCTATTTTTATTATCATTGCTATTCTTACTAGTCCCATTTTAGAGATAGTAGAAACTGAGGCACAGAGAGATTAAGTGAAGGAACTGGCTCTAGGTCACACAATCAGTAAATGGCAGAGCTGGGGTTAGGAGCCAGGCATCCTAGCTGCAGAGTCTGTGTTCTGAGGGACCACATGAAACTGCTTTGGTGTACTTGAAGCAATCTCAAGGAATTCCATTATATCAAGACAGCCATTTATTTTACCAGCATCCTCCTGATGGCTATTATTTGCCACTGTGAACAGGGCTGCAATAGATATCTCTGTCATTCATCTTTCTGGACATGTGGAAGTGTATCTGTTGAATTAATTCCTGGAAACTGAATGCCTGGGTCACAGGGTGAGTGCAATTTTGTATTTGATAGATATCGCCAGATTGTCCTCCCAAGAGTTATCAATTTATATTCCCATTAACAAGGCAGGAGAGAGCTTACTGCCCTCCGCTCTTACCAACACAGGATATTATCAAAAATTTTTATCTGTATTATCTGGCTGGGGAAAATGGAAACTTCATGTCATTTTCATTAGCATTTCTCTTACTGTGATTCAGGGGACATCTTTTCATGTATTTGGAAGCCATTTGCATATACTTTCTGTGAGCCATCTGTCCATGTCCTGTGCCCATTTTTTCCTTGGGTTATTCATCTTTAAAAAAAAAAAAAGGTCTCTCTTTACATAATAGTTTATTCATTTTCTTTCCACTTTATTTATGGTATTTTCCCCCCAATCAGATGTGGTTAATTTTAGTGTGATCATATTTATCTTTTTTTTTTTTTTTAACAGCTTCTGGGTTTGAATTATTTTGAGAAAGGCCTTCCCCTTTCCAAACAAAGAACAACAAAAGAATGAAACACGTTTGCTTCAGTACTTTCATGGTTTCATTTATTTATCTTTCAGTCTTTGATCCATCCAAAATAAATGTTGGTATAAGAAGTGATACACGGCTTCAACCTACTTTTTTCTAGTTACCCAAGTACCGTTATTAAAGGATCCATTTTTACCCACTCATTAGAAAAACTACATTCTCATAGGGTTTTATATCTAATTCTGGATCCTTTATTTCTTGTGTCATCTTCCTAGCTATTCTTTTAGTTTTTATTGTGGTTTAATTTAGATAGAATAAAATACATAGATTTTCAAGTATTAGGTTTGGCAAGTTTTGACAATTGTATACACGTGTAACTATTCAAAATAATACATAGACCATTTCCATCATTCCAGAAGATTCCTTCCTGCTCCTTCCTGGTCAGTCTCCACTCCCATTATCCTGGAGGCAACAGCTGAGGTTTTCCATCACAGATTTGTTTGGCTTGTTCTAAAATGTCATCCAGGTTGGTCTGTGAAGCCACAGTTTCCTCCTTCTGATTGCTGCATGATGTTCCATGACG